>NC_041382.1:723063364-723106902 GCF_002162155.2 Triticum dicoccoides | reverse complement strand
AATATGCCCTAGAGGCAATAATAAAGTTGTTATTTATATTTCCTTATATCATGATAATATTTTATCATTCATGCTAGAATTGTATTAACCGGAAACTTGATACATGTGTGAATACATAGACAAAACAAAGTGTCCCTAGTATGCCTCTACTAGACTAGCTCTTTAATCAAAGATGGTTAAGTTTCCTAACCATACACATGTGTTGTCATTCGATGAACGGGATCACATCATTATGTGATAGACAAGACCCATCTGTTAGCTTAGCATAATGATCGTTATGTTTTATTGCTATTGATTCTTCATTACTTATACATATTCCTTTGACTATGAGATTATGCAACTCCCGAATGCCGGAGGAATACCTTGTGTGCTACCAAATGTCACAACGTAACTGGGTGATTATAAAGATGCTCTACAGGTATCTTCGATGGTGTTTGTTGAGTTGGCATGGATCAAGATTAGGATTTGTCACTCCGAGTATCGGAGAGGTATCTCTAAGCCCTCTTGGTAATGCACAACATCATAAGCCTTGCAAGCAATGTGTCTAATGAGTTAGTCACGGGATGATGCATTATGGAACAAGTAAAGATAGTTGTCGGTAACGATATTGAACTAGGTATGAAGATACCGACGATCGAATCTCGGGCAAGTAACATACTGATGACAAAGGGAATGACGTATGTTGTCATTACGGTCTGAACAATAAAGATCTTCGTAGAATATGTGGGAACTAATATGAGCATCCAGGTTCCGCTGTTTGTTATTGACCGGAGATGTGTCTCGGTCATGTCTACATATTCTCGAACCCATAGGGTCCGCACGCTTAATGTTCGATGACGATTCGTATTATGAGTTATGTGTTTTGGTGACCGAAGATTGTTTGGAGTCCCGGATGAGATCACGGACATGATGAGGAGTCTCGAAATGGTCGAGAGGTAAATATTGATATATTGGAGGATAGTATTCAGGCACCAGAAGTGTTTCGGAAAGTATCGGGTACGTATCGAAGTACGGGCCAGTTACCGGAACCCCCCGGGGGAAGATATGGACCACATGGGCTATAGGAGGGATGCAAGGCAGCCCACAATGGGTGGCACTCCCCCCCCCAGGGAAGGAGTCCTAACAGGACTAGGGGAGACGACGCGACACCCCTTTCCTTCTACTCCTCCCTCTCCTTCCCCCTTCCCCTTCTGGTAAAAGGAAAGGGGGTCCGAATTGGACTAGGGGTGCAAGTGGGACTCTTCCCACTTGGCGCGCCCTAGGCCGGCCTCCTCCCCTCTCCCTCCTTTATATACGGGGGCGGGGGTCACCTCAAAGGCACATCAATTGTTCTTAGCCGTGTGCGGTGCCCCCCTCAACCATTTACTCCTCCGGTCATATTGTCGTAGTGCTTAGGCGAAGCCCTGCATGGATCACTTCACCATCACCGTCACCACGCCGTCGTGCTGATGAAACTCTCCCTCAACACTTTGCTGGATCAAGAGTTCGAGGGACGTCATCGAGCTGAACGTGTGCAGAACTCGGAGGTGCCGTACATTTGTGCTTGATCGGTTGAACTGAGAACACGTTCGACTACATCAACCGCGTTAAGCTAACGCTTCCACTTTCGGTCTAAGAGGGTATGTGGACACACTCTCCCCCTCTCGTTGCTATGCATGTCCTAGATAGATCTTGCATTATCTTAGGGAATTTTTTGAAATTGCATGCTACGTTCCCGAACAGTGGCATCCGAGCCAGGTCTATGCGTAGATGATATGCACGAGTAGAACACAAAGAGTTGTGGGCGATGATAATCATACTGCTTACCACCAATGTCTTATTTTAATTGGGCGGTATTGTTGGATGAAGCAGACCGGACCAACCTTACATGACCATGTTCATGAGACCGGTTCCACCGACAAACATGCAACTTGTTTTGCATAAAGGTGGCTGGCGGGTGTCTGTTTCTCCAACTTTAGTTAGATCGAATTTGACTACAGCCGGTCCTTGTTGAAGGTTAAAACAACAAACTTGACGAAACATCATTGTGGTTTGATGTGTAGGTAAGAACGGCTCTTACTAGAAGGACATAGCAGCCACGTAAAACTTGCAACAACAAAGTAGAGGACGTCTAACTTGTTTTTGCAGGGCATGTTGTGATGTGATATGGTCAAGACATGATGTGATATACGTCTTTGTATGAGATGATCATGTTTTGTAAAACTTATCGGCAACTGGCAGGAGCCTTGTGGTTGTCGCTTTATTGTATGAAATGCAATCGCCATGTAATTGCTTTACTTTATCACTATGCGTTAGCGATAGTTGTAGAAGCAATAGTTGGCGAGACGACAACGACAATATGATGGAGATCAAGGTGTCAAGCCGATGACGACAACGACGCTATGATGGAGATCATGACGGTGCTTTGGAGATGGAGATCAAAGGCACAAGATGATGATGGCCATATCATGTCACATATTTTGATTGCATGTGATGTTTATCTTTTTATACATCTTATTTTGCCTAGTACGACGGTAGCATTATAAGATGATCCCTCACTAAATTTCAAGGTATGTGTGTTCTTCCTGAGTATGCACCGTTGTGACAGTTCGTCGTGCTGACACACCACGTGATGATCGGGTGTGATAAGCTCTATGTTCACATACAACAGATGCAAGACAATTTTGCACGTGCGGAATACTCGGGTTAAACTTGACGAGCCTAGCATGTACAGACATGGCCTCAGAACACTGGAGACCGAAAGGTCGAGCGTGAATCATATAGTAGATATGATCTACATAGAGATGTTCACCATTGAAAACTACTCCATCTCACGTGATGATCGAACATGGTTTAGTTGATATGGATCACGTGATCATTTAGATGACTCGAGGGATGTCTATCTAAGTGGGAGTTCTTAAGTAATATGATTAATTGAACTTAATTTATCATGAACTTGGTCCTGATAGTTTGTGTATATCTATGTTGTAGATCAATGGGCCATGCTACCGTTCCCTTGAATTTTAATGTGTTCCTAGAGAAAGCTAAGTTGAAAGATTATGGTAGACACTACACGGACTGGGTCCGTAACTTGAGGATTATCCTCATTGCTGCACAGAAGAATTGCGTCCTTGATGCACTGTTAGGTGAAAGGCCTGCTGCAAGAGCAAATGCTGATGTTGTGAACGTTTGGCAAGCTCGATCTGATGACTACTTGATAGTTCAGTGTGCCATGCTTTACGACTTAGAATCGGAACTTCAAAGATGTTTTGAACGTCATGGACCATATGAGATGTTTCGAGAGTTGAAATTAATATTTCAAGCAAATGCCCGAGTTGAGAGATATGAAGTCTCCAACAATTTCTATAGCTGCAAGATGGAGGAGAACAGTTCTGTCAGTGAAAACATACTCAGAATGTCTGGGTACCATAACCACTTGACTCAGCTGGGAGTTAATCTTCCGGATGATAGTGTTATTGACAGAGTTCTCCAATCACTGCCACCAAGCTACAAAGGCTTCATGATGAACTATAATATGCAAGGGGTGGAAAAGACTATTCCCGAGCTCTTCGCAATGCTCAAAGCTGCGGAGGTAGAAATCAAGAAGGAGCATCAAGTGTTGATGGTTAACAAGACCACTAGTTTCAATAAAAAAGGGAAAAGCTTATATTTACAAGAAAGTGAGTGGGAGCTCTATAGCATTTCTAATATTATATGTGGATGGCATAAAAGGGTACTTGAGTAAGAATTTTTCAATGAAAGACCTCGGTGAAGCTGCTTATATATTGGGCATCAAGATTTATGGAGATAGATCAAGACGCTTAATTGGACTTTCATAAAGCACATACTTTGATAAAGTTTTGAAGAAGTTCAAATGGATCAGTGAAAGAAAGGGTTCTTGCCTGTGTTACAAGGTGTGAAGTTGAGTCAGACTCAACGCCCGACCACTGCAGAAGATAGAGAGAAAATGAAAGTCATTCCCTATGCCTCGGCCATAGGTTCTATCATGTATGCAATGTTGTGTACCAGACCTGATGTGTGCCTTCTAAAAGTTAAGTAGGGAGGTACCAAAGTAATTCAGGAGTGGATCACTTGACAGTGGTCAAGAACATCCTGAAATACCTGAAAAGTACTAAGGATATGTTTCTCGTTTATGGAGGTGACAAAGAGCTCGTCGTAAATGGTTACGTCGATGCTAGCTTTGACACTGGTCCGGATGACTCTAAGTCACAAACCGGATACGTATTTATATTGAATGGTGGAGTTGTCAGTTGGTGCAGTTCCAAGCAAAGTGTCGTGGCGGGATCTACGTGTAAAGCGGAGTACATATCTGCTTCGGAAGCGGCGAATGAAGGAGTCTTGATGAAGGAGTTCATATCCGATCTAGGTGTAATACCTAGTGCATCAGGTCCAATGAAAATCTTTTGTGACAATACTGAAGCAATTGCCTTAGCGGAGGAATCCAAATTTCACAAAAGAACCAAACACGTCAAGAGACGCTTCAACTCCATCCATGATCAAGTCAAGGAGGGAGACATAGAGATTTGCAAAATACATACGGATCTGAATGTGGCAGACCCGTTGACTAAGCCTCTTCCACGAGCAAAACATGATCAGCACCAAGACTCCATGGGTGTTATAATCATTACAATGTAATCTAGATTGTTGACTCTAGTGCAAGTGGGAGACTGAAGGAAATATGCCCTAGAGGCAATAATAAAGTTGTTAATTATATTTCCTTATATCATGATAATTGTTTATTATTCATGCTAGAATTGTATTAACTGGAAACTTGATACATGTGTGAATACATAGACAAAACAAAGTGTCCCTAGTATGCCTCTACTAGATTAGCTAATCAAAGATGGTTAAGTTTCCTAACCGTAGACATGTGTTGTCATTTGATGAACGGGATCACATCATTAGGAGAATGATGTGATGGACAAGACCCATCCGTTAGCTTAGCATAATGATCGTTAATTTTATTTCTATTGCTTCCTTCATGACTTATACATATTCCTTTGACTATGAGATTAAGCAACTCCCGAATGCCGGAGGAATACCTTGGGTGCTACCAAACATCACAACGTAACTGGGTGATTATAAAGATGCTCTACAGGTATCTCCGAAGGTGTTTGTTGGGTTGGCATAGATCAAGATTAGGATTTGTCACTCCGAGTATCGGAGAGGTATCTTTAGGCCCTCTCAGTAATGCACATCATGATAAGCCTTCCAAGCAATGTGACTAATGAGTTAGTCACGGGATGATGCATTATGGAATGAGTAAAGAGACTTGCCGGTAATGAGATTGAAATAGGTATGAAGATTCCGACGATCAAATCTCGGGCAAGTAACATACCGATGACAAAGGGAATGACGTATGCTGTCATTACGGTTTGACCGATAAAGATCTTCGTAGAATATGTGGGAACCAATATGAGCATCCAGGTTCCGCTGTTGGTTATTGACCGGTGATGTGTCTCGATCATGTCTACATAGTTCTCGAACCCGTAGGGTCTGCATGCTTAATGTTCGATGACAATTTGTATTATGAGTTATGTGTTTTGATGACCGAAGATTGTTCGGAGTCCCATATGAGATCACGGACATGATGAGGAGTATCGAAATGGTCGAGAGGTAAAGATTGATATATTGGACGATAGTATTCAGACACAGGAAGTGTTTCGGAAAGTATCGGGTACATACCGAAGTACCGGGGGGTTACCGGAACCCCCAGGGGGAAGATATGGGCCACATGGGCCATAGGAGGGAGGCAAGGCATCCCACAAGGGGTGGCGCTCTCCCCAGGAAAGGAGTCCGAATTGAACTAGGGGAGGGGGCGCGGGCCCCCATTCCTTCTCCTCCCGATCCTCCCCCCTTCCCCTTCCGGTAAAAGGAAAGGCGGTCCGAATTGGACTAGGGGTCAAAGTGGGACTCCTCACACTTGGCGTGCCCTAGGCAGGCCTCCTCCCCTCTTTCTCCTTTATATACAGGGGCGGGGGGCACCTCTAAGGCACATCAATTTTTCTTAGCCGTGTGTGGTGCCCCCTCCACCGTTTACTCCTTCGGTCATATTGTCGTAGTGCTTAGGCGAAAACTTGCGCCGATAACTTCACCATCACCGTCACCACCCCGTCGTGCTGATGAAACTCTCCCTCGAAACTTTGCCGGATCAAGAGTTCGAGGGACGTCATCGAGCTGAACATGTGCTGAACTCGGAGGTGCCATACATTCGGTGCTTGATCGGTTGAATCGAGAAGACGTTCGACTACATCAACCGCATTAAGCTAACGCTTCCGCTTTTGGTCTACGAGGGTATGTGACACTCTCCCCTTCGCGTTGCTATGCATCTCCTAGATTGATCTTGTGTGATCGTAAGATATTTTTATTGAAATTGCATGCTACGTTCCCCAACACCTCCAACCTTGTCACTACTAGGGAAAACCTTGTACACAGAACTTTACCAGTAGCGCATGTTAAAAAAGGGTGCTAGTGCTAAATAGCAGTAGTGCGTGCAGTATAAACGTGTAACTTTAAACGCGCTACTACTAAAGTTCTCACCACTAAGCCGATAGGCTACACATAGTAGTAGTGTTCATATATAAACCGCGCTACCGCTAATTGTATTGTAGCAGCACGTTTACGTAGAAAGGCGCTACCGCTAATGAAAAGAAAAGAAATCGAAAACAAATAGAAAAGTAAATAAAAATGAAATAAATAGAAAAAGGAGAAAGGAAAAAATAAAATGTAAAGAAAAATAAATGAGAAAGGAAAAAAGGAGAAAGGCTTAGCAGTAGCGCGTTTTGTGAAATGCGCTATAGCTAACTTAGCTATATCGCGTTTTCAGTAACACGCTACCGCTATGTTTGACTTAACCAGTGGTTTTCCCTCCCCCGGCCACCAATTCTCCCCCAAATCCCTCGTCCCACTTCGCCGCCGTGTCCCCAATTCGCCGTCGCCCCACTATGCTGCCGTCTCCTGCTGCCGCCGACGCCCCCGGAGCCACCAGAGCCGCACTCCATCGACGCCACCAGAGCCGCCCCCAACGCCACGGGAGCCGCGCGGCCTCATCAACGCCACCAGAGCCACCCTCGACGCCCCTGCCTCCCTCGCCGTCACCGGAGACACCCCTGCCTCCCTCGCCACCACTGCCTCCCTCGCTACCACCGGAGCAATCCTCTGTAAGCACCCCTTCTCTCTCTCTCTCATGCATAGCACAAACATTGGACATACTAACTAGCTAGGTTAACTAGTTTAATTAGGTTAATTATCTAGGTTAGTGCAAAAAATTAGTTAGGGCTTTGACAGAGAACTAGTTAGGTTAACTAGTTTAATTAGGTTAATTATCTAGGTTAGTGCAAAATTTTAGTTAGGGCTTTGATAGAGAACTAGTTAGGTTAACTAGTTTAATTAGGTTAATTATCTAGGTTAAGAAAAAATTATTTAGGGCTTTGACAGAGAACTAGCTAGGTTAACTAGTTTAATTAGGTTAATTATCCAGGTAAACTAGGTTAACAATCTAGCTAGGTTAATTAGATTCGTTAGGTTAACAAGCTATGGTAACTAGGTTCGCTAGGTTAGAGGAAAAAATTACTTTAGAGCATTAGGTCAGAAGGGTTTGAGAAATGGAGTTCCTTTGCAATTTAATTGGATCCTATCCTAGGCAGAGAAGGGTTAGAGAAAATAATGTGTGTGTGAGAGAGAGAGTAATAGCTAGAACAAAATTTGGGTTCTGTCCTAGGTAGATAAGTGTTTAGTAAGATCATTTTGCAAAGGTTTTTGATTTTTGAAAAGACCGCTATTTTTATAGGAAAAGAATTTAGGCAAGTTTTATTTTAAAGATGATCCCTTCCTAGGCTTTTACTGTTGATTATATCTTTTCATTGAAGTGGTGATGTTATATCTTTTCGTTGAAGTGGTTCGATTGAGCCCAAGTGGCCTTTTGTTGTTTCTAGGGAATGAAGCCGAGTGCCCTATGTTTTGCCTGAATGTTGATTCATTTCCATTCCGGCAAATTTCAGGTGCTCGATTTGTCCACTTTTGAGCAAAGGTCATGCCGAAATTTTCCGTGAATTTCGGCATGACTTGTGCTACAAACTAGGACATATCGAGTGCCCGGGATTTGCCGCACCGGGAAGGAGTCAACGTTCCTGCAAAACATAGGCCTTTTTATGTCATTATTCATTTTATTAGATCTAGAATTGACTAGATTTAATCGTAGGAAACATGGCTAGCAACGATGAGGGACAAGGTTCTGGTGATTGCGACGATGTCTACCTAGCGGCAGACGAATTTTTGAGCCTTGCCGACGATCAATGGATGTTGTTGCTGCGGCCACCTGTCGCATCGGGGACTGATACCGACATGCAGACCGGCGATGAGACTGAGACTGGCGCCAAGACCGGTGCCGACACCAGCACCGAGACTAGCGGAGGTGGTCTAGAACCAAAAGCAAAGAGGCCACGACACCCAAACCAGCTCATGACTACTAGACTGGTGGTCACGGAGATAGACAGCGGCACTTTTGAGCCAATAGAGCCCGAGGAAGTGCGATCATGCTACGACAATCAAATAGGCTGCATCATACGGACAATCGCCACCATCAATGATGGGAAACTATAGAAGATAGATAATATGAGGCCCTCCCTCCTAAAGAAGTTGCACCAGATATTCTTGTTCCCGGGCCATAATAAAAAGGACTATAAAGATCCAGATAAGGACCCGGCAATGAAGAAGATAAACAAACATGCGATGACCAAGTTTAGCGACATGTTGGCCGCCTGGAAAACAAGGGTGAAACATCGGATCGTCGACAAAAAGGAACCCTACTCCAAGATTGTAAAGGATAATTCGACAATCACGGAAGAGCACTTTGAAATATTCAAGGCGGCTTGCAAGGCCGAAGCTTCCAAAAAAAGTCGAAGTACATGAAGGGGCTTCAACAGAGGAACATGGGGCGCCACCACCTCGGAAGCCATGGTTACGGTAGAAGAGGTCCATATGGGCCAAGGAGGACGCGGAACACGAAAGTCTGGGCATCCTACACCCCTTGGCGGACTGTACCATCCTGCAGGAGCGTGACATCCTCAGGGCACGACACCATTGGGACTCAGTCAAGAAGGTTTTCAAGACGGACCGGATCACGACGGAGTTCATGAGACTGCTGGTAATTTTAGTTTCTGATCAATTCGACTACATGTTTAGTCATATTTCTGAACGATCCTTGTTCCTTTTGTAGAGAGAGTAGCACAGGATTGCGGCCGAAAGCGACTCGCCGTCTGAGGCGTTAGCGAGGCCCACTCCATTCAACCGGGCGTTGAACATATTGAAAGGACTCCCGGTGGAGACTCGGCCGTTGTATGGACGCGTGCACTGTGTCGGAGATGGCGCCACGTGGAAGAAGTACTACCGTGAGACCATGGAGGAGAGAAAGAAAGACAGAGGTTAATTGAAGAAAACATCGACAAGAAGGTTGAGATTGCGGTTGAGAAGAAATCATCTGAGGCAGTCGCAACAGTGGTAGTTGCCGCAAAACAGGTGGTTGCAGATATGTCTACTGTCTTGGTTCCGGCCGTTTTCAATTGGAGCAGACAAAATCCAGAAAAAATGTAGTGGACTTTCCCCTTGCTGACTTCTTCGGGAGCAGCTCGACTAGCGTTGCACCAGCACCTGCACCTGCTCCCGCACTGGCTCCGGCACCGGACGTCCTTGGCGGTGCTTCGTCTTTGGCTGAGCTTGACGCCCTCACGGTATCTGTCACACCGGCCCTCTTCAATAAATGCATAATCTCCCATTTCCTTTGCCTTTCGGATGTCTCACATCGCAGACATGTCTTTGCAGGCCGACGTAACTCCGTGCACCATATTGTACAACATCGGCGACCAGAAGGTGGACATGAGGAAGGTGACGATAATGAAGCCGAATGAACCATTGTTCCATGGCTGGCCGATCCCCCCGGACGTCTTCATGGTTTCCGTGGCCAGTGTCAAACTGGCCCACGAGAATTTGGCTCCTCCGGTACTAGGGGGATGATGAGGAGACCCCGCGGTGGCTTGGTGATTGTGCTACCTCTTGAGTACTGCGTTGGTTTTCCCAAAGAGGAAGGGATGATGCAGCAAAGTAGCATAAGTATTTCCCTTAGTTTTTGAGAACCAAGGTATCAATCCAGTAGGAGGCTACGCGCGAGTCCCTCGTACCTGCACAAAACAAATAAATCCTCGCAACCAACGCGATAAGGGGTTGTCAATCCCTACACGACCACTTATGAGAGTGAGATCTGATAGATATGATAAGATGATATTTTTGGTATTTTTATGATAAAGATGCAAAGTAAAATAAAAGCAAAGTAAAAAGCAAAGGAAATTACAAAGTATTGGAAGATTAATATGATGAAGATAGACCCGGGGGCCATAGGTTTCACTAGTGGATTCTCTCAAGAGCATAAGTATTCTACGGTGGGTGAACGAATTACTGTTGAGCAATTGACAGAATTGAGCATAGTTATGAGAATATCTAGGTATGATCACTTCCGAGATCATACCTAGAGGGATAATTATGAGATGTATATAGGCATCACGTCCGAGACAAGTAGACCGACTCCTGCCTGCATCTACTACTATTACTCCACTCATCGACCGCTATCCAACATGCATCTAGAGTATTAAGTTAATGAAAACAGAGTAACGCCTTAAGCAAGATGACATGATGTAGAGGGATAAAATCATGCAATATGATGAAAACCCCATCTTGTTATCCTTGATGGCAACAATACAATACGTGCCTTGCTGCCCCTACTGCCACTGGGAAAGGACACCGCAAGATTGAACCCAAAGCTAAGCATTCCTCCCATTGCAAGAAAGATCAATCTAGTAGGCCAAAACAAACTGATAATTCGAAGAGACTTGCAAAGATAACCAATCATACATAAAAGAATTCAGAGAAGATTCAAATATTGTTCATAGATAGACTTGCTCATAAACCCACAATTCACCGATCTCAACAAACACACCGCAAAAAGAAGATTACATCGAATAGATCTCCACAAGAGAGGGGGAGAACATTGTATTGAGATCCAAAAAGAGAGAAGAAGCCATCTAGCTAATAACTATGGACCCGTAGGTCTGAGGTGAACTACTCACACTTCATCGGAGGGGCTATGGTGATGATGTAGAAGCCCTTCGTGATCGATGGCCCCTCCGGCGGAGCTCCGGAACAGGCCCCAAGATGGGATCTCGTGGATACAGAAAGTTACGACGGTGGAATTAGGGTTTTGGCTCCGTCTCTGATCGTGTTGGGGTACGTAGGTATATATAGGAGGAAGGAGTACGTCGGTGGAGCAACACGGGGCCCATGAGGGTGGAGGGTGCGCCTGGGGGGTAGGCATGCCCCCCTACCTCGTGGCCTCCTCTTTTGTGTCTTGACGTAGGGTCCAAGTCTCCTGGATCATGTTCGGTGAGAAAATCACATTCCCGAAGGTTTCATTCCGTTTGGACTCCGTTTGATATTCCTTTTCTTCGAAACCCTAAAATAGGCAAAAAAAATAGCAATTCCGGGCTGGGCCTCCGGTTAATAGGTTAGTCCCAAAAATAATATAAAAGTGGGTAATAAAGCCCAATAATGTCCAAAATAGTAGATAATATAGCATGGAGCAATCAAAAATTATAGATACGCTGGAGACGTATTAGATTGCAATGGATGGGTCCTGTTGTGGCCAAAGAGTTTGCTTCGTCTGGAGGCGGCTGGGAGCACACCCATGAGCACGCAGATAGGTATGAACATCAACACCCCACCTACCCAATTAGCGTCGGCTGTCGTGCTGTGTGATAGCGGGCGGGGTGAGGAAGAGGCTCCATTAGTCGCTGGTGACATCGCCATAGATGAGGATGAGGATGAGTATGACACTCAACAGTATGTCAATACTGGCGCCTACTCAGGGTTTGAGCATCATGAGTCGGTGCCTGAATTGTCGCCTCCAGAGGCTGAACATATTATAGATGACCTTCCGGTAGCAAAGAATCCTAGGAAGAGACCGAGGAAAGGCAACAAAGCTGCTTCTATGATCCAGCCGCCTCAGCAGCCTCGGGTTCAATCCTACCTAAAGCAGCGCTAGGGGCCAGATTCGGCGATCTAAGGAGACTTCATGACGATGTGCTGCGGATAGAGAAAGGCCTCATCGCCTCGAAAAATCCAGCATAACCATTGTACGTGGTTTACGTGCCGCAGCAATTGTTGTACGTTGACACATTCCCCACAGAGAAGTTCTTCCTTCAATTTGATTACATCTTCGACATGTTTCACTTGAAGAAGCTGGATTTTACGTGTGTCCGCATTTATGCCTTGCACATGAACTACCTCATCAGGGTTGAGCATATACCTCATATATGTGTCGCTGACCCGTACTTCATGTACGAGGGCTTCTTGGGAGTCCGCGCAAAGCACCGTGAATGCGCAAGGGAATACATTATCAATTTCATGCTCGCCAATAAGGATAAGGAGGCGATTCTCGTGCCTTATCATCCCATGTAAGTCATCCACGCAGATATCCTTCCTTCGATTTCAATCATTCATTTGCACGGTGGAGGCTAATTAATTTGAGGTGTACTTATTTTGCACAGCGGCGGGCGCGCCGTCTCATCATCCTCTACCCCCGATACTCCACGCTCTTTACTTGGACTCGTCGAAGAACATTAACAAAAAAGGATTACACCCACATCAAGTCTGTTCTCGACAGTGCTATGTTTTACTATGGCGCACGGGGTGGAGAGGTCAAGGACAAGAAGAAAAGGGACGGTAGGCCCGCCTTCAGCCATAAGACCGACTTCTGCTGCATCCAACAACCGAGTGATTCTCTTAATGGTGGATTCTATGTCCTACACCACATGCTGGAGTACAGACGGGATCACTAGAACCTTTTCATGTCACCTACATCCGGTGATGCCCATATTCTGCAATGGGCAAAGAACTTAGGAGATATCAAGGATCATTGACTTTGAGCTGAGTTCTATCACATCCAGCGTGAACTTGCCCAAATCATCATGAAGGAGGTCGTCGAAAAAACAGGAATGTTCTATGAAGAAGGACAAATATCACGGGAAGACGTCCGAACAAGCATAGTCGTTCAGCGTCTCGACCTGAAGCCTTTCACTAGGCTTGGGGACTATCTCCCTGATTTGGATGGATGGCACGACATGTTGGAGTGATTGTCGATATATGACAATGTGTCCATTTAGTCCATACTTTTTGTATGATGAAACTTTATTTGTGGTGTAATTAAACCGTCCTCCTCGACTAGCGAAGATCACTCTAGTTAAGTGCTACCTATTGAGCATACGTTGGTTTTCCCATGAAGAGGAAAGGGTGATGCAGCAAAGTAGCGTAAGTATTTCCCTCGGTTTTTGAGAACCAAGGAATCAATCCAGCAGGAGACTACACACAAGTCCCTCGTACCTGCACAAACAATATAGAACCTTAAGACCAACGCAATAAAGGGGTTGTCAGTCCCTTCATGGCCACTTGCAAAAGTGAGATCTGATAAAGATAATAAGATAAATATTTTTGGTATTTTTGTTGTATAGATTGAAAAGTAAAGATTGCAAAATAAACGGCGCCAGAAATAGCTAGTTGACGGGAGATTAATATGATGGAAAATAGACCCGGGGGCCATAGGTCTCACTAGTGGCTTCTCTCAAGATAGCATAATCTACGGTGGGTGAAAAAATTACTGTCGAGCAATTGGTAGAAAAGTGCATAGTTATGAGAATATCTAGGCATGATCATGTATATAGGCATCACGTCTGTGACAAGTAGACCAAAACGATTCTGCATCTACTACTATTACTCCACACATCGACCGCTATCCAGCATGCATCTAGAGTATTAAGTTCATAAGAACAGAGTAATGCATTAGGCAAGATGACATGATGTAGAGGGATAAACTCAAGCAATATGATATAAACCCCATCTTTTTATCCTCGATGGCAACAATACAATATGTGTAGTTTCCCTTTCTGTCACTGGGATCGAGCACCGCAAGATTGAACCCAAAGCTAAGCACTTCTCCCATTGTAAGAAAGATCAATCTCGTAGGCCAAACCAAACTGACAATTCGAAGAGACTTGCAAAGATATTTAAATCATGCATAAAAGAATTCAGAGAAGAATCAAATATTGTTCATAGATAATCTTGACCATAAACCCACAATTCATTGGATCTCGACAAACACACCGCAAAAAGAATTACATCAAATAGATCTCGAAGAAAATCGAGAACTTTGTATTGAGATCTGTCGGCGTTCTGGGAACGGGGGTCCCCAGACTTGCCTGCCTGTGGTGTGGCTCAAAGGGGGGCCCAGCACGGCCCATCTTCACCAACACAAAGCCAAGACCCTCGCGAGGGGCCAAGCCTCGCGGGGCGGACGACACGAAGCTTCCTCAGGCATGGCCTCGTCAGGCTGACTCACAAGGAGGCGGAGAGATCAAGGCGGGGTACCTCACGAGGTGCCCGTGACGCAAGCCATGACGACTCAGGGCACCAGGCGGGTGCCAGCCCGCGCAGCGTCCTCCTTTCCTCTTTGGTGCAAACGGGGCAAGCGCAGCCGCGGAGTACCAAGGCATTAGGCAAAGGTTGCCATTTCGGTGCAACGAGATGAAGACCAGGAGGACTACGAGAAGGAGGTCACCGTGGAGCCCAAGACGGCGTCATCACCAGAGCTTTGCGCAGGCGAAGACTACTTTTGTCAGGATAGCTGATACTTGCTGTCCCCCTTCAAATTAGCCCGCCATTGTTGGCTCCCTTCCCGCTCGATATTTGGGAAGAGGACCAGGGCCTCTATAAGTAGGACTAGCCACCCACATAGCAAGGGGGTCGGGGGTTCGGTCGGTTTTGCTGGAGGCAGAGAGAGAGAGAGAAGGTGACTGAACTCCACTGAGTAGTTCATCGCCCCAGCCAAGAACAGACCCTCGCGAGGCTGTTCTTCCTTGTATTGTTCTTCATCATCAGCCCAAGAGGCAATCCACCACACCACACACTGGAGTAGGGTATTACACCACAACGGTGGCCCGAACCAGTATAAACCCTGTGTCTCTTGTGTTGTTCTTTCCGTAGTTTTAGATCCTAGCATGGCGGAGGGGTGCAGGTAGGTAGGAGGCGAAATCTCCGCGCGCACCCCAGTGTTTGAACCTCAAGGGTCTGCCAGAACCCGAAATCCGACATTTGGCGCGCCAGGTAGGGGTGTGCCGGAATTCGTCTTCCACCACCCCGTTCTCCTCCGACCATCTCGCCCATGTCTGACGCTCGTCGGGCTCGCGCCGAGCACCGGGCCACACTCGCTTCCCGCGTCGCCCAGACGGCCCCTGTCGGGGGGCATCCACGCCGTTCCCCGTCACCTGTCGTCAACGCCACCACCGGCCCGACAGGGGACGAGCGGCAAGCATCGTCCCAGCATCCGTCCGTGCGGCAAGACGGCCGCACCGCAACTCCCTCACTTGCCCCGGCTGGATCTTCGTCCCGCGCGCTTCGTGTGCCCATGGAGGCTGGCCCGCGCTCATCGCGGCAAATGAGCTCCTGCGCTACCGTCCCGTCGACGACGTCTACGAAGAATGGCTCGACCGCGTCGCCGAGCTCGTCCGCGCCGTAGTGGGCTCTCCTGCGCCGTCCGTTCCGCTGCACCGCACCCCGCCCCGCGCGGGCAATGAGGCTCCGGCGGCGCCCCGGCCGCCTTCTCCTCAAGAAGACGCCATGGATCCAAGGTGCGTGGGGCCCCTGGGCGGAACCCGCTCCATCAGGCACCAGCGCGGCAAGAACAGAGCTGCCAAGAAGTCCCTCGCCCGCCAGAAGCTGCCCGGACGCTCCCTGCTCCAGCACGTCGCGACCATCCTCCTACTCTAGCGCGTGGGGACATGCAAGACCAAGCTCCCCGTCACCCAAGGCCTCCCGCGGCCACAGCAGGCTGCCGCGCCTTCACCACCGAACTACGCAGCGTCGCGTGGCCCGGCAAGTTCAAGCCAGACTTGCCTCCTCGCTACGACGGCACGGCTGACCCTGCAGAGTTCCTCCAGCTCTACGAGCTGGGCATCGAAGCTGCCAACGGAGACGAGAAGGTCATCGCGAACTGGTTCCCCATGGCACTCAAGGACGGGGCCCGCACCTGGCTCCTGAACCTGGCTCCAGGCACAATCTTCTCCTGGGACGAGATGCACACCCGCTTCATCGCCAACTTCCAAGGCACTCGCGACCGGCCACCCGCCGTGGGCGACATGCGCCGCATCAAGCAACAACCCGGGGAGACCCTGCAGAAGTACATCCAGCGCTTCAACAACGCACGCCTCAAGATTCCCAAGGTGACTGAGGAGGCCATCATCTCGGCCTTCTCCGACGGCGTGCGCGACGTCAAGATGAAGGAGGAGCTGGCGATGCATGAAGACCTATGCACTTCCTTGGAGCTGTTCAACTTGGCAAACAAGTGCACTAGGGCTGAGGAAGGGCGTCTCTCCCACCTCGAGCTGCCCGCCGCAGACCCAGAAGAGAAGAAGCCCAAGGCCAAGGATGTGAAGCGCAAGGGGGCTGCCGTGCTCGCAGCAGAACCAGACACCAAGCGGGGCAGAGATCAGCCCGAACCTTCCAAGGGCAGCCGGTACTGTGTGTACCACGACCTCCACACCCACAACACGAACGAATGTCAAGAACTCCGAGCCGTGCATGAAGGAAGGATCGGCCGACACCCCGACCGCGGTGACCGGGGCTACGGTCGAGGAGGAGGAAGGAACGCAGGACGCTGGGAAGACCGTGGCCTGCGCCAAGGGTGGCGCGACCAACCTTGCGAGGATCACTGGCAAGACCCACCTCACGAGAGAGGATGGAGGGATCAACCTCGCGAGGGAAACTGGAGGGATCAGCCTCGCGAGGACCGCCTGCAAGGCAACACATGCCTCCCACCGCCTGCCGCTGCAGCCAAGGAGAAATGTGGACCGCCACCAGGACGAGGAGGCTGGGGGCTTCCAGGAGCCGCGCGCGATCACCTGCATCCTGGGCGGGGCTCAAGCCCCAGCCTCTCAATGCATCTTCAAGCAGTTCGCCCGCGAAGTGAATGCGGTCCTCCCCAGGCTCGAAGCCACGCGCCCCCTCAGGTGGTCGGCGTGCACCATCATGTTCAGCTCAGCAGATCAGCTCAAGTGTGCGGCTACAGCCGGAGTCCTCCCGATGCTTTGTTCCCCAATCATCAGCAATGTGGTGGTCACCAAGACCCTCATTGATGGAGGGGCAGGGCTCAACGTCCTGTCCGTGGAGACGTTCAACAACCTCCAAGTGCCCTACAGCCAGCTTCAGCCAACCAAGCCTTTCTCCGGTACCACCGATGGCTCCACGGTCCCGATTGGGCAGGTCCGCCTCCCTGTCACCTTCGGGGCATGCGACAACTACCGCACCAAGCTCATCGACTTCGACGTCGCCCACATTCTCCTACCGTACAATGCCATCCTTGGGTACCCAGAGCTGGCCAAGTTCATGGCCGTAACTCACCACGGCTACAACGTCCTCAAGATGCCAGGAAGCGGCGGAGTATCACGGTGCCGTGTGAAGAGAAGGACGCGGTGTGTTCCCTGGAACGAGCCTTTCAGGCCGCATCACTGGAAGACCTGGATCGCGGAAGCAGAAGGCTTCCCGAGGCCGCCCCCAAGAAGAAGAAGACATCGTCCGGCCCGGCCACTCAGGAGGCAAGCCCCTCTGGGCCCGCGCCTGCCCAGGGGGAACCTCCCTCCATCGCATAGGAAAGCGCGCCCGGCGCCCCCCTTAGGCAGGGCTCGGGGGCTCTCCCCTGGAGAGCCACCGACCTGGCTAGGGTCACGAGGGAGGCGCTTGGGCACCACATGGAGGCGTGTTTTGAAGCACGTTTCCCTCAAGAAGGAGCAAGGCAAGTAGATCCAGACCCTCAGGAGTTCGTCAGCAAGGCCATTCAGGAGCTACAGGAGTCAAGAGTCATGAGAGGCGGCCGTCGCCTACCAGCAGTAGGCCCCCATCCAGGCGAGGATGGCGGGCTGCGCATCTGCACCGATGTACCAGGGCTCAACCAAGTCGCCTCCCTGGAGCGCCTCTGGCCCTCGCGAGTGGGGCGCTGTGGAGGTCCACCCCACAGCTACGTTCCCATGCCTTACGGTTTGCCGAGCGCGGCTGACATGTACCAGCGCCTCATGAGGGGCATCGCGGAGGCACGAGAGGCCAGGCGTTCCGCAGCCCTGGCAGAGATGGAGATGGCCCGCGAGGAGCCGCCAACGTCTCCGGAGCCTCCCGAGGCCCCTGGGCCTGGGGGTCATGAGGATCGGCTTCCGTGGCCCACCGAGTCTGCTACACCAACACTCCTTCGTCCTCAACATCATCAGGTGACATCTCTCTGGTTTCACTTCCAACTGGGAGCGCCCCCCCCAGGGCTGCATTATTCCCAGGCCGCGGGGGTCCATCCCTACGGCGTGTATCCCTTTTTATTCTATGTTGTCAGCTTAACTTGTTGGGGGCGCCCCTCAGGCCGCATGATCCCCAAGCCGCTCGGGCCAGGCCCAGTGGCATGTATCCCATTTGCATTCATTTCCAATTATGCGTTAAACCCACCATGCATGATTATTCGATGCCGGTCCACGGCACCTCTTCTTCTCCATGCCGACCACTTGCACGTTAAAGGGGGGTACCTGAGCATCGCGACTCAGGGCTCTTACTGGCTCTCCAGCCCTCACCCTCTGGCCTTGTCCATGCCATCACGACCTGGCATACCAGCGACGGCTGAGACCAGCTCGAGGGCCGGGACCCGAGGACGTAGAGTTCAGGCATCTAACCAAATTTGCAGGGACACACCACAAGATAAGGCCCAGTGCCAGGCGCAACCCGCCTAGAGGTAGGGCCCCGCGAGTCCCGCGCTGGCTCAGGGTGCCCAGATACACCTCGCCAGGCCCTACCGTGCCAGCCACGTGTCAAGGCGGGGTTGTACATGCCCCGGGGGCTCCCGGAGGGGGCCCCCTCCCACGTACCAGTGGAAGCACCATGCTCTGCGCTGGCTGACGACACTGCCGAGGAGCGGCTATGCCCGTACACATACGGTAGCACTATGCTCCGTGCTGGTGATAAACAACTGAGGGTGGCCCCCGGGTCGCATCAACCTCAGGGAGCCCAGAGCTCAGTGTCTAGCCTCATCGTAACGCCTCCCCTCAGGAGTGTCGCGCGAGGGGGCTGGGCACGGGGGTTGCGCCTGGGTTACACCCAGACACATGCCGCCTAGCCAGGTCCCCCTGGTCCTGGTTCGTCGCGTGTCTCTCCCCGAGCGGAGCCAAGGTACGAAGGCCGTTTGAGAGTCAAGGGGGACTCCTGAGCATCGCGACTCAGGAGCCTAACTGGTCACGTAGCCCCTCACTCCGTGGCCCCGTCCTGGTTTCCAGTCGGGACCATCGCTGGGTGAGGCACGCGCGCGGCCGGGCTCTGCAGACGTAGAACGATAGATCCACCCACATCACACCTCCCTACTTGTTGTTCGTGCGCCAAGGGGGACTCCTGAGCATCGCGACTCAGGAGCCTAACTTGTCACGTAGCCCCTCACTCCTTGGTCCCGTCCTGGTTTCCGGTCGGGACTATTGCTGGGTGAGGTATGCGCGGGGCCGGGCTCTGCCGGCGTAGAACATAAGCAAGTAGGAAGGAAAAGCGCAAATTTCAAGGAATTCAAAAGCAAATATTACAGTCCACACTGTTATCCCAGTACCAAACGCAAGTTTAAACGCCTCCCCGAGGCATGATACATGTGCAGGAATTAAAAGCAGGACAGGAGCCACGACGGAGTCACTTGGCGGCGAGGGAGCAGCACGGAGTGGGTTCGCCTCACGGAGCAGCGGGGCCGGCAGCGCCTTGCTCCGGCTTGGTGTTGAAGGCCTGGAACTTCCCCAGCAGAGCTTCTGCACGACCCTTCATGGCCTTGGCAGCGGCAGCGGCACACTCGCCGCTCACTGGCTCCAGCAGGCTGTCGAGGTCAATGCCGGGATCGCGAAGGTGGATGTGGGTGAGGACCCGCGTCAGCGCTGCAGAAGACAGGACACGTGCCTCAGCCTCGGCCGTGGGGCCAAGGCCAAGGGCGACATCTTCAAGAGCATGAACCAGGAAGGGAAGCAGCTTGGCGGGGCCGTCCTCGGCGCCAACCACCGGGCTCTCCAGGCTGTTGTCGTAAAGCGTCCTTAGAGAGGAGCGAGCCTTCGCCTCCAACTCCGTGAAGGCCGTGCGGTCCTCGGCAAGAACCAGGGCCTTGCCGTCCAGCTCGGCCTTCCTCGCCCCCAACTCCTGCTCCAGCGCGCCTAGGCGGCCGCGGCGCTTCCTGAGCTTGGCCTCCCGGCCCTCGACGGCCGCCTCGCGAGCCTTCACGCCTTCTTCCTGCTCTTGGTGAAGGCGGACCTCTTTCACGAGCTGATCCCGCAGGCCTTGCAGCTCGTCCTCCAGCGCCTTGCAGCGACCATGGACATCGACCACCTCCCCCAGGGTTGCATCACGAGCAGCCTTCGCCTCCAGGACGGCCTGCTTCTCCTTGTCGCATGCCGTCGAGGCCTGGACCAGCGCCGCCCGAATCGAGGCGTTGGAGTGAACCCATCCTGAAGCCGGCTCCAAGCGCCCGGCCACTAAGCGGGGGTCGGCGCCAAGAAGATCCTGACGCAGTCGGTCCAGCTCAGCAACAGCACGATCCAGAACGGCAGAAGGAGTCAGAGAGACAGCGGCCGGTGGAGTAGGAGGAGAAGGCGGCAGCGCAGCCGCGGCATCCTGAGGCGGAGTCTGCCGCGCCCCGATAGCTGTAGTGGCGGCGGCAGTCAAGAGCACCTCGGGAGCCACTTGGGCCGTGGGGGCTGAGCTCACCCCAGCCGGCTTAGCCAGGCCTTGCGAGGATGACCGGGCAGGAGAAGCCTGTGCGTCACGGTCATCCTCCTTCGTGGGTAGAAGCGCCGCCACGAATGGAACCACGGGAGCCCCCTTCGGCTTCTTTGCTGCGGGCGCCAGCCTATCCAAAAGGATGCGGACGTCAAGCCTCAGAAGCAGAGCAAGAGATAAAGACAAGAATCGAATGCTTACGGGTCGTCGCCAGTGAGCTCAAGCGGCCTCCGGCCAAATTTGAAGCCTGAAAGCCGGCTGGAAGGATCAACCTCGGGAAGCTTGGAGGCGGAAGGTGCGTCTGCGGTTCACCCCGGGGCCGGGGGAGACGCGCAGGAGATCAGCCCGGTCCTGTCCTTCTTCGGGATCGGGGGCGAGCTCCCGCCGCCCTGCCCATCGTTGTCCTCATCGTCGTCTTCGTCGTCATCCTCATCGTCATCGCTCGGAGAGAGGTGGAGAGCGCGGGACCTGCGCCGAGGGAGGGGAGCCCTCAATCTCCGTCAGTTGCCTCGGAGTCAGGCCCTTTTCCCCACTCCCCTCCTCTTTGCTGGAGTCGTCGGAGGGCACGTCCACCGGTCCCTCGGGAGCTTCTAGGGGCACGGGCCCCTCCCCGTTGAAGACAGGCATGGACTTCACCACCCGCTCCCAGTCGTCGCGGAGGAACAAGGGCGTAGGAGCGCCCTCCAACCTCGCCACATTGCCCCCGACCAGAGATTGGAGAACCGCAGCCAGGTCTCCGTCGGCCAAGGCCGCGGGGCTCGGACGGGGCATCCACATTAGAAGTGAGTACTGCCGAAGCGGAGCCAACCGGTGCTCCAGGAACTCCCTCAGCAGCGACGCGCCGGTCAGCTTCGCCGCCGCCATGTCGGTCGGCCTCAGATCCGCGTCCATCTTCTCCAACACCATCTTCGCACGGGGATCCGCGAGCTCCGCTCGACCCCAGTCGCTGGAGCTCGTGGGCTGCTCCGTGGGCAGGATCAGCCGAGGGTGGATGCGCCCAGCATCCACCAAGATCCACTTGCTCCTGAAGCCCTCAATCCTCTTCCCAGAGTTCGAGATGGCAATGGCGCCGCCGTACGCGACGAAGCTCGCGCACGCGGAAGCAGTCCCACGGGAGGTCCGGAGGTAGAAGTAGTGGCGCGGTAAGGCCACTGAGGGCGGCACCCCAACGTGAGCCTCACAATAATAAGCAAAGATTGCCAGGAGAAGGACGGAGTTGGGATGGAGATGCAGGGCCTGTAGCTTGTAATGGCGGAGGACAGAGAAGAAGAACTCGGAGAAGGGAGGCACCAGACCAGCAACAATGGAACTTATGAAGAGCGGATAGAAGGTGCTCCTTTGACCCTCAGGGGTGGCGGAGCCGGCCTTGAACACCTTCGCCCCATCGATGCCCCACGCCATCGCCATCCGGCGCAACCGGGCAAGGCTCGCCTCCCACACGTTCGGCGAGTCCAGGGCAGACGAGTACCAAGCGCGGCCGGGGGCTGACGAGGTGCCATGGCTCCCTAGGTCGCACGGTCAGAGCAGATCTGGAAATTTCGGAGGAAGGAAGGAGAGGCGCAAGAAAGGGGATCTGAGTAGCAACCGGGGAAAGCAAGAAGCAGGGCCTAGGCGGATGCCACTCCTTTATCAACTCGCGCGGTTGCTAAGGCGCCCACGTCCAGTCAACCGCCACGCGGCGCCCAAGGCCGCAGGCTGTAAGGGCCCGCGGTGCTTCGCTCTTGCCCTTCCGCCTCCCTGCACGGCCAAGTCCGGGCGCGCCTTGGGCCCGGGGGCTACTGTCGGCGTTCTGGGAACGGGGGTCCCCAGACTTGCCTGCCTGCGGCCTGCGGTGTGGCTCAAAGGGGGGCCCAGCATGGCCCATCTTCACCAACACAAACCCAGGGGCCAAGCCTCGCGGGGCGGACGACGCGGAGCTTCCTCGGGCATGGCCTCGTCAGGCTGACTCACGAGGAGGTGGAGAGATCAAGGCGGGGTACCTCACGAGGTGCCCGTGATGCAAGCCATGACGACTCAGGGCGCTAGGCGGGTGCCAGCCCGCGCAGCGTCCTCCTTTCCTCTTTGGTGCAAAGAGGGCAAGCGCAGCCGCGGAGTACCGAGGCATCAGGCAAAGGTTGCCATTTCGGTGCAATGAGACCAAGACCAGGAGGACTATGAGACGGAGGTCACCGTGGAGCCCAAGACGGCGTCATCACCAGAGCTTTGCGCAGGCGAAGACTACTTTTGTCAGGATAGCTGATACTTGTTGTCCCCCTTCAAATTAGCCCGCCATTGTTGGCTCCCTTCCCGCTCGATATTTGGGAAGAGGACCAGGGCCTCTATAAATAGGACTAGCCACCCACATAGCAAGGGCGTCGGGGGTTCGGTCGGTTTTGCTGGAGGCAGAGAGAGAGAGGGAGAAGGTGACTGAACTCCACTGAGCAGTTCATCGCCCCAGCCAAGAACAGACCCTCGCGAGGCTGTTCTTCCTTGTATTGTTCTTCATCATCAGCCCAAGAGGCAATCCACCACACCACACACTTGAGTAGGGTATTACACCACAACGGTGGCCCGAACCAGTATAAACCTTGTGTCTCTTGTGTTGTTCTTTCCGTAGTTTTAGATCGTAGCATGGTGGAGGGGTGCAGGTAGGTAGGAGGCGAAATCTCCGCGTGCACCCCAGTGTTCGAACCTCAAGGGTCTGCCAGAACCCAAAATCCGACAAGATCCAAAGATAGAGAAGAAGACATCTAGCTAATAACTATTGTTGGATTTCGGGTTCCGGCAGACCCTTGAGGTTCGAACACTGGGGTGCGCGCGGAGATCTCTCCCTTACCGATCTACGTCCAATCTCCTTGCGTGATCTAAGCTGGAAGCATCGAACAACACAAGGGACACGAGCTTTATACTAGTTCGGGCCACGGTTGTAGTGTAATACCCTACTCCAGTGTGTGGTGTGGTGGATTGCCTCAGGGGCTGATGATGAATAGTACAAGGGAAGAACAGCCTTGCGAGAGGTGTACTTGAACTGGTGCGATGAACTTCTTGGGTGAGTTCAGTCGCCTCTCTCTCTCCGCTAGGGCTCTATCAGATCTCTAGATGTCTCTGCTCTTCGGTGCCCCCCTTCCTCTGTGGTGGCTAGCTCTATTTATAGAGGCCCTGGGCCTCTCCCCAAATAATGAGCGGGAAGGGCGCCAACAATTGGCCATTTTGAAGGGGAACATCTAGTACAAGTTATCCTGACCAAAGGTGGTCTTCGGCTGCCAAAAGTACTGGTGACGACGCCGTCTTGGGCTCCATGGTGACCTCCGTCCTGCCGCTCTGTTGGTCTTGGTCTCGTTGCACCGGAATGGCAACCTTTGCCCGATGCCTTGGCCTGAGCTTTCCCCCTTTGCACCAAAGGGGAAACAAGGACGCTGCGCAGGCCGGCGCCCGCCTGGTCTCGATCGTCATGGCTTGCATCACGGGCTCCTCGCGAGGTACCCCTGCCTTGATCTCTCCGCCACCTCACGAGCCTGCCTGATGTGGCTGCCTCTAAGGAAGCTTCCTGTCGTCTGCCCCGCAAGGCTTGGCCCCTCGCGAGGGTCTTGAGCTTGAGCTGATGAAGATGGGCCGCGCTGGGCCCCCACTTGAGCCACGCCACACGCCCCAAGCAGGCAAGTCTGGGGACCCCCGTTCCCAGAGCACCGACATTAGCCCCCGGGCCCAAGGCGCGCCCGGGCTTGGCCTAGCAGGGAAGCGAAGGGGCAAGCGTGAAGCGCCGCGGGCCCAAAAAGCCTGCGGCCTTGGGCGCCGTGTGGCGATTGATCGGTCGTGGGCGTATGCGCTTCCCCATAACGCCTCGGCGACCGCACGACTAGACAAGTCCCTGCATGCAGAGAAACCGGTCATGATTACCTGCAATCGTGGTGCTCGGCGGTTGGCCTCCTCCAGCTATAAGTACGGGGTTGCGCGAGCCCCTTCAGCCCATCCCTTCTTGCTGCTCCTTTTCTTCTTCTTGGCTACTCGCCGTCCCCATGGATCCAAAGAGGTTCTCGGCCACGGAGAAAGGAAAGGCTCGCCAGGCAGGGCCTGACTCCCCCCCCCCTGACCAAGCGCGGCCGAGGCCGCCCTCGCAAGTATTCCACGGTCCCCGTAGTGGCCCCCCGCGGCCATGGAGGCGGTTCCCTGCGCTGTGGTGAGCGCCCGGCCGCCGATGGGGGGCGCGCCGTGGCTGCGCGCCCCCCTAGGCCATGCTTTTGCTCTACAGAGGTGCTGCCGGAGTTCGTCGTGTGGTCAGCGGACCCAACCAGGACCCGGCTCCAGCTCTCCCGTTTCTTCGTAGGTGATCTGCCGGCCAGCGCTCGGTGCGGCTTCTGGCTCCAGGCAGACGACTGCTGCAGTAGGGCCTCCTGGGCTTCGTTGGATGTCTCCGTTTCTGGGAATGGGGCCCTGACCTGCGGCTGGCAAACGTTTGCCCGCGCGCGCGGCCTGGGCCGGTGGTGCACCCTGCACTTCAAGTTCGACGGCGACGCCACCCTCTACACGAGGGTGTTCGGGGAAGACGGTCGCCGAACTGGGTGCTGCCCCGAAGACGACAACCGCGGCCACCTGCCCAGCCCTGGTACTGACCAGGGTGAAGACGGCAACATGCGTATAGGCGGCGGTGCTCGGGGTTCGCTGAGCTTCGGCGACTCCCTCTCAGGCAGCAGCTCCTCCAGCGGTGGCCGCGACCAGCCCCCATGCCGTCGCGCCCTCCTGGGTGAAGGTAGCGGGTCAGCCCACCATCGCACCCCGGCGAAGCGAGAGGAGGGATCCTCCTGAGCCCCAGGAGCAGCTCGAACCTTCGTTGTGGGTTGGTGCAGGACGAATCATGCCCATTTTGTTTTCCTTCTTTTCCTGCGCAAAAATAGAAGGTAGTATAGGGCCCTGCCGGGGCGTGTTAGAACTGCTGCTGTTAACCATCGCGTTGCTTCCGCTATTTCTGCGCTGCGTTTCCGCGTCGTGCACCCATGTGTAGGAATTATTTTAGCTCGGTGGGGCTTGACGCGGTCCTCGCCTCCCGAGGCCGTGGCCTCGCCGTGCGCTTTGTGCCCTGCAGGGATCAGTAGGAGGGGTAACTTTCGGTCTTGGTTGTGGGGGCGATCGGCCCAGGTCCTGCGCTTGTGTCACGATGCCTGTGAGGCACGGACTAGGAGGGGTGCTCCCGCAGAGGACTCGGATAGGAAAGCTCCAAACGATCGGGGAAGAAAACACTTGCGAGGGCGCCCGCGAACCTCCCTCGCGAGACTTGTGTGAGAGAAAACGAGGCAAGCGAGTGAAAAAGGCAAAGAGTCACAAGCCAAGAACGTAAACAGCTTCAATAAAACTTCAAACGGGAATAAACAAGCCAACTGCAGAAAGCAAATGAAAAAGCCACGTCCGGCATCTATTCTAGTCTTCGACGTCTTCTCACCAGCGCGGAGCTAAGTGCTGCCACTGGGCGTGGGCGGGAGCCCCCGAGGCCCGAGGGCGGCACTCCGGAGACTCTGGGGCATGTACAGCCCCACTCAACATTACATGAGAGTGTCACAGGCGGCGAGCTTCACAGGCATTGGCCTTCTTCATAGGCACCGGGCCTTTCCCGAAATGCGGCAGCTTCACAGGCATTTGCCTTCTTCACAGGCACCGGGCCTTTCCCAAAACATGGCAGCTTCACAGGCATTTGCCTTCTTCATAGGTACCGGGCCTTTCCCAAAACACGGCAGCTTCATAGGCATTTGCCTTCTTCACAGGCACCGGGCCTTCCCCAAAACACGGCAGCTTCACAGGCATTTGCCTTCTTCACGGGCACCGGGCCTTTCCTAGGTGCTAGGCCTCGCTCGGGGATAGAACCTCCGGAGATGTTGAATGTTCCACGCGTTCTGGATGGGTACCCCCTCCGTGGTCTCCAAGCGCGCCGAGCCAGGCCTGGAGACATGAACAACCTTGAATGGGTCCTCCCACATGGGAGAGAGCTTGTGCAGCCCCTCCCTGGAGAGAACCCGTCTGAGTACGAGATCCCCTACCTCAAGAGTTCTGGGGCGGATGTTGCGGCAGTGGTATCGTCGCAGCGCCTGTTGATACCTTGCTGCTCGCAGCGCGGCTTCTCGGCGGCGTTCCTCCCCCAACACGAGATCCATCCCCCGCATGGTGTCCTGCTGCATCTCGTCGAACGCCAGGACCCGCGCGGAGCGACGCCTGACCTCGTGAGGGAGAACAGCCTCTGCTCCGTAGATGAGGAAGAACGGGGTCTCTCTAGTCGGCTTGGTCGCAGTAGTGCGGATTGACCACAGCATGGACTGGAGCTCGTCGTACCAGCCCCTGCCACAGGCCACCAGCTTCTTCTTAAAGGTCTTGCATTTGAGGCCCCTCAGGACCTCCGCGTTGGCTCGCTCGGCCTGGCCGTTGCTTCGGGGGTGTGCTACCGAAGCGTAGCATATCTGCATTCCAAGGTTAGCACAGTATGTTTTGAAGAGATTACTGGTGAATTGCAAACCGTTGTCGGTGATGATGCGGTTGGGCACCGCAAATCGGCTCACGAGGCCCTTGATGAACTTGACCGCGGAGCCTGCCGGGATTGTGCGGACGGCTTCCACCTTAGCCCACTTGGTGAACTTGTCCACAGCGGCGTAGAGGTAGCGATAGCCCCCTGGCGCCCGAGGAAACGGGCCCAGAATGTCCATCCCCCAAACTGCGAACAGCCATGAGAGGGGTATAGTCTGTAGACCCCCCGCAGGCTGATGGATCTGCTTAGTGTGAAACTAGTAGGCCCCGCAAGCCTTCACCAGCTCAACGGCGTCGATGAGCGCCGTGGGCCAGTAGAATCCACTACGGAACACCTTGCTGACGAGGGTTCGTGACGACGAGTGGTGCCCTCAGTCTCCGCCGTGTATGTCCGCTAGTAGCTCATTCCCTTGCTCTCGGGAGATGCAACATAGGGACACGTCATTTGGTCGCTTCCTGTAGAGCTCTCCATCCCTGATGCAATAAGCTGTGGCCTGCCGCGCCACATGCTCCGCTTCCTCCTCATTCCCTGGCAGAGTCCCTTGCATCAGGTAGTTCTTGAGCTCCGTCATCCAACACCCTTCCTGAGGCTCTAACGCTAGGAGCAGGCGTGCTCCTGAGGCCAGGCCGCAGACTGGGGCTCCAGAGGCAGGCGGCTGAGGGAGCTCCTCCCTTGGTTGCGCCGTGCTCGACAGTGACGGCACCGCCGAGGGTTTGAAGAGCCACTCCTCGAAGACGCCAGGCTCCTGAGGCAGCCGCTGAGATGCCCTCTTGGCAATGTCATCAGCTTCTTGATTGGTGTCGCAGGGCACGTGTTGCAACTCCAGCCCCCAGACCTATTTCTCCATCTTGCGAACCTCAGCGAGGTAGGCTTCCATGTGCTCTTCCTTTGGCTCGTATATCTTGTTGGAGAAGTTGATGAGGAGCTGTGAATAACCCTTGACGATGAGGCGCTTTACCCCTAAGGCCATTGTGGCCTTCAAGCCTGCTATTAGGCCTTCGTACTCCGCTATGTTGTTGGAGACCTTTTCTCCGTGCTGGAAGCAGAGTTGTACGGCGTAGTAGAGTTTGTCCTGGGTAGGGGATAAGAGCACTGCGCCAGCTCCTGCACCGTGTCGGGAGAACGCCCCATCGAAGTACATGACGCAGCCTTCCGGTGCTTCACTTCTCGGGGATAGTGATCGGTCTTCGCCCGCCTCGAGACCCGGCGCTTCTGCCCATTCTGCCACGAAATCCGCAAGTGCGGCTCCCTTGATGACTCTGGTCGTACTGAATTCTAGCTGAAATGCATGTAGTTCAATGTTCCATTCAGCGACCCTCCCAGCTGAGTTAGGGCTCCTGAGTACTCTTTCCAAGGGGTATGTTGAGACGACTTTGATGGGATGGCCTTGGAAGTAGTGGCGCAGCTTGCGTGAGTCCACTAGTAGCGCGAGGAGGAGTTTTTGAGGCATGGGGTACCGTTCCCTTGTGTCCCATAGCACCGTGCTGACGAAGTACACGGGATGCTCGACGAGGTTGAGGGTGCTGGCACAGCTTGCGTCCTCTAGAGGTCGAGGCGTCTCTTGAGACGACGGAGCCCCCAGTGCTTGGTCGCCTGAAGAGGCCTCTCCTATTTCGGGTGCGTACTCCTGCTGCGGCTGTTCCTTTCCGGCTGTGGTTGCGGCCTTCGCGATGCCCTCCCGGCTCTGCTTTGCTTCAGTTCGGACGGTCGATGCGGCCTTGGCACAGCGCTCCTCCCTGACCGCCACCAGGGCTGCGCTAGCGGAGTAGGGGGTGGCCACAAGGTAGAGCACTAGGGGCTCCCGAGGACGCGGAGCTACCATCACTGGTGGGCTGGTAAGGTACCTCTTGAGGTCTTGGAACGCCTTGTCAGCCTCTTCAGTCCATTCGAAGGGGCCCTTTTTCTTCATTAGCTTGAAGAAGGGCAGCGCTCGTTCCCCCAGCTTGGAGATGAAGCGCCCCAGGGCAGTTACACACCCGGTGAGCTTCTGCATTTCTCTAAGGGTCCTTGGCGGGCTCATGTCTTCGACTACCTTGACCTTCTCCGGGTTGGCCTCGATGCCCCTGTGGGACACGAGGAAACCCAGGAGCTTGCCCGAGGGGACTCCAAACACGCACTTCTCCGGGTTGAGCCATAGGTCCACTTCCTTGAGGCTCGGAAAGGTTTCTTCCAGGTCCTGTATCAGGGTTCTTGCCTCACGAGACTTCACCACAATGTCATCGACGTAAGCTTCAGCGTTCCTCCCGAGCTGCCGGCCTAAGGCGATGTGCATCAGCCGCTGAAAGGTCGCGCCTACATTGTGCAACCCAAATGGCATGCGCGTATAGCAGTACACTCCACACGGGGTCAGGAAAGCCGTCTTCTCCACGTCTTCTACCGCCATCTTGATCTAGTGATAGCCCGAGAAGGCATCTAGGAAGCACAATAGGTCACACTCTATGGTGGAGTCAACTATCTGGTCAATGCGGGGGAGCGGAAATGGATCCTACGGGTAGGCCTTGTTGAGGTTGGTGAAGTCGACACACATGCGCTCCTTTCCTCCCTTTTTTGGCACAACGACCGGATTAGCCAGACAATCAAGGTAGCGGACCTCGCGGATAACTCCTGCCGCCTCTAGCTTCCGGGTCTCTTGAACGATGAAAGCCCGTTTCTCAGTGGACTGCCGCCTCGCCTTCTGCTTCACGGGGCGCACATTGGGGCACACGTTGAGGTGATGCTCAATCACTTTCCTTGGGACCCTGCTAACTGATCAGGTTCCCACGTGAACACCTTCTTGTTCGCATGCAGGAACCTCACCAGGGCCTCCTCCTGCTCGGGCTCGAGGTTGGCCCCTATGGTGAAGGTGGCGCCAGTGGACCCGTCCTCGTCGACTGGTACCTGCTTGGTTTCTGCCTTGTCTTGGGTGAATACTTGCTTCTTTTAGCCGGTGCAGCCCCCTTGGGCTCAAGGGTGTCGGTGCTAGTGGGCTGTGCCACCGCGGCCGCCCTGAAAACAAGCTGGAGCACCTGCAGCACATCCCTTGTGTCTCCTGACATGGTGAGGATGCCGCTGCTCCCAGGCATCTTCATGAGGTTGTACGCTGGGTGAGTTGCTGCCATGAACCGAGCCAAGGCCGGGTAGCCGAGGATGGCGTTGTAGGGGAGGCCAATGGGGGCAATGTCGAAGTCGATCAGCTCCGTGCGGAAGTTGTCATTGGTGTCGAAGGTCACTGGGAGGCGGATCTCTCCCAAGGAGGCGATGGAACCGGCTCCGATGCCCGAGAAAGGCCTGCTGGGTTGGAGCCGCTCCAGCGGCATGTGGAGGAGGCTGAAGGCCTCCACCGAGAGCACGTTGAGGCCGGCACCACCGTCGATGAGGGTCCTGGTGACGTCCACTTGGCAGATGGTGGGGGTGCACAGCATCGGGAGCGCGCCCGAACTGATGGGGTTGAAGGGGTGGTCCTCCGAGTCGAAGGTTAGATCGGCCTCGGGCGCCACCCAGCCCGGGGGGGCTTCTCGGCGCTTGGAGGCAGTGCTGACCCGGCGGGTGAACGGCTTGACGTGATGGCTCGAGGGTGGTGCTTGGGAGCCACCCCGGAGAGCTGCAACGACGGGCGGCACTGGTGCGGCGAAACGGGCAAGGAAGAGGTCGCGTAGCTCCTCCCAGGAGGTGACAGAAGCCGTCGGAAGGTGGAGGAGCCACGCGTGCGGGGCGCCGGTGAGGGCCATGGGTAACCAGTTGGCCATCACCCGGTCGTCGCCCCCGGCTTTGAGGACGGCCTCCTCGTACTCCTGTAGGAAAATCATCGGGTCTATCGTGCCGTTGTAGCGCAGCGGCATCTCGGGCTTGAACTTGTGCGGCCACTGCACCTGTCGCAGGGTGGGGGCCAAGGCCCGGAGGGGGCGGCGCGTTGTCCGCCATGAGGGTGGGACGCGATGTTGGGGGAGAGCGGATCGTCAGGAGGGAGAATTCCGGTGCACCCCTACCTGGCGCGCCAAATGTCGGATTTCAGGTTCCGGCAGACCCTTGAGGTTCGAACACTGGGGTGCGCACGGAGATCTCTCCCCTACCGATCTACGTCCAATCTCCTCGCGTGATCTAAGCTGGAAACAACGAACAACACAAGGGACATGAGGTTTATACTAGTTCGGGCCACCGTTGTGGTGTAATACCCTACTCCAGTGTGTGGTGTGGTGGATTGCCTCAGGGGCTGATGATGAATAGTACAAGGGAAGAACAGCCTCGCGAGAGGTGTTCTTGAACTAGTGCGATGAACTGCTTGGGTGAGTTCAGTCGCCTCTCTCTCTCCGCTACGGCTCTGTCAGATCTCTAGATGTCTCCGCTCTTTGGTGTCCCCCTTCCTCTGTGGTGGCTAGCTCTATTTATAGAGGCCCTGGGTCTCTCCCCAAATAATGAGCGGGAAGGGCGCCAACAATTGGCCATTTTGAAGGGGAACATCTAGTACAAGTTATCCTGACCAAAGGTGGTCTTCGGCTGCCAAAAGTACTAGTGATGACGCCGTCTTGGGCTCCACGCTGACATTCGTCCTGCCGCTCTTCTGGTCTTGGTCTCGTTGCACCGGAATGGCAACCTTTGCCCGATGCCTTGGCCTGTGCTTGCCCCCTTTGCACCAAAGGGGAAACAAGGACGCTGCGCAAGCCGGTTCCCTCCTGGCGCCCGCCTGGTCTCGATCGTCATGGCTTGCATCACGAGCTCCTCGTGAGGTACCCCTTCCTTGATCTCTCCGCCTCCTCGCGAGCCTGCCTGATGTGGCTGCCTCTGAGGAAGCTTCCTGTCGTCCGCCCCGCGAGGCTTGGCCCCTCGCGAGGGTCTTGAGCTTGAGCTGATGAAGATGGGCCGCGCTAGGCCCCCACTTGAGCCACGCCGCAGGCCGCAGGCAGGCAAGTCTGGGGACCCCCGTTCCCAGAAAACCGACAACTATGGACCCAAAGGTCTATGGTAAACTACTCACACATCATCGGAGAGGCTATGGTGTTGATGTAGAAGCCCTCCGTGATCGATTCCCCCTCTGGCGGAGCGCCAGAAAAGGCTCCAAGATAGGATCTCACGGGTACAGAAAGTTGGGGTGGTGGAAATAGGGTTTCGTGGTGCTCCTAGATGTGTTCAGGGTATATGAGTATATATAGGCGAAGGAAGTAGGTCAGTGGAGCTGCGAGGGGCCCACGAGGGTGGGTGGCGTGCCCACCCCCTTGGGGCGCGCCCTCCTGCCTCATGGCTTCCTCGCTGCTTTCTTGACGTCCACTCCAAGTCTCCTGGATTGCATTTGTTCCAAAAAACGATCCTCGCGAAGGTTTCATTCCGTTTGGATTCCGTTTGATATTCCTTTTCTGTGAAACACTGAAATAGGCAAAAAAACAGCAATTTGCACTAGGCCTTCGGTTAATAGGTTAGTCCCAAAAATAATATAAAAGTGCATAATAAAGCCCATTAAACATCCAAAACAGATAATATAATAGCATGGAACAAGCAAAAATTGTAGATACGTTGGAGATGTATCAAGCATCCCCAAGCTTAATTCCTGCTCGTCCTCGAGTAGGTAAATGATAAAAACAGAATTTTTTATGTGGAATGCTACCTAACATAATTTTCAAAGTAATTCTCTTTATTGTGGCATGAATGTTCAAATCCGAAAGATTGAAGATAAAAGTTTAATATTGACATAAAAATAATAATACTTCAAGCATACTAACTAAGCAATTATGTCTTCTCAAAATAACATGGCCAAAGAAAGCTTATCCCTACAAAATCATATAGTTTGGCTATGCTTCATTTTCTTCACACAAAAATGCTCTCATCATGCACAACCCCGATGACAAGTCAAGCAATTGTTTCATACTTTAGTAATCTCAAACTTTTTTGAACTTCCATGCAATACATGAGCGTGAGCCATAGACATAGCATTATGGGTAGAATAGAATATGATAATGGAGGTTGTGTGGAGAAGACAAAAAAGGAGAAAGTCTCACATTGACACGGCTAATCAACGGGCTAGGGAGATGCCCATCAATTGATGTCAATGCAAGGAGTAGGGATTGCCATGCAACGGATTGCCATCCAACTTGCTTGCTCACGGAGACCTAGGGCATTTGAGGAAGCCCATTGTTGGAATATACAAGCCAAGTTCTATAATGAAAACTTCCCACTAGTATATGAAAGTGACAATATAAGAGACTCTCTATCATAAAGATCATGGTGCTACTTTGAAGCACAAGTGTGGAAATAAGGATAGTAGCATTGTCCCTTTTATTTCTTTTCTGTTTTTTTGGGACAATGCTCTATTAATGATGATCATCACACTTCTATTTATTTACAACTCAATGATTACAACTCGATACTAGAACAAGATATGACTCTATATGAGTGCCTCCGGTGGTGTACTGGGATGGGAAATGAATCAAGAGTGACATGTATGATAAATTATGCATGGTGGCTTTGCCACAAATACGATGTCAACTACATGATCATGCAAGGCAATATGACAATGATGAAGCATGTCATAATAAATGAAACGGTGGAAAGTTGCATGGCAATATATCTCGGAATGGCTATGGAAATGCCATAATAGTTAGGTATGATGGCTATTTTGAGGAAGATATAAGGAGGTTTATGTGTGATAGAGCATATCATATCACGGGAGTTGGATGCACCAGCGAAGTTTGCACCAACTCTCAAGGTGAGAAAGGGCAATGCACGGTACCGAAGAGGCTAGCAATGATGGAAAGGTGAGAGTGCGTATAATCCATGGACTCAACATTAGTCATAAAGAACTCACATAATTATTGCAAAAATCTACAAGTCATCAAAAACCAAGCATTACGCGCATGCTCCTAGGGGGATAACTTGGTAGGAAAATACCATCGCTCGTGCCCGACCGCCACTCATAAGGATGGCAATCAAAGAACACCTCTTGTTTCAAATTTGTCACATAACGGTCACCATACGTGCATGCTATGGGACTTGCATACTTCAACACAAGTATTTCTCAAATTCACAACTAGTCAAATAGCATGACTCTAATATTAACATCTTCATATCTCAAAACAATCATCAAGTATAAAACTTCTTGTAGTATTCAATGCACTTTTTATGAAAGTTTTTATTATACCCATCTCGGATGTCTATCATATTAGGACTAATTTTATAGCCAAAGAAAATTACCGTGCTGTTCTAAAAGACTCTCAAAATGATATAAGTGAAGCATGAGAGATCAATAATCTCTTTAAAATAAAACCACCACCGTGCTCTAAAAAGATATAAGTGAAGCACTAGAGCAAAATTATCTAGCTCAAAAGATATAAGTGAAGCACATAGAGTATTCTAATAAATTCCGATTCATGTGTGTCTCTCCAAAAGGTGTGTACAGAAAGGATGATTGTGGTAAACTAAAAAGCAAAGACTCAAATCATACAAGACGCTCCACGCAAAACACATATCATCTGGTGAATAAAAATATAGCCTCAAGTAAAGTTAGCGATGGACGAAGACGAAAGAGGGAATGCCTTTCGGGGCATCCCCAAGCTTAGGGTTTTGGTTGTCCTGGAATTTTACCTTGGGTTGCCATGGACATACCCAAGCTTAGGCTCTTGCCACTCTTTATTCCAAAATCCATCAAATCTTTACTCAAAACTTGAAAACTTCACAACACAAAACTCAATAGAAAATCTCATGAGCTCCGTTAGTATAAGAAAACAAATCACCACTTCAAGGTACTGTAATGAACTAATTCTTTATTTATATTGGTGTTAAACCTACTTTATTTCAAATTCTCTATGGTTCATACCCCCCGATACTAGCCATAGATTCATCAAAATAAGCAAACAACACACGAAAAACAGAATCTGTCAAAAACAGAACAGTCTGTAGAAATCTGTAGGTTTCAAATACTTCTGTAACTCCAAAAATTCTAAAAAATTAGGACGACCTAAATAATTTGTATATTTATATACTTCAGTTGGAATTGGTATTTTATCGCTCTCTTGTTAAAAATGAAAATTATTCTCGTGAGTGCATACTTTCTGTTTTTTCAGCAAGATCAAACAACAATCATCCAAGAAGATCCTAAAGGCTTTACTTGGCACAAACACTAATTAAAACATAAAAACACAATCATAACAGAGGATAGATGATTTATTTATTACTAAATAGGAACAAAAAGCAAGGAACAAAAATAAAATTGGGTTGCCTCCCAACAAGCGTTATCGTTTAACGCCCCTAGCTAGGCATAAAAACAAGAATAGATCTAGGTATTGTCATCTTTGGTATGCAATCCATAAGTGGCTCTCATAATAGATTCATAAGGTAATTTAATTTTCTTTCTAGGAAAGTGTTCCATGTATTTCCTTAATGGAAATTGGAATCTAATATTTCCTTCTTTCATATCAATAATTGCACCAATCGTTCTAAGGAAAGGTCTACCAAGAATAATAGGACATGTAGGATTGCAATCTATATCAAGAACAATCAAATCTATCGGCACGTAATTCCTATTTGCAACAATAGCAACATCATTAATCCTTCCCATAGGTTTCTTAATGGTGGAATCCGCAAGATGCAAATTTAAAGAACAATCATCATATTCACAGAAACCTAACACATCACACAAAGTTTTTGGAATCGTGGAAACACTAGCACCCAAATCACATTAAGCATAACACTCATGATCTTTAATCTTAATTTTAGTAGTAGGTTACGACTTATCATAAAGTTTTCTAGGGATAGACTTCTAATTCAAGTTTCTCTTCATAAGATTGCATTAAAGCATCAACGATATGTTTGGTAAAAGCTTTATTTTGACTATAAGCATGAGGAGAATTTAACACGGATTGCAACAAGGAAATACAATCTATTAAAGAACAATAATTGAATTCCTTGAAATCCAAAATAGTGGATTCATTGTTATGTAAAGTTTTGACCTCTTCAATCCCACTTTAACCAATTTTTGCATCAAGATCTAAAAACTCTGAATCATTGGGACGCCTTATAACTAAAGTTGACTCATCTCTAGTCCCATCTTTATCAAGATTCATATAAGAAAACAAAGATTTATTAGGAGACACATCAATCACTTTTTGATCTTCATCATTATTATCATGAAAACTAGAAGAACACACTTTCATAAAAAGCAATTTTTTTAGCATGCATCCTAGCGGTTCTTTCTTTGCACTCATCAATGGAAATTCTCATAGATTCGAGAGACTCATTGATATCATGCTTAGGTGGAATAGATCTAAGTTTCAAAGAATCAACATCAAGAGAAATTCTATCCACGTTCCTAGCCAACTCATCAATCTTAGGCAATTTTTCTTCAAGCAAGGCATTGAAATTCTTTTGCGAAATCATAAATTCTTTAACACTAGTCTCAACATAAGAGGGAATCTTATTAAAATTTCCATAAGAGTTGCTATAGGAATTCCCATAATTATTAGAGTAATTACTAGGGAAAGGCCTAGAATTAAAATTTCCTCTATACGTATTGTTACCAAAATTATTCCTACCAACAAAATTCACATCCATAGATTCATTATTATTCTCAATCAAAGTAGACAAAGGCATATCATTAGGATTAGAAGAAGCACTCTTATTAGCAAATAACTTCATAAGTTTATCCATCTTTCCACTCAAAACATTAATCTCTTCTATCACATGAACCTTTTTACTAGTAGATCTTTCGGTGTGCCATGAGAATAATTAACCATAATATTATCTAGGAGTTTAGTAGCTTATCCTAAAGTGATTTCCATAAAACTTCCTCCCGCGGCCGAATCTAAAAAATTTCTAGAAGAAAAATTCAATCCGACATAGAAATTTTGTACAATCATCCATAAATTCAAACCATGTGTAGGGCAATTATGTATCATTAATTTCATCCTCTCCCAAGATTGTGCAACATGCTCATGATCAAGTTGCTTCAAATTCATAATATTGTTTTAAGAGAGATGATCTTAGCGGGAGGAAAATACTTGGAGATAAAAGCATCTTTGCACTTATTTCATGAATCAATACTATTTTTAGGCAAAGAGGAAAACCAAGTTTTAGCACGATCTCTAAGCGAAAACAGAAATAGATTCAATTTAACAATATTATTGTCCACATCTTTCTTCTTTTGCATATCACACAAATCAACAAAGCTGATTAGATGGGTAGCGGCATCTTCACTAGGAAGGCCAGAAAACGGATCTTTCATATAAAGGTTCAACAAAGCGGTATTGATTTCACAAGATTCAGCATCAGTAGGAGGAGCAATCAGAGTGCTACTAAAATCATTATTGTTGGTATTGGAAAAATCACACAATTTAGTATTATCTTGAGCCATTATGACAAACAATCCAACACACAAGCAAACAAGAAGCAAGCGAAAAGAGACGAACGGAAAAAGAGCGAATGGAAAAGAGGCGAATAAAACGTCAAGGGTGAAGTGGGGGAGAGGAAAACGAGAGGCAAATGGCAAATAATGTAATGCGAGGGAGAAGAGTTTGTGATGGGTACTTGGTATGTCTTGACTTGTGCGTAGATCTCCCCGGCAACGGCGCTAGAAATCCTTCTTGCTACCTCTTGAGCATGCGTTGGTTTTCCCTTGAAAAGGAAAGGGTGATGCAGCAAAGTAGCGCAAGTATTTCCCTCAGTTTTTGAGAACCAAGGTATCAATCCAGCAGCAGACTACACGCAAGTCCCTCGTACCTGCACAAACAATCAAGAACCTTGCAACCAACGTGATAAAGGGGTTGTCGGTCCCTTCACGACCACTTGCAAAAGTGAGATCTGATAAAGATAATAAGATAAATATTTTTGGTATTTTTGTTATATAGATTGAAAAGTAAAGATTGCAAAATAAATAGCGCCAGAAATAGCTAGTTGACGGGAGATTAATATGATGGAAAATAGACCCGGGGGCCATAGGTTTCACTAGTGGCTTCTCTCAAGATAGCATAATCTACGGTGCGTGAACAAATTACTATCAAGCAATTGATAGAAAAGCGCATAGTTATGAGAATATCTAGGCATGATCATTTATATAGGCATCACGTCCGTGACAAGTAGACCGAAACGATTCTGCATCTACTACTATTACTCCACACATCGACCGCTATCCAGCATGCATCTAGAGTATTAAGTTCATAAGAACAGAGTAACGCATTAGGCAAGATGACATGATGTAGAGGGATAAACTCAAGCAATATGATATAAACCCCATCTTTTTATCCTCGATGGCAACAATACAATACGTATCATTTCCCTTTCTATCACTGGGATCGAGCACCGCAAGATTGAACCCAAAGCTAAGCACTTCTCCATTATAAGAAAGATCAATCTAGTAGGCCAAACCAAACTGATAATTCGAAGAGACTTGCAAAGATATTTAAATCATGCATAAAAGAATTCAGAGAAGAATCAAATATTGTTCGTAGATAATCTTGATCATAAACCCACAATTCATCAGATCTCGACAAACACACCGCAAAAAGAATTACATCGAATAGATCTCGAAGAAAATTGAGAACTTTGTATTGAGATCCAAAGAGAGAGAAGAAGACATCTAGCTAATAACTATGGACCCGAAGGTCTGTGGTAAACTACTCACACATCATCGGAGAGGCTATGGTGTTGATGTAGAAGCCCTTCATGATCGATTCCCCCTCCGGCGGAGCGCCGGAAAAGGCCCCAAGATAGGATCTCACGGGTACAGAAATTTGCGGCGGTGGAAATAGGGTTTTGTGGTGCTCCTGGATGTGGTCAGGGTATAGGAGTATATATATGCGAAGGAAGTAGGTCGGTGGAGCTGCGAGGGGCCCACGAGGGTGGGTGGCGCGCCCACCCCCCTGGGGCGCGCCCTCCTGCCTCATGGCTTCCTCACTGCTTTCTTGACGTCCACTCCAAGTCTCCTGGATTGCGTTTGTTCCAAAAATGATCCTCGCGAAGGTTTCATTCCGTTTGGATTCCGTTTGATATTCCTTTTCTACGAAACACTGAAATAGGCAAAAAAAAACAGCAGTTTGCATTGGGCCTTCAGTTAATAGGTTAGTCCCAAAATAATATAAAAGTGCATAATAAAGCCCATTAAACATCCAAAATAGATAATATAATATCACGGAACAATCAAAAATTATAGATACGTTGGAGACGTATCATTAGGGCATTTTGGGTACGATGAACTTTGTTTATGCTTATGATATGTTGCTTCTATTTTTGCAAGTCTGTCTCTTTCTGTTGCTCAACTATATATGTTGCATATCATTGACTCATGTGACAATGTAGGTGCATAGATCATCGATGGCGAAGAAGTTCTACGCCAGGAGTATATGACGAGTGGCCAGAGTGTCAGGCCCGGGTGTACCAGTTTCCTGTTTCTGAGCGACAGCCAGTAGTTAGTTTAGGTTCGCGCTAATGCGGGAGAGGGATACGAACTCATGTACTGCATAGTTCCGCTCTCACTCATAGTGATAGCTCTTCTCGCGTATATCATTGTTTAGATGGATGACGATGTAGTTGCAACTAATCAAGACTTGTATCGCTATTTTTGAGATAATTGATACGTCTCCAATGTATCTATAATTTTTGATTGTTCCATGATATTATATTATCAACCTTGGATGTTTTAGATGCATTTATATGCTATTTTTATATGATTTTTGGGACTAACCTATTAACCTAGAGCCTAGTGCCAGTTTCTGTTTTTTTCCTTGTTTTTGAGTATCGCAGAAAAGGAAAACCAAACGGAGTCCAATTGACCTGAAATTTCATGGAGATCATTTTTGGACCAGAAGAAGCCCATGGAGTACCAGAGATGGGCCAAAAGAGTCCCGAGGCCACCACGGGGGTGGGGGCGTGCCCTACCCCCCTGGGCGTGCCCCTACCTTGTGGCCGCCTCGAGGACCCCCCTGACTTGTTCCCGACTCCAACACCTCTTGTATAACCCCAAACCTCCAGAAAATTACCTAGATCGGGAGTTCCGCCGTCAAAAGCCTCTGTAGCCACCAAAAACCAATATAGACCCGTTCTGGCACCCTGCCTGAGGGGGGAATCCCTCTCCGTTGGCCATCTTCATCATCCCGGCGCTCTCCATGACGAGGAGGGAGTAGTTCTCCCTCGGGGCTAAGGGTATGTACCAATAGCTATGTGTTTGATCTCTCTCTCTCTCTCTCTCGTGTTCTTGATTTGGCACGATCTTGATGTATCGCGAGCTTTGCTACTATAATTGGATCTTATGATGTTTCTCCCCCGCTACTCTCTTGTGATGAATTGAGGTTTCCCTTTGAAGTTATCTTATCGAATTGAGTCTTTAAGGATTTGAGAACACTTATGTATGTCTTGCATGTGCTTATTTGTGGTGACAATGGGATATCACATGCTCCACTTGATGTATGTTTTGGTGATCAACTTGTGAGTTCCGTGACCTCGTGAACTTATGCATAGGGGTTGGCACATGTTTTCGTCTTGACTCTCCGGTAGAAACTTTGGGGCACTCTTTGAAGTTCTTTGTGTTGGTTGAATAGATGAATCTAAGATTGTGTGATGCATATCGTATAATCATACCCACGGATAATTGAGGTGACATTGGAGTATCTAGGTGACATTAGGGTTTTGGTTGATTTGCGTCTTAAGGTGTTATTCTAGTACGAACTCTAGGATAGATTGAACGGAAAGAATAGCTTCGTATTATTTTACTACGGACTCTTGAATAGATCGATCAAAAAGGATAACTTTGAGGTGGTTTCGTACCCTACAATAATCTCTTCGTTTGTTCTTCGCTATTAGTGACTTTGGAGTGACTCTTTGTCGCACGTTGAGGGATAGTTATATGATCCAATTATGTTATTATTGTTGAGAGAACTTGCACTAGTGAAAGTATGAACCCTAGGCCTTGTTTCCTAGCATTGCAATACCGTTTACGCTCACTTTTATCATTAGTTACGTTGCTGTTTTTATATTTTCAGATTATAAAAACATTTATCTACATCCATATTGCACTTGTATCACCATCTCTTCGCCGAACTAGTGCACCTATACAATTTACCATTGTATTGGGTGTGTTGGGGACACAAGAGACTCTTTGCTATTTGGTTGCAGGGTTGTTTGAGAGAGACCATCTTCATCCTACGCCTCCCACGGATTGATAAACCTTAGATCATCCACTTGAGGGAAATTTGCTACTGTCCTACAAACCTCTGCACTTGGAGGCCCAACAATGTCTACAAGAAGAAGGTTGTGTAGTAGACATCAATGATGACCAGAGATCACTTTGTGTTGGATGATGACATGATTTGATGAGACTATTTGTATGTATATGCTATGATTACATTTGTATGTGTATGATATGCTAAAGATTATTGTATAAAGCATGTTCAAATACAAAACAAATATGAAGAAAAAAAGCAGAAACTAATAAAACTAGCAGTAGCGAGGGGGATAAAGTTAGCAGTAGCGCTCCCTTACCAGTAGCGCTTCCTGCTAAAAAGCACTGCATATATTAGCAACATCGCTTTGAACTAAAGCTCGCTACTGCTATTCATGTATAGCAGTAGTGTTGGACGACACGCGTTACTGCTACATGTTAGCTGTAGCGCCTTATCAGTAGCGCGGCGTCCCGCGCTACTGATAGGCAAAATACCCGTTCTACTGCTAGGGTTTTCCCTAGTAGTGTGTGGTTGGCTCGGGACTCTTCTGGCCCAACTCTTTTGCTTCGAGGGCTTCTTCTGGTCCATAAAAAATCACCATAAATTTTCAGCTCGTTTGGACTCCGTTTGATATTCTTTTTCTGCGAAACTCAAAAACAAGGAAAAAATAGAAAACTGGCACTGGGCTCTAGGTTAATAGGTTAGTCCCAAAAAATCATATAAAATAGCATATAAATGCATATAAAACATCTAGGATAGATAATATAATAGCATGGAACAATAAAAAATTATAGATACGTTGGAGACGTATCAGTTAGTCAGCCGCTTCAATGTGGTGCAACAGCCAAAGTTGGTTCCTCAGGAACCTGCGTCCGCAATGAAATGGCGGCTGCCGAGAGGTCGTGTCAGTCAGCGCCGCCTTGCATCCCTCCCCGGTCACATCGTGGCTGTTGGAAATATGCCCTAGAGGCAATAATAAAATGGTTATTATTATATTTCCTTGTTCATGATAATTGTCTATTGTTCATGCTATAATTGTGTTATCCGGAAATCGTAATACATGTGTGAATACATACACCACAACATGTCCCTAGTGAGCCTCTAGTTGACTAGCTCGTTGATCAATAGATGGTTACAGTTTCCTAACCATGGACATAGGATGTCATTGATAACGGGATCACATCATTAGGATAATGATGTGATGGACAAGACCCAATCCTAAGCATAGCACAAGATCGTGTAGTTCGTCCGCTAAAGCTTTTCTAATGTCAAGTATCTTTTCCTTAGACCATGAGATTGTGCAACTCCCGGATACCGTAAGGGTACTTTGGGTGTGCCAAACGTCACAACGTAACTGGGTGTCTATAAAGGTACACTACGGGTATCCCCGAAAGTATCTATTGGGTTGGCACGAATCGAGACTGGGATTTGTCACTCCGTATGACGGAGAGGTATCTCTGGGCCCACTCGGTAAGACATCATTGTAATGAGCTCAATGTGACCAAGGGGTTGGTCATGAGATGATGTGTTACGGAACGAGTAAAGAGACTTGCCGTAACAAGATTGAACAAGGTATCGGTATGCCGACGATCGAATCTCGGGCAAGTGCTATACCGGTAGACAAAGGGAATCTATACGAGATTGATTGAATCTATGACATCGTGGTTCATCCGATGAGATAATCGTGGAACATGTGGGATCCAACATGGGTATCCAGATCCCGCTATTGGTTATTGGCCGGATAGATGTCTTGGTCATGTCTGCATAGTACCCGAACCCGTAGGGTCTACACACTTAAGGTTCGGTGATGCTAGAGTTGTAATGGGAATTGTATGTGGTTACCGAAAGCTGTTCGAAGTCTCGGATGAGATCCCGAACGTCACGAGGAGTTCCGAAATGGTCTGGAGGTGAAGATTTATAGATGGGAAGTCCAGTTTCAGTCGCCGGAAAGGTTTCGGGGTTTATCGGTATTGTACCGGGACCACCGAAGGGGTTCAGGGGGTCCACCGGGAGGGTCCACCTGCCCCGAAGGACCTAATGGGTTGTAGTTGGGTGGGAACCAGCCCCTTAGTGGGCTGGTGCGCCCC
>NC_041382.1:723028054-723063159 GCF_002162155.2 Triticum dicoccoides | reverse complement strand
CACCTCCCCCCCCCTCTAGATGGATCTATGGAGCCAGCCCCCTCTTCCCTTTCCCCTATAAATAGTGGGGGGTGGGAGGGCAACCACACCCCTTCTCCTGGCGCAGCCCTTCCCCCTTCCTACACCTTCTCCTCCTCTGTAGCGCTTAGCGAAGCTCTGCCGAAGAACCACGAGCTCCACCACCACCACGCCGTCGTGCTGCTAGAGCTCTCCCTCAACTTCTCATTCCCCCTTGCTGGATCAAGAAGGAGACGTCCTCGGGCTGTACATGTGTTGAATGCGGAGGCGTCATCGTTCAGTGTAGATCGGAATCAACCGCGATCTGAATCGCTACGAGTACGACTCCTTCATCCGCGTTCTTGTAACGCTTCTGCATCGCGATCTTCAAGGGTATGAAGATGCACTCCCCTCTCTCTCGTTGCTAGTCTCTCCATAGATTGATCTTGGTGATGCGTAGAAATTTTTTTAACTTCTGCAACGATCCCCTGAAAGTGCTAGTGATTGACTAGAGGGGGGTGAATAGGCGATTTTTATGAAAGTATTCAAAACATGGAAGTTTCAAAGACAAACGATAGAAATAAACCTATTACCACGCGGCGAAAGGTAGACTACACTAGGCAAACCATAGTCAAGTATTCAATGGAGTGAAAGCACAATGACTAATAGCAGCTAGGCAGTAAAGATCAGGTAGGAAGATATTGTGAAGCCAATCAGAACAAGCAGTGACTCAGTGAAGACAAAAGATAAAGCAATCATACAATGACTTCACAAGGACCAACAGTAAGTAAAGGGAAGGGAAGGATGAAACTAGTGACTCGTTGAAGACAATGATTTGTTGGACAAGTTCCAGTTGCTGTGACAACTGTACGTCTGGTTAGGGATGCTAAGATTCAACTCAGAAGACCTCGTCTTCACATTATTCCCCTTGAGCTAAGGACACCCAGTCCTCGCCCAATCACTCTGGTAAGTCTTCAAGGTAGACTTCCAAACCTTCACAGACTTCGTTCATCGGCGATCCACAATGACTCTTGGATGCTCAGAACGCGACGCCTAACCGGCTGAAGGATTCACAGTCCTCAAGTGTAATAAGTCTTCAGATCACACAGACAGGAAGACTTAAGTGATGCCTAACACTCTTTCGCTCCGGGTGTTTAGGGCTTTATCCTCGCAAGGAATTCTCTCTCAAAGGCTTCGAGGTGGGTTGCTCTCAAACGACAAAAGCCGTGCGCTAACTCTGAGCAGCCAACCGTTTATGGTTGTAGGGGGTGGGCTATTTATAGCCACTAGGCAACCCGACCTGATTTGTCCGAAATTACCCTTGGTCATTAAGGAACTGACACGTGTTCCAACGGTCAGATTTCAAACACACACGACAATTTTACTTCAGCTACAAGCAAAGCTGGCTTATCCAACTCTAGACAAGATTTGCTCTCATAGTCTTCACTCGAAGACATTGGATTTTGGTTAAGCATCACTTCAGTCATTTTGACTGGTTCACTTGGACCCCACTTAACAGTGCGGTGATTCCTATGACTCAACAAAGAAAAACACAGAACGACGAAACTGCTAAGTCTTCGCGCTCCATAGTCTTCACGCGATGTCTTCTCTTGTCATAGTCTTCAATGTGAATGTCTTCACATACCACCTTTGACTTCAATGTATTCATACATTTTTAGGGGTCATCTCTGGTAGGAAAACCAAATCAATGAGTGACTTCTACCTGTGTTATCCTGCAATTCTCACAAACACATTAGTCCCTCAACCAGGTTTGTCGTCAATACTCCAAAACCAACTAGGGGTGGCACTAGATGCACTTACAATCTCCCCCTTTTTGGTGACTGATGACAAACTGGTTGAAGTTTTCAACGGGGAATAAAATATGTGAAATTGTAAAGGATAGGGTATTGTCTTCATAAGTGGCAAAGGCTCCCCCTGAAGATGTGCGTATAAGTAATTTTCTTTTGGTATGCAAATGCACATGGCAGGTTGTACTTGTGGAGATCCTCTTCAACCTATGATGACAAGTCATTATGCAAGATATGATGTAACGAAGATAATGACATGCATAATGAAAAATGGACGTCTGCAAAATGATCTAAGTGCGGAATTTATCGTCGCACATGCGGAATTTATCTTCGCATCACAGAATAGCAAATAAGTAGCAGACGACCATCGAGTTTAAGTGTTACAACTCAAAGAACCAAATGTATCGAAAACGAGAGTTGTAAGCACTTGGCAAAAGTAGAAAAAAGTAAAGCAACCATCCATATGGACCCGCTTGAAGACTATCAACTCATATGCTTCTCCCCCTTTTGTCAGTGAGGACCAAAAAGGTTTGAAGACATAGAGCGCCTACTCGTTCCCATGAGGTGCGGGCGAGGCAGCAGGGTCGTCGGTGAGATCCGGTGGTGCAGAGGAACTTGGTGCAGTGTCGTCACGCGCTGAAGTTGGAGGAGGTGAAGTTGCATCATCTTGGTCATTGATGACTCTGGCATTTACGGTCGCAGCTGAGGACGAGTATTCAGAGTCTTCAAGTGAGGGAGTCCGATGCAAGTGAGCATTTCTGGGAGGAGTTGAGTCAAACTTGAAGCGTTCGGTGAAGCCATCGTCGTGCGGATCAGCTTCAGCACTCAGTAGGGTCAAACTCTTCCACGACCTCCGACAGGTTTCATGAGTGACAAAGGCATTCTTGGTGGCAAGATTGCGAATGCGGTTGACATCCACCAAGAGGCTTTGCATCTGACGCTTAAGCCAGTCGTGATGTTTGTCCTATTTCTGATGCAGCGCGACAAGAAGCTCTCGGTCATTGAGGACACGAGATCGTCTTTGAGGCCTTTGCGCAATGGTGCTACCAGTGGCATCAGTTTGAGCACGAGGGGCACGTGTGTTTCCAGCAAGGGGATAAACACGAGACACTGCTGGAATTCCTTCAATGGGCTGGGTGAAGCTTTGGTGATCAGCATTGTGAAGATAAATGGGATCCTTAGCAGGCTCTGGGTAAATGGCTTCAACTGACAGATCAACCTCGGGCAAGAATATAAGATGATTGCGCGCAGGCGGCTGATAGTTGAAGGCTGAGTGACGCTTGATCAGACGCATGACCCATGGAGCATAGAATTTCAACCCAAAGATGTCGGAGCCAGACGCAGCCAACTGCCTGATGAAGAAGTCTTGAGCATTGAAGCTGATGCCATTGAAGATATAGAAAACCAAAGTCTTCATTGCTCCTTCAAGCTTCGCTGCAGATGAGTGTCCTTTGACAGGCCATAGAGTCTTCCTAATGATGTGGTAAATGGTGCGAGGCAGGTACTCTAGGTCTTCAACAAAGAACTCAGATGAGTATTCAGCGTCGTGAGGCAGAGGCTTCATCATGCTCAGCATTTGACTCATGTTGGGTTCTGGCTTCTGAAAGATGCTTTCCAAGGCATTTTGATGTTGTTGACAACCTGGTTCATAGTATTCACCAGGAGTGTGCAGCCCTGTGAGCTCAATGATATCAAGAGCTTTAGCTTCATAATGGACATTGCATGTCATCCACTCAAGGACCCAAGTCTTCGGATCCCTGTTGTAGCCTCGAATATGAAGAGTGGCATAGAATTGAAGCAGCAATTCTTCATTCCAGTGCTCCTTGTCAGTGATGAACTGCAACAGACCAGCATCTCTGAAACAGTCCAATGCTTCTTCGAGGCAGGGCAGACCAGCTATAGCTTCAGAGTCGAGGCGCATATGTCGGAATATGCGACCTTGATTGTATAGGACCCATGAATAGTAGCTGCTCTACTGATAGCTCCAGAACCGATCTGAGGAAATGCGCGGTCTGGTATAAGGGTTCTTAGAGCTGTTGAAGAAGGTATTATGTGCCATGAAGCCATTCGCATTGAAGACCCCAGATGAAGTGGCAGTGCCTGGGAAACATGGAAGTCTTGGCTTGGGCTTTTGGACTTGAGGCATGTGCTCGACGTGGTACTCAAATTGTAGACCAGCAGAAGGCGGAGGAGTTAGAATGGGCCATCGAACCATAACTGGCTGACCACAATCAAATGCCAGCTCCATTGTGTGAGGTCTTGGAGGGGGAACAAGGGCATTGGCATTGTCTTCATGGACTTCAGGGGCCACATGTGCTTCAGGTACTTGGACCTCAGGTGCTGCAGCATTGACTTCAGGTGTTGCAGCATTGACTTCTGGTGCCTCATTGGCTTCTGGCGCCATATTGGTGTCAACCATGACAACATCATTGGCGTCAGCAGTGATGTTGGTGGTTACTTCAGGGTTGTTAACCTCCACTTCAGAAGCTGGAGGGTCGGTCACGTTCTCCTCAAGAACAACATCTTGGTGAGACGGGTGTGTAGCAACTCTTGTGTCTCTTGGGGCTTCTTCTTCATCTTCTTCTTCATCTTCTTCTTCATCGGCTGATGCAGCCGGAATGTCTTCAGCCATTTTGGCTTCGGGTTCAGACATGTGCATTGTGGGAGTGACTTGGGGCCTTGGTCCTTTGCGAAGCCTGCATAATGCGGGGGACGCTTGTGGAGATGGAGTGTGCTGGGCCACAAAGTCATCATCATCTTGCACTGTTGGGGTACCTTGCGGTTGGGGAGAGCTTGGAGTGTCTTGTCTCTGTGGGTGATCAGCCCACGATGAATCCTAAGCAGTTGGCGTCAGAGGACGACCAATGCTGATGAGTTCGCTGTGCGTAAGCACAAGCGATGATACCAATTGGTGCTCGATCTGAGGAAGGACTTCATCATATTCAACATTATCATGGTGACCAATGTCTTTAGCAGCGGTGGGGTCAACTGCTGGAATGTCTTCAGCTTCAGGAGCCTCTGTGGAAGCAGGCTCGTGAATTACCATCCGTCGTTCTTGATGCGAAGAGGTAGGACGAGCAACCGAGATGGGCTCAACAATAAGGGGCTCTGTGGGAGCAGCCCCATCTTTCTTGGTTTTGCGCTTCTTCTTGGAGGGAGCGACATTAGAAGCTTCAGGATGTTTCCTCTTTCTGGCTTCAGCCTCGGCAGCCCTTGTCTTCTTTAATTCTGAAGCCACTGTGGGGACCTTAGGCTTCGAGCCTGTCATACTGGCTGGGAAGACAATGGGATGTGCTTCCTGCCTTATTGCTTCGGGTTCGGCCACAGCTGGCTTCTTCTTCTTCGTTGCAGCCATCCTAGGATCGATGCCAGGACGCCCAAGAGCCTTGCACTTTTCAGCTTCATTGTAGGCTTGCACGCACTTGTCAGCCAGACTCTTCATGCGCTCACGAGAACCTTTAGCTTCTTCACGTTTCTTGAGAAAGGCTTCCTTGAGCTCGTGCAGCATAGTCTTGAAGTTCTTAACATCTTGCACGCTGAGCTTTGCCATGTGCTTCTTGAACTGAGCTTTCTCATAGTCGATCTTTTGCTTCAGTTCAACGATGCGCTGAGCTAGAGCTAGCTCAGAAGCAATGGCGCCAGTGAAAGCGACGCTGAGGCCAATTGGAAGTTGCGATCATCAAAGCTGAGATGGGGGTTTCAAACCACTCATCAATGAAGTTGTGAAGGATTTATACGTTAAAGAGAGGCAAATCATTGAAGATTTCTGCTTCTTCTTTGCTCTTGATCAGTTGCTCAAGAGCGTCATCTGCAAGATCTTCATCGCTGGACAGATCAATGGCGTCGTTGTGCAGAATAGCAGCAACAATCAGTTCCTGGCTGGTGGGTTGCAAGGGCATCTTTACTCTCGAGGGCTTGGAGATGCGTGACAAATCTTTAGACTGCACACTGTGTTCAGGAGGTGCAGTGGCAAGAGACTTTGCCTGTAAGACCTTTGGTGCAGGAGCAGGCTTTGAAGCTTTAGGCTTCTTTAGTTTCTTTGGCTTCGGCGGTGCAGGCGCTTCATCAGATTCAGCGTCATCTGCAGGCTCATCCGCGGTTGTCCCTTGAACCATGATATGAGTGATGAGACCTTCCAGGTTGTAGAAGGGCCCAACAAGATTGGGTTCAGCTTCGCGTGTGCCATCAGCACGAGGAGCAGAGGGGCCTGGATTGAAGTCTAAGCCTCGTGACTTCTTGTTCTCTTTGGCCGAGTTCCTGGCAAACTAAAGATTGCGCTTGAACAGATTATCATCGCGCCACCACAGTAATGAAGATGGGTTTGCATCCGCAGGCTGCGGTCCACGGACCATGCAAGGATAGAAGCCTTGTTCAATGGCTTCAGCTCTGGACTTGGGTTGAAGATTTCTGTATAGAATGTCTCCCCATGGTCGTTTGATGGCATTCTTCTCAGCATACTCCTGGGTCACGAACCTGTACTTGAACCACTGTTCTGCCCAATATCTTCGAATCCATTGGATTCGAGTTTTTTATTGATTGTAGTCCTCCTCTGGATCTGTCTTGTACAGCTCATAGAGGTCAGGAGGAAAATCTCTTGAGGTGTTGCCACGACGCTGTCTGCCACCCTTTCTTGTAGGTTTCTCTGGTGCCATGAAGCTTAAACTGAAGGGCTTCAACACGTTTAAAGGCTTCAAAGGCTTCCGCTTTCTGGTCAAACAGGAACTGGCTTCGGGAGAGTTAATGTGATGCTGTAAGAATTCTGCAAACGAATGCAGACTATGAGAACCAAGGGATTCTCCCATGGACATGTACCTATGACAGCATTAAGGTGCGAGGGAAGGGGAAGAGGTCATATGCATTCTCAGAAGATTTTGAAGATAAATAAGTTTAGAAGACATTGACCTCATAGTGCGAAGACATTCACTCATAGATAGAGTGTTGGTTCCAGATTTGTACGAATCCACGAATAAGTACAAGTGAGGAATCTAAATACTTTGTGAAGCATAAGTGAACATACTAGGCATATTATGAGATGCAGTATGAAATAGATCCAACTTGTGTGAACAGAAACTGCTTGTGGTAGAAAGTGATGAATCTATAGGATCAAAGGGGGCGTAAAAAGGAAGTTTTATTTACCACACGAAGAACTGCTAGATGGAGTGGGAGAGGAGGCCGAGCAGTTCGATCGTCCGTGCCCTAACTTGGCGACGGAGGATACCTACGGCGACAGCAGAGAAGACGATGTCCGCGGCCGGCGTGAAGACGGTGTTGGTGAGGTCACGGCAGCTAAGCGCTTCATCGCGGGCATCGTCGAGGGCTAGCGGTGGCGCTAGGGTTTGTGTAAGAGTGGAAGAAAGGATAATGACTGTGGTGAGGCGTGTATTTATAGGGACGGGGACGGCATAGTGTTATTACACAGGTGCCCCTGGTGATTCACATCTGAAGGACACGTGGCCATCATGCAACATATCGGGGGTTGTTCCATGTTCCCACGCACACCTGGATTGTCGGGTGGTCATTCCCACTTCTCCGGGTTTTAGGTGAAGGAATTAGCATTGAAAACGGACTTAATGTTTGTCTCTGTATCTTCTGCTGACTAGGATGCAGAGAAGACATTCGACAGTTTCAGTAGAATGCATATGATTTGGACAAATTGAGTTTGAGATAGAAAGCATAGAGAGATTAGGGTCTGATCACATTCACTTAGTTCAAAAGATTCAACAAGGAAGACGTAGCTATAAGTGAATGCTGTAGAGGACAGAACACTAGTATGTATATATCAGAAGACAATCAAGTCAACATAGTGAAGATAATCATGAAGACAAGTTGAAGATGAAGACAAACAAAATGTGAAGACATAGCACATGTAACGCCATGGGTAAAACACTTCAAACAGAAGAATTTGGTGGTGGCGTTGCTGTCGTGGAATTATCACGGCAGATGTCCTCATGGAAGGACTTAGTCGTGGAGCCATCACTACGGATTAGCTTGAAGGGGTTAAACCGGGCAAGGGGACACGAGAGTTTTATACTAGTTCGGCCCCTTCGACGAAGGTAAAAGCCTACGTCTAGTTGTAATTGGTATTGCTGGGGTTTCGAAGACCAAGGAGCGAATCCGCTTTCTCTGGCTTCCAGTTGTTGTTTTTCTGTCCCTGAACCGCCGCCGGGTCACCCCTTTATATATTCAGGAGGATCCCGGCCGGTCTACAGAGTCCTGAGGCTGGCTCATACAAGTGTCCGCCTTGGTCTCTTCTTTCTTATCTTACAATGCAAGTTTATACAATCATGGTGGTTTACTATCATGGGCCCTAAACCGCCTGCGGGCTCTGGGCCTCTAAGCTTCATACGTAAAGCGCCATCTTCTGGGTTTCCTTGGGCTTTAGTATAACTGAAGGTGAACCGGCCCCTCCTGGGCGGTTTACCCTCAGTGGTTATATCCTCAACATTAGGCCCCAGAATGATTTGAACATGTTCATGTCAGTCTTCAATCCTTGAACTTCTGGCAATTCTCGTAAACCGCCATATTGTCTTCTCCCTGTGAACTTTGATGAATCGCCATGACGTCATCTTCTGTTACTGTAGTAAATCATTGTGACGTCATTCCTGTATAAAAAGTTTTATAAAGATTCCCTTCTCTTTAATTAATTCCCGAAGATCAAGGCGACAGCTGCATCCTCTTTTACCGCTTTCGATTCCTCAATTTTCGCACCTGCCGTTTTATCTCACTTCCTTATAAATAAGACCGAGGTGCCTTCCATTTTCCCCCTTTCCAAACCACATCGTCTTCCTCCTCGCGACCTGAGGACCTCAAGTATCGCCGCCGCCGCCGTTGTTGATCTTCCAGTCCGCACCGACTCAGGCCGCTGCATCGACCTGATTCTGACCAGAAATCGACGGTGAACCTTCGCAGAGTGTCCACATGCGTGAGTTCTTCTCCTTCCCCTTCTCAGATCTGCATTGGAACTTTGTTTGAGTTCATCGGTGGTCATCACCGCCCGATGCAAAACCCTTGTTAGTTTTCACCTCCAATGCCCTGTTTAGATTGTAAAAACAACGCAGAACTGCTGTGGCAACTGTTTGTGCTTATCTTGCATAAAAATAGATCTTATTTCCATTGTTTGGAAGCCCTCTTCGAATGTATGAACTTCTCTGCACTGTTTTAGGTCTAGAAATTTTTCCTTCCAGAGCGATCGTTTGGTCCAAAATAATAATTGCAACTTGTGAAACCTGTTTGTTCCACACTTAACGAATTTCCAGCTTGGGGTTCTGCCTCAAAAAGGCGGTTTATCCTTTAGTGTTGATAATCTGTTGTATGTCATTAGCCCTCTCTTAAACCGCCATCTAGACTTTGAACAGCCATGCCCGGTTCACTTCATACGTATACCTTGAATTGCTGGTTTAACATTTTGACAAACACATACGAATCGCCAATCATAAACCGTCCATTTTCCTTTTACAGACTTTGTAAGATGACGAAGCAATTTGCTGCTTGCAACTGGGTTCCGTCTCGGATCACAGAAACGCAAATCAATGAATATATCACCACCGATGCTTTGGCTTCAAAAAATGTCCTCCGTTGGCGAGTTCCTGGCCCTGAGTGCCCCCCTGAACCTCAAGATGGAGAAGTGATTGTATTCTTGCAACATTTAGCTCGAGGTTTCAGTCCTCCCAGATCAAAAAAATTCCGGGATGTTCTTGCTAGGATCCAACTTCATCCTCAGGATATTGGACCAAATTTTGTGTCCAACATATGCAATTTCCAAGTATTCTGCGAGGTTTATCTGCAAGAAGAACCAACTGCCGATCTCTTTCTAAATCTCTTTCACTTAAACCGTCGGACGGAATTTTCTGATGGACCTAATACTGAACTTGGCGGTGTGTCAATCCAAAAAAGGAAAGAGGTTGATTTTCCTCACGCCAAACTTCACAGCCATACAAAAGACTGGAACCAAACCTGGTTCTATTGTCAGAATACCGCCCCTGCTGAAGAGAATCCCTTGCCGGGCTACCGTCCGCACCGGCTTAGTAATAATCACCCTTTACCTCAGAGATTGCCTACCAAAGATCGACAAGCCTATGCACCTCAACTCGCCAAACTTCAGGCTCTTCTTGCCAACGGTTTAACTGGTGTTGATCTCGTCCGTTGCTGGATTTCATGGTGCATTCTTCCTTTAATCCGCCGGCCCGGATTGATGTTCGAATACACCGGCAAAACCAATGATCCTCAAGGGTTTAATTCAATAGCACTGACGGACGATGAATTCAGTGAAAGTGTAAAGAAAATACTCGACGAACCGCTCGCCGTATGTACTCAAATTGGTCTGCGTTCTTTTTACGCCTCCAACAAACCGCCCGGGGTCAATATTTTAACCTTGTACTTTTCCTTATCCTTCTCCGGTTTGACACTGCTATAATAATACTTTTGTGCAATCCCATAGGCCAGTTGCTCTTTTTGGAAAAAGAAAACTCAGGACAAAGTAGCTAAGGCTCCTCGTAGTAAGACCAAGGTCATCAAGAAAGCTGCCAAAAAGAAAACTGTTGAGTCTTCAGAACCACCAGAAGATGTTGATGACTCGGCTGAAGAGGTAAAGTTTGATCTCCCTTGACTTCTATCCATATATTTTACTGACAATGATTATTTCCAGGATGATGCGGAGGCCAGCCATGCAGATCACGATGAGGTAATTTGTCTTTCTTCTGACTCGGAACTTGTGCCAGTTCAACGATTTCGCCGTGTAGTTCGAAAAGTGAAATGCTCTCACCCTGTTGCTCATTTGGATCAAAAACTTTCTTTGAAGACATAGAAAACCGAAGGGTGTCGCACAACCCGGCACAGTGGTCAATAGGTCACTTCTTCCGGTTTACCTCATACCCCAAACCGGAAACGTCGTCCAGAGGTTGCTTGTTCTTCTGAAAAATGTTATCTTTTGAAAGGTTTCTTCCGATGCCCTCTCAATTCATCTAATTCAAATTATCAAGCATCTTCTAATTCGTCTGGCGGTTCATCAACCACTCAGCTGCCTCCCCTGAAAACCATCCCTGGGTAAATGTGTAGTCTTCCCTTCTCTTTCATAACTCAGTTGACCCGCTAATCTTTTTTTTAATATTAGTGCCCAAGCTCGTTTGAGTAAGAAGGCCAAGACCAGCGCCCCTACCGGTGAAGTTGAGCCAGAGAAAACTCCTGAGGATGTTGATAAAAATCTCGATAATCTCATGGATGATTTTACTCTGCCAGAGCCAACTATCAATGTTAATCCGCCGGAAGCTGATCCGGCCATGCATGAGGATACCTTAAGTCCACATGCTATGCCTGCAAGTCCGGCTACTGAGCCACTGAAGTCAAGTGCTAATCCGCCAAGCCCAGCCAAAGACGATGACGTTATTGTTACTGGCACTGTTTATACCGCTCTGGGTGATCCAGTTGTCTTGGCAAAACATACCACCAAGGATGAGTTTATTTCAATGGGCAAGAGGAAAATGGAAACTGATATGTTAAAATATGCTAATCTTTCTGCCCAGGATCTTCATTCCGGTTTCTTGAACCGACTTTATACAAGTCGAGATACTGAGGCTGATTTGGTAAATTTGATGAAAGAATGTTATGAGGTAAACATTTTCCTCCTTATCTTTGTATTTTCACTGCCTTGTATCCTGTAGCCCCCAAGGGTCGGTTTAAATTTGTAAAAACAAACCAGGACTTTGAATTTCCAAACTGCACATTGTTGATTTTTAAGTTTTTTAAACAAACACATATTAGCCCCCAAGTGCCAGGATTGAAACTTGTATGAATCCTTGGGACTTTGAATAAGCAGTAAGAACGAATTAATCCGCATTAGCCCCCAAGTGCCAGGATTGAAACTTGTATGAATCCTCGTACTTTGAATAAGCAGTAAGAAAGAATTAATCCGCATTAGCCCCCAAGTGCCAAGTGTAGAACCAGATGTATGCTTGGGACTTTTGATAAAATATTGAAATGCTCCTCTTGATTTTGGCAGGCTGACATAAACCATCAATGGACACAGATTGCTGATCTTCAAGAAATTATAAAATCTCAGCAAGAAGAATCTTCCAAAGCTAAAGATGAACTTCGAGCCGCTTTAACTTCCATAGAACGACTAAAAGAAGATTTCAAGACGGAACGTGCCAACTGGGACACTGAAAAGGGGACATTGCTGAAACGGGCTGAAGACGCTAAATCTGCACTTAAACCGGTAGCAGAAGAACTTTCTGGGTTAAAGTGCCAAGTAAACGCCATGACCTCCGCAGTATTTGGTAAGTACTCCTTAGCAAATTATTTGAAATACCCATCTCGTAAGGTGCCGGTTGAAATATGAAATTCTTAAACCGTTGCAGGGAGCCGCATTACTCATCTGGGCTCAGATGTACGGATGAAGCTGAAAGCAACGTATACTCTTCTGGAACAACTTTACATCGGTGCTCAACGGGTTATCTGTGCAGCCTCCTATGACAAACCGGCCCCAACACTGATCAAGGATACTCTGACAAGGCTATCCATGGTACCAGCACAGCTAGAAGAGGTGAAGCGATCTGCTGCCAGGGCCGGCGCTTTGTTGGCACTTACCCGAGCCAAAGCATGGATAGCTGACTTGGATTTGGTTGACCTTGCCAAAGGCTTTCCAAGCACACAAGAAAATGGGGTAGATTTTGATGATGCAGCCCTTAAAAGAGTGACAAGGGAGATGCGTCCTCTGGCGAGTCAGCTGGCAGAAGATGCTAACTTGACGGTTCACCGGTCGTATTATGATGCCAACAACAAACGGGTTAACCCTGTCATTCCGGAGGCGCAAAATCTTATTCCAGGAATCCGTAAGCACACTTATGCCCCTGACATTGATCCGTCAGAACTTATCAATGAAGAAGCTATCTTTCAGGCCTTAATCCGGATTGACTGGACCACCACAAACTTCCAGCCGCTAGGTGGGGAAGAGGAGGCTGAACCGATGCCAGATGACCCGTCAACTTCACATCAACATGGTAATGAGACTTGATCCGGCAATTAGAGTGATGCTCCAGAAACCTTGTTCTGCTGGAAACACCATATTTTGGGCCTTCAAGCGCCTTGTAATAAGCTAGTGGAAATACTTTGATCCGTTGCCCTCGTGCAGCAGGATATACTTTGCGTTGATTTGCCATGAGAATTTCAGTACTGGCTTATGTATTTTTACAATATTATGCAGTCCCTGTGCCTGCATAAGGAAAATCTGTCCAGGCGGTTTACCACCGGACAGGTCAAAATACCCAACACAACTTGGTAAGCAACTACGGTCGCAGCAATAATAAATCATACCTGTGATATAACACATTGCTGTTGGTTTACCAATTGTGATGTGAAGAAGAGCTGAAAACCCAACTTCCACCATGCCATGTTGGCATATATGATATAAAACCGGGTTGTGATGAACACCGGCCGATTGCTGGAGACAAAGTGTCAAAGCCAGACCGGTTTTGAGGGATGCCGGATTACCTTTAATTGTATACTTTAACAGAAGATCCATAAGCCATGCCGGGTTAAGAAACTCCGGTTTAACATAGACCTCACGAAAAACAAAAATTTGGCAGAAAAAAGCAAACAAAAAACTGTAGTCGAGGCTTTTCGAGGGCTGCCAGGCCCAAATTGAGGCTTTTCATGGGCTGCCAGGCCACTGAGTTAAACCATTTTGGCGAAGCCTTTTAAGATGGCCCTCCAACTAACCAATCATCGTTTTAACTTTGACAAGTTCAGGGTCTCAATGAGAGTAACTGTCAAACATTCGACGGGTCGTGCCAGGATTACCTGGATAGGAGTGGCTTGCTTGATGAAGGCAGGCTAACCCGGGGTTTTAGGTGAATACACCAGGCTTCCAAGCCGTGGGTCGATACCCAGCTACAAGGGTCCTTTCAAACTCTTTGGTATTTGACGCAAAGAGCCCCCAAGTAACTTTGTGAGCTGTGCTCAATGGGTGCCTATGTTTGAGTTGTGCGTAGCAACAAGACTCTCTTTGGCCCCTTGGGTGTGAAGCTCCCAAGCTTTGTTGTGGCATGATAGCTGCATCAGGAGGGTAGTAATGCTATGTTCTCTTTGGTGAATACACCTATGTTTGAACAGGAAGCCCCCATGTTAACAGATATTTGAAGAAAAAACGGCGGAGGCCCTGCTTGATAGCAAGGATGCCAGTTTATTATATTAATCATAATATATACATTGTTGAAATATGTACATATGAAAAGCCTGTGGCTTCAAGTGTAATAAGGCCGTAGGAGAGCTATGTTCCATGGCCGTCGGGTCTCCTCCTCAGAGCTACGTGAGTCTTTTCGAACGTCAATGAGGTAGTATGATCCGTTGTGTAGATTTTTGCTGACCACAAAAGGCCCTTCCCAAGGTGGGGATAACTTATGCATATCAGTCTGGTCTTGAATGAGCTAAAGTACCAAATCGCCTTCTTGAAAGGTTCTTGTCTTAACCCGGCGGCTATGATAACACCGCAGGTCTTGCTGATAAACCGTCGACCGAGCCAAAGCCATGTCTCGCTTCTCATCTAACAGGTCCAGTGCCTCTTGGCATGCTTGCTCGTTATCCGCTTCAACATAATTCGCGACCCGGGGCGAGTCGTGACGAATATCACTTGGGAGGACAGCCTCAGCCCCATAGACCAGGAAAAAGGGTGGCTATCCCGTAGATCGGTTTGGGTGGTATTTATGCTCCATAACACTGATGGTAATTCCTCCACCCAACAACCCAGCGTCCGCTTCAAAGGGACCATGAGCCGAGGCTTGATACCCTTCAGGATTTCTTGATTCACCCTCTCAGCTTGACCATTGGACTGGGGATGAGCCACGGACGCTACATCAAGCCGTATGTGCTCTCGTTGGCAGAACTCCTCCATCTCACCTTTAGAAAGGTTCGTACCATTATCTGTGATGATGCTGTGGAAAGCCGAAACGGAAAATAATCTTTTTGAGAAATTGAACCGCCGTGGCTGCATCACATTTACTGATGGGCTCCGCTTCAACCCATTTGGTGAACTTGTCAACCGCCACCAACAGGTGGGTCTTCTTGTCCTTAGAATGCTTAAAGGGTCCAACCATATCAAGCCCCCAAGTAGCAAACGGCCAAGTGATGGGGATCATGCGTAACTCCTAAGCAGGAACGTGAGCACGACGTGAAAATTTCTGACAAGCGTCACACCGCTTTACCAAGTCTTCCGCATCAGAATGAGATGTCAACCAGTAGAACCCGTGTCGGAAAGCCTTAGCAACCAAGGACTTTGAGCTGGCATGGTGACCGCAATCCCCTTCATGGATTTCCCATAGAATCTCTTGTCCTTCTTCAGGAGAAACACAATGTTGGAATACGCCTGAAACGCTAGAACGGTGCAACTCGCCATTGTGAATAACCATAGACTTGGACCGCCGGACTATCTGCCTGGCGAAAAGTTCGTCTTCTGGTAATTCGCCCCGGTTTAGATACGCCAAATATGGAACCGTCCAATCCGGAGTGGCATGTAAAACGGCTACCAACTAGGCCTCCGGATCAGGAACAGCTAAATCCTCCTCTGTAGGCAACTTTACAGATGGGTTATGCAAGATATCTAGAAAGGTATTAGGTGGTACCGGTTTACACTAAGATCCTAGTCGGCTTAGAGCATCTGTTGCTTCATTCTTGTGCCGGTCGATGTGCTCCACCTGATAACCCTTAAAGTGACCTGCTACAATATCCACCTCGCACCTATAAGCCGCCATGAGCGGGTCTTTAGAATCCCAAGTACCAGAAACTTGCTGAGCCACTAGATCAGAATCTCCAAAGCATCGAACCCGGCTTAAGTTCATTTCCTTAGCTACACGAAGACCGTGGAGCAAGGCCTCGTACTCTGCTGCATTGTTAGTACAAGGAAACATTAAGCGGAGAACATAACAAATCTTATCTCCTCGAGGGGAAGTGAGGACAACTCCAGCCCCCGAGCCTTCCAGCTGCCTGGATCCACCAAAGTGAATGGTCCAGTATGTATTATCCGGTTTGTCTTCTGGTGCCTGTAACTCGGTCCAATCATTGATGAAGTCCACAAGCGCCTGAGATTTGATGGCTGTTCGGGGTGTATACTTCAAACTATGGGGACCGAGCTCGATCGCCCACTTCGCAACCCGGCCAGTTGCCTCTCTATTCTGGATTATATCACCCAAGGGAGCAGAACTAACCACTGTAATAGGATGGCCTTGAAAATATTGCTTGAGTTTCCTACTTGCCATGAAAACTCCATACACTAGCTTCTGCCAATGCGGATATCTTTGCTTTGATTCGATCAGTACTTCACTGATATAATAAACTGGTCGTTGAACCGGATATTCTTTCCCAGCCTCCTTACGCTCAACCACAATCGTCACACTAACTGCTCGGGCATTGGCAGCCACGTACAACAGTAGAGGTTCATTATCAACTGGAGCAGCGAGGACTGGCGGTTCAGCTAGCTGCCGCTTCAACTCCTCGAATGCCGCATTAGCGGCGTTACTCCAGACGAATTTTTCTGTTTTCTTCAACATCTGATACAGGGGAATCGCCTTCTCTCCCAAATGGCTGATAAATCGGCTGAGGGCTGCAATCCGGCCCGCCAGGCGCTGAACATCATTGATACATGCCGGTTTAGCCAAGGATGTGATTGCTTTGATCTTTTCCGGATTTGCCTCAATACCTCTGTTAGACACAAGAAAGCCTAAGAGTTTGCCTGCCGGAACACCAAAAAACATTTGTCCGGGTTGAGCATCATTTTGTAAACCCGAAGATTGTCAAACGTCTCCTTGAGATCATTTATCAGGGTTTCCTGCTTCCTGGATTTCACCACAATGTCATCCACATAGGCATGAACATTACGGCTGATCTGCTTGTGAAGACAATTTTGCACACAATGCTGGTAGGTTGCTTGGGCACTCTTGAGCCCAAAGGGCATAGAAACATAGCAGAAGGCTCCAAAGGGAGTGATGAAGGTTGTTTTCTCCTGGTCCTTAACTGCCATTTCAATCTGATGATAACCTGAATAAGCATCCAGAAAACTCAGGCGCTCACAACCCGCCGTTGCATCAATGATCTGATCGATACATGGGAGAGCGAAAGGATCTGCCGGGCAAGCTTTGTTCAAATCAGTGTAGTCCACACACATACGCCAAGTGCCATTTTTCTTAAGAACAAGCACCGGATTAGCCAACCATTCGGGATGAAAAACTTCGATGATAAATCCAGCTACCAGCAGCCGGGCTACCTCTTCGCCGATGGCCTTGCGTCTTTCTTCGTTAAAGCGGCGAAGGTACTGCTTGACCGGTTTAAACTTAGGATCAATATTTAGCGTGTGCTCAGTGAGTTCCCTCGGTACACCTGGCATGTCAGAAGGTTTCCATGCAAAGATGTCCCGGTTCTCACGGATGAACTCGATGAGCGCGCTTTCCTATTTCGGATCCAGATTTGCACTGATACTAAACTGCTTGGATGAATCACTAGGGACGAAGTCAACAAGCTTAGTCTCATTAGCCGGTTTGAACGTCAGGGCCGGGTCATGTTCAGTCGTAGGTTTCTTCAGAGGGGTCATATCCGCCGGATCAACATTGTCTTTATAGAATTTCAGCTCCTCCGTGGCACAAACCGATTCTGCATAAGCTGCTTCACCTTCCTCGCAATCCAAGGCAATCCTTCGGCTCCCATGTACTGTGATCGTCCCCTTATAACTTGGCATCTTGAGCTGTAGATAGACATAACAGGGCCTCGCCATGAATTTCGCATAAGCCGGCCATCCAAATAGCGTGTGATATGGACTCTGGATTTTCACCACTTCAAAGGTCAAAGTCTCAGACCTGGAATCAAACTCATCTCCAAACACAACTTCCAAAGCAATATTTCCCACAGGGTAGGCCGATTTACCTGGTACCACACCATGAAAGATAGTGTTTGACGGTTTAAGATTCTTATCCGTCAAACCCATGCGACGGAAAGTCTCATAGTATAGGATGTTGATACTGCTCCCTCCATCCATCAGAACCTTGGTAAACTTATAGCCCCCCACCTGAGGCGCTACCACCAAGGCTAGCTGGCTCGGATTGTCAACCCGGGGCGGGTGATCCTCCCTGCTCCACACAATAGGCTGCTCTGACCATCGTAGATAATGTGGTATAGCTGGTTCAACAGTATTGACTGCCCTCTTGTGAAGTTTCTGATCCCGCTTGCACAAGCTGGTAGTGAACACATGATACTATCCGTTGTTCAACTGCTTGGGGAGACTTTGGTAACCTGACTGTTGCTGATTCCCTTGGTTATTCTGCTGGTTATTACCATGGTTGTTCTGATGGCCCTGGTTGTTCTGAAATCCAGAGCTTGACCGCCGCCCCCATGGAAACCTGGGCCTGAACCGCCCGGTGGATCCTGATCATACCGGTATAAATCAGAATTTTTGAACTCCCTCATTATGTGACAATCTTTCCAAAGATGTGTGGCAGGGGCCTCCTTGGTTCCATGCTTCGGGTAGGGCTGGTTTAACAAACGCTCCAGATTCATGCCGCGCTGGGGCGGTTTACCTTTGCGACGTTGCATATTTGTGTTAGCCACATAATCTGAATTATCTGCTTTACGCTTACTGTTATTCCCATGGCCCCCTTGGTTGTGGTGCTGCCCTTTTGCACCACCGTTCTTCTTTCCCTTCTCCGGTTCGTCCTCCTCTGAATCCGGATCCTTGGTATTATCTGAATCGGCATACTTAACTAAAGAGACCATGAGTGTTGACATGTCGTTGCAATGACGTTTGAGCCTTCCCAACTTCTGTTTCAACGGCTTGAAACGGCAATTGCCCTCCAATGTTAATACCACGGTATCTGCATTAATACGATCTGACAAATGCAAAATCGTCGAGACTCGTTTAACCCAATGGGTCGTGGACTCCCCTTCCTCTTGGACACAAGCGGCCAGATCCACAATTGACATCGGCTGCTTGCACGTATCCTTGAAGTTCTGGATAAACCGGCGCTTTAATTCGGCCCATGAGTCGATAGAATTGGTTGGCAAGCTCTTCAACCAAGTGCGAGCTGTTCCTTCCAGCATCATGGTGAAATATTTAGCACAAACCGCCTCATCCACATCTAACATATCCATTGCCATCTCATAGCTCTGCACCCACGCCTCTGGCTGCAACTCGGCGGTGTAATTTGGTACCTTGCGAGGTCCCTTGAAATCCTTGGGCAATCGCACATTACGCAGTGCGGGAGTTAAACATGGTACTCCTAGGGAACTGAACATTACCCCTGGCTCCACGGAGGCAGTGGGGTGAACCGGAGTATGATGTCGTGCTTCGTGTCGAGCTGTCAACTCGGCCCCCCGTCGTGCGCGGCTGTGGTCCACAACATCTTGCGCATTAGCACCTCCCCTGGTCGGGTTGTTCTCCCGCAGCGAATTTCGGTGGCGTGCGCTACTGGATACGGCCGGTTCGTGTTCCACGTGTCTGCTATAACTCTGGCTTGGACAGGGAGTGGAATGAATCCTCTCACGGCTGTGTGAATACGCTTGCTGCTGATTCAGTGTTGTCTGAAGGAGATCCCTGGCCCGACGCGCTTCCACTGCAACTGGTGATTCGCCGTTGGTTGGGAGAGCCTCCAGGCGTGAAGCGGCAGCCACAATATTATCCAACGGGTTGGAATAATGCCCGGGCGGCGTCGATGATACAACGTTGTTCTGGCAAGGCAGGTTTGTTGCGCGTGGCTGAACCGGCGCTCCTGCTTCCGGTGCCCCCGCTCGGTTTGGCGCGGGTTGGTTACCAGCTCCTGCACCTGGCGTGTTGAAAAGAATTTGTGGCTCATAAACCAACGGGAGACGTGATCGGTACCTTCTTCTCATGACCTCTTCTGAAGCATTCTGATCTAGTCTGATCCGGTAAGCCTGTGCTTCCAACTCGGCCCGCTCTGTGGCCATCCTGGCGTTCTCTGCTGCCAGGTGCGCTTTAGCCTGGGCTATCTGATCTTTCACCTTTAGAATCTCCGCATCATGCTGATCCCTGGCTGCTGCGTCTACCTCCGCGGACATTAGTGCTGCTAGAGTGTCGAACAAATCAGACAAGACTTGGGCCGGAGGCGGCGCCGAGCTTCCTGCACCTGCTGGCATGGCCATTGTTGAACCGGAGAGTACTGCTGCGGCGGTAGATGAATGAGGCACCGGTCGTGTGCCCGCCATGAAGACAGCGGCCCGGTTTGGTAGACCGGGGGAATCCGGAATACTGTTGCCCTCGGATCCTCCCTCAATCCGGCCGTCGTACAACTGGTAAAGTGATTCGGTTTCTTCGGAAGACTCGTCATCACTATGGATTACGGTTTCTCCATCGGAGATCGGTTCCTCCTCATAACCCGAACCGTGGACGACACCCACGAAAACATGCCTGGCCTCAGGCTGAACCGGTGAAGAACTTGCATGCCGAGCCGTCTCGATGATGTCGGTGCAGGTGTCCGGCTCAGGGGCCGGTTCGCCGATCTTGCCGATGAAGACATGAATCCCACCAAAGGGGACCCGGTACCCGTATTCGATTGAATTAGCCTCGGGACCCCATCCTGCGTTGTCGATGTAGAGCTTGCCGTGGCGACTCTTCGTCATCCGGCCCATAGCGTATCCCCTCAGTCCATCGAAGTTTCCCTTCAAGAACTCGAAACCATCGTGCGATAGCCCCATGGTGGGCGCCAACTGTCGTGGAATTATCACGGCAGATGTCCTCATGGAAGGTCTTAGTCGTGGAGCCATCACTACGGATTAGCTTGAAGGGGTTAAACCGGGCAAGGGGACGTGAGAGTTTTATACTAGTTCGGCCCCTTCGACAAAGGTAAAAGCCTACGTCTAGTTGTGATTGGTATTGTTGGGGTTTCGAAGACCAGGGAGCGAATCCGCTTTGTCTGGCTTCGAGTTGTTGTTTTTCTGTCCCTGAACCGCCACCGGGTCACCCCTTTATATATTCAGGAGGATCCCGGCCGGTCTACAGAGTCCCAGGGCTGGCTCATACAAGTGTCCACCTTGGTCTCTTCTTTCTTATCTTACAATGCAAGTTTATACAATCATGGCAGTTTACTATCATGGGCCCTAAACCGCCTGCGGGCTTTGGGCCTCTAAGCTTCATACATAAAGCGCCATCTTCTGGGTTTCCTTGGGCTTCAGTATAACTGAAGGTGAACCGGCCCCTCCTGGGCGGTTTACCCTCAGTGGTTATATCCTCAACAGTTACCCACCGTATAGGAAGTATTAGACCCAGACATGGCGCACAATTATCATGGCGCTCCGAAGTCAAATTCCACATTAATGTATTCACACTCAGAATGTAAGTCTTCATTGATTGAAGATATACTTTACTTCGTGTGTTGCACATCTAAGTCATCAACGTGCATAAGTGTTAGGATGTGTGCCTGATCACATGACATTTGAGGATTCCAAGATTTTAGCTCACACCGTAACTTGCAAAACCTCTTCTCATCCAAGGGCTTGGTGAAGATATCTGCCAATTGCTCTTCAGTGTTGACGTGTATGATATCAATATCTTCCTTCACAACATGATCTCTGAGAAAGTGATGACGAATTTCGATGTGCTTTGTCTTCGAGTACTGAACTGGGTTGTTGGCAATCTTGATGGCGCTTTCGTTGTTGCAGTAGAGTGGTACTTGCTTCAAGTGAATGCCATAGTCTTTGAGTATTTTCTTCATCCATAGAAGCTGAGCACAACAAGATCCAGCAGCAATGTATTCAGATTCAGAAGTGGAGAGAGATACACAGTTCTGTTTCTTTGAAGACCAACATACAAGTGATCGTCCCAGAAAATGACATGTGCCTGATGTAGACTTGCGATCCACCTTGTCACCAGCATAATCGGCATCCGAGAATCCAACTAGATCAAACTCTGAGCCCTTTGGATACCATAATCCTAGTGTTGGGGTGTGAGCCAAATATCTGAGAATTCGCTTCACAGCTAAGTGATGTGATTCATTTGGTGCCGCTTGGAACCGGGCACACATGCAAACACTAAGCATGATATCTGGCCTAGATGCACATAAATAAAGTAAGAAACCAATCATGGAGCGGTATACCTTTTGATCGAACTCTTTACCATTGTCGTCGGGACCCAGATGATGTTTGGCTGGCATTGGCGTCGTGTAGCCTTTGCAATCTTGGATTCCAAATTTCTTCAGGCAATCTTTGAGGTATTTCTCTTGAGATATAAAGATGCCGTTGCGTTGCTGACGTATTTGAAGACCAAGGAAGAACTTCAGCTCACCCATCATGGACATCTAATATTGCTCTTGCATCATATATCCAAACTCGTCAGTGTATTTCTGATTGGTGCAGCCGAAGATAATGTCATCCACATATATTTGGCACACAAATAGTTCACCATCATATCTCTTCGTGAAGAGAGTGGGGTCGAGGGAACCAGGTTTGAAGCCTTTGCTCTTCAGGAAGTCTTTGAGTGTGTCATACCAAGCCCTAGGGGCTTGTTTGAGGCCATACAGTGCCTTGTTGAGCTTGTACACCATATCAGGATGTTTTGGATCTTCAAAGCCAGGCGGTTGTGCAACATACACTTCTTCGTCAATCTTGCCATTGAGAAAAGCGCTCTTCACATCCATTTGATGCAGAAGAATGTTATGATGATTTGCATAGGCCAGCAGTATGCGTATGGCTTCAAGTCTAGCCAAAGGAGCAAATGTCTCATCGAATTCAATCCCTTCAACTTGAGTATATCCTTGAGCAACGAGACGAGCTTTGTTTCTGACAACTTGACCATGCTCATCTTGCTTGTTGCGATATATCCATTTGGTGCCTATTATATTGTGCTTGCGAGGATCAGGACGCTTAACCAGTTCCCATACATTATTCAGCTCAAACTGTTGAAGCTCTTCTTGCATAGCTTGAATCCATTCATGTTCCATGAAGGCTTCATCAACTTTCTTGGGTTCAGATATTGAGACAAATGCGAAGTGCCCACAGAAATTTGCTAGCTGTGTTGCCCTTGAACGAGTGAGTGGACCTGGCGCATTGATGCTATTAATTATTCTCTCAATTTGTACTTCATTTGCAACACGAGGATGTACAGGACGAAGATTTTGCTCTTGCTGATCATTGTCATTGTTAGAAGGATTGTCTTCAAGCTGAGCATTGTCTTCAGGTTGATCATTGTCTTTAGGTTGATCAGGTGCGGAGATGATAAGTTCCTCTTCAGGCTGAGCTTCAGAAGGTATGATTTCTCCAGTTCCCATAAGTTTGATTGATTCACTGGATGGAACTTCATCTAGCGCATTTGGCAGGTGCTCTCTTTGCGAGCCGTTAGTCTCATCAAACCGCACATCCACAGTTTCAACCACTTTATAGTGAAAGAGGTTGAAGACTCTGTAGGAGTGCGAATCCTTTCCATATCCAAGCATAAAACCTTCATGTGCTTTTGGTGCAAATTTTGAAGTGTGATGTGGATCCTTGATCCAGCACCTGGCACCAAATACTCTGAAGTAACTGACATTTGGCTTCTTGCCAGTAAGGAGCTCATAGGATGTCTTGTTTAGAAGCTTGTGAAGATAAACACGGTTGATGATATGGCATGCAGTATCAATGGCTTCAGGCCAGAATTTTCTTGGAGTCTTGTATTCATCAAGCATCATCCGAGCCATCTCAATAAGTGTTCTGTTCTTGCGTTCAACGACGCCATTCTGCTGTGGCATGTACGGAGCTGAGAATTCATGTGTGATGCCCAAAGTATCAAGATATGTATCTAGGCCAGTGTTCTTGAATTCAGTGCCATTGTCACTTCTGATGTGCTTTATCTTGATGCCATAGTTGTTCATTGCTCGATTGGCAAAGCATCTGAAGACATCCTGCACTTCAGTCTTGTAGAGGATTATATGCACCCAAGTATATCTTGAATAATCATCAACAATGACAAAGCCATAGAGACAAGCAGTAGTAGTAAGAGTTGAGTAATGAGTGGGACCGAAAAGATCCATGTGGAGCAGTTCGAAGGGTTGAGTGATTGTCATGATTGTCTTCGAGAGATGCTTGGCCCTCATCATCTTTCCTGCTTCATAGGCACCGCATAAGTGATCCTTCTTGAACTTGACGCCCTCGATGCCTATGACATGCTTCTTTCTTGCAAGAGTGTGCAAGTTCCTCATGCCAGCATGCCCTAGCCTCCGATGCCAGAGCCAGCATTCTGAAGCTTTTGCTAGAAGACATACGGCAAGTTGTGGTCCTGCTGAGAAATCTACCATGTACAAATCATCTTTCCGATACCCTTAAAACACTAAAGACTTGTCATATTCCATTAGAACAAGGCAACGATATTTTCCAAACATCACAATCATGTTTAAATCGCAAAGCATTGAGACAGACATTAAGTTGAAACTAAGGGATTCAACAAGCATGACTTTATCCATGTGTTGATCCTTTGAGATTGCAACTCTACCTAGACCCAATACCTTACTTTTACCAGTGTCAGCAAATGTGATGTGACTTTTGTCAGATGGACGTAAGGTGAGTCCATAAGAAGGCTTCACTTGCCAGTCATGTGATTGGTACACCCACTATCAATAATCCATTCTGAAGCAGCTGGTGTCGCACCCTACAGTGCAGTTAGGGGGATAGGCTTCACGAAGAGAATTGTGAAGCAAAAAACATTTGACGAGCCAGTGGATTATGAAAGCTTAGATCGAGATTAGGACTGATAGGGCAAGTAGCAAGCGACTTAGGAACAAAGTACATAATAAGACCATTTGGGCATTTGATCTTGCGCCCTACAAGATGTTTAAGGTCCCCAGTAATAGCTTCAGACGATTTTGGTTTTCGGCTGGAGACCTTTCCCTGCAAAAGAGAGTTAAGCTTTCTTAGCCACCCACATCTTCAAGGGTGGCTTCGAAGCAATGAGTCTAAGTGCAGCATCTGAGAACTTTGGCTTTGGAGCCCTAGCAAAAACTCTTGCAGGTGGACAATAGTACTCATAAGAATAAGCAAAATAGTTCTTGGTCCTATGAACATGGTGGTTTGATGAAACACGCTCATATTCACAGGCTTGAGTATGGCTTCCCTGCAAAACATTTGCGTTAGTGCGACTCAGGTGAGTCCTCTGTCTATATGAAGCCTTTGGACCGTATGAAGCCTGTGGTCTGGGGTTTGTCTTCTTCACCTGTGGTGTCATGATGACATTCACAGGAAGATTCTCCAAACACCTTTTCGGCACCCAGACCTTCTTCATAGGCGGTCCATTCCTGCAGTTAGTACCAATATACCTGGCAAACACTTCACCCTTCTAATTCTTAAACAGTTTATAGTTTGCATCAAAGGATTCATCAATAACAATGGGATTAGCACAAGTGAAGCCAGATAGGGTGGATGGATCCACTGAAGGTCCCTTTGAAGCAACCCATGTGGTTTTGGGGTACTGCTCAGGTTTCCAGTAAGAGCCATCAACATTCATTTTCCTTTTGAACCCAACACCCTCTTTCCTAGGGTTTCGGTTCAGGATCTGCCTTTTGAGGACATCACATAGTGTCTGATGCCCTTTGAGGCTTTTGAACATCCCTGTTTCAAGCAATGTCTTCAACCTAGCATTCTAATCAGCAATAGCAGTGGCATCCTCAGCAGAGGGGTTAGTTGGCACATCAGCAGTTGAAGATATTGCAATAGTAGCAGCAGTAGAACAACCAGCAACAGAAGTAGTGTTGTCATGCTCAATACATTTAATACATGGTGGTTCAAATCCTTCCTGAGCTGAACTGATCTGTTTGGCGCGAAGTGAGTCGTTTTCCTTTTGAAGATCTTCATGAGTTGCTCTCAATTTCTCAAGATCTTGCTTCCTTTGAAGATAATCATAGGAAAGCTTTTCATGAGTTGTTGAGAGCGTTTCATGATGACTTTCAAGTTCCTCATACTTAACGTGAAGATTTTTTATGTCTTCAATTAAGGACTGAGATCGAGTCATTTCAGCGTCTAACAGGTCAACGCTTTTGCCTAACAGTTTTTGAATATGTTCCATAGCTTTCTGTTGTTTAGTTGCAATTTTAGCAAGTGTTTTGTAGCTGGGTTTGGAACCACAATTAGAGTCATCTTCACTGGAAGTTTGATAGTGAGTAGTGCGTGTGTTTACCTTAGCACCGCGTGCCATGAAGCAGTAGGTAGGAGCAGAGTAGTCCTTGTCATTTGCATCGGTGTCGGTGACGGAGTCATTGTCTTTAGTGTTGAAGATGGACTTGGCAACGTATGCTGTAGCCAGACTCACAACGCCAGAATCGGACTCCTCCTCAGACTCCACCTCCGCCTCCTCAGAAGCTGACTCCTCCTCTGAATCCATTTCCTTGCCAACAAACGCATGTGCCTTGCCAGATGAGCTCTTCTTGTGTGATGAAGACTTTGAGGAGGACTCGAAAGAAGACTTTGAGTATTTCTTCTTCTTCTTGTCGTCAGAATCATACTCATTGCTCTTCTTTTTCTTCTTGTTCTCATTGTCCCACTGCAGACACTCAGAGATGTAGTGGCCAGGTTTCTTGCACTTGTGGCATGTTCTCTTCTTGTAGTCATGAGCAGAAGCTTCATCATTCCTTGAGCTTGATCATGAGGACTTTCTAAAGCCTTTCTTCTTGGTGAATTTTTGGAACTTCTTCACAAGCATAGCAAGCTCCTTTCCAATGTCTTCAGGATCATCAGAACTACTGTCAGACTCTTCTTCAGATGAGGAGACATCTTTTGCCTTCAAGGCACGAGTTCGCCCATAGTTGGGACCGTAGATGTCTCTTTTATCAGAAAGCTGAAACTTGTGTGTGTTGAGCCTCTCAAGTATGTTAGACGGATCGAGTGTTTTGAAGTCAGGACGTTCTTGAATCATCAGGGCTAGGGTGTCAAACGAGCTGTCAAGTGATCTCAGGAGTGTCTTGACAACTTCATGCTTGGTCATCTCAGTGGCGCCGAGGGCTTGAAGCTCATTTGTGATGTTAGCGAGTCGATCAAACGTGAGCTGAACATTCTCATTGTCATTTCTCTTGAAGCGGTTGAAGAGGTTGCGAAGGACACTGATTCTATGATCTCTCTGGGTTGAGACGCCTTCGTTGACCTTGGAGAGCCAGTCCCAGACTAGCTTAGATGTTTCCAAAGCACTCACACGACCATACTGTCCTTTGGTCAGATGACCACAGATGATGTTCTTGGCAGTGGAGTCTAGTTGAACGAACTTCTGGACATCAGCAGCGGTGACACCTTCACCAGCCTTGGGAACGCCATTCTTGACGACATACCATAGGTTGACATCAATGGCTTCAAGATGCATGCGCATCTTATTCTTCCAGTAGGGATATTCAGTTCCATCGAAGACTGGGCACGCAGCGGAGACTTTGATTATCCCTGCAGTCGACATAGCTAAAACTCCAGGTGGTTAAACCGAATCACACAGAACAAGGGAGTACCTCGCTCTGATACCAATTGGAAGTGCTAGTGATCGACTAGAGGGGGGTGAATAGGCGAATTTTATGAAAGTCTTCAAAACATGGAAGTTTCAAAGACAAACGATATAAATAAACCTATTACCATGCAGTGGAAGGTAGACTACACTAGGCAAACCATAGTCAAGTATTCAATGGAGTGAAAGCACAATGACTAATAGCAGCTAGGCAGTAAAGATCAGGTAGGAAGATATTGTGAAGCCAATCAGAACAAGCAGTTACTCAGTGAAGACAAAAGATAAAGCAATCATACAATGACTTCATAAGGACCAACCATAAGTAAAGGGAAGGGAAGGATGAAACCAGTGACTCGTTGAAGACAATGATTCGTTGGACCAGTTCCAGTTGCTGTGACAATTGTATGTCTGGTTAGGGAGGCTGAGATTCAACTCAGAAGACCTCGTCTTCACCTTATTCCCCTTGAGCTAAGGACACCCAGTCCTCGCCCAATCACTCTGGTAAGTCTTCAAGGTAGACTTCCAAACCTTATAGACTTCGTTCATCGGCGATCCACAATGACTCTTGGATGCTTAGAACGCGACGCCTAACCGGCTGGAGGATTCACAGTCCTCAAGTGTAATAAGTCTTCAGATCACACAGACAGGAAGACTTAAGTGATGCCTAACACTCTTTGGCTCTGGGTGTTTAGGGCTTTATCCTCGCAAGGAATTCTCTCTCAAAGGCTTCGAGGTGGGTTGCTCTCAAACAACAAAAGCCGTGCACTAACTCTGAGCAGCCAACCGTTTATGGTTGTAGGGGGTGGGCTATTTATAGCCACTAGGCAACCCGACCTGATTTGTCTGAAATGACCCTTGGTCACTAAGGAACTGACACGTGTTCCAACAGTCAGATTTCAAACACACACGGCAACTTTACTTGGGCTACAAGCAAAGCTGACTTATCCAACTCTGGACAAGATTTGCTCTCATAGTCTTCACTCGAAGACATTGGATTTTGGTTAAGCATCACTTCAGTCATTCTGACTGGTTCACTTGGACCCCACTTAACAGTGCCGTGGTTCCTATGACTCAACAAGGAAAAACACAGAACGACGAAACTACTAAGTCTTCGCGCTCCATAGTCTTCACGCGATGTCTTCTCTTGTCATAATCTTCAATGTGAATGTCTTCACATACCACCTTTGACTTCAATGTATTCATACATTTTTAGGGGTCATCTCTGGTAGGAAAACCGAATCAATGAGGGACTTCTACCTGTGTTATCCTGCAATTCTCACAAACACATTAGTCCCTCAACCAGGTTTGTCGTCAATACTCCAAAACCAACTAGGGGTGGCACTAGATGCACTTACATCCCCAATAGTGGTATCAAAGCTAGGTCTATGTGTAGTTTCTATGCACGAGTAGAACACAAGTTGTTGTGGGCGTCGATTTTGTCAATTTACTTGCCGTTACTAGTCTTATCTTGATTCGGCGGCATCGTGGGATGAAGCGGCCCGGACCGACCTTACACGTACACTTACGTGAGACAGGTTCCACCGACTGACATGCACTAGTTGCATAAGGTGGCTAGCGGGTGTCTGTCTCTCACACTTTATTCGGATCGGATTCGATGAAAAGGGTCCTTATGAAGGTTAAATAGAAATTGGCATATCACGTTGTGGTTTTGTCGTAGGTAAGAAACGTTCTTGCTAAGAAACCTATAGCAGCCACGTAAATATTTGCAACAACAATTAGAGCACGTCTAACTTGTTTTTGCAGCATATGCCTTGTGATGTGATATGGCCAAAAGGATGTGATGAATGATATATGTGATATATGAGATTGATCATGTTCTTGTAATAGGAATCACGACTTGCATGTCGATGAGTATGACAACCGGCAGGAGCCATAGGAGTTGTCTTAATTTATTTATGACCTGCGTGTCAACATAAACGTCATGTAATTACTTTACTTTATTGCTAAATCGTTAGCCATAGTAGTAGAAGTAATAGTTGGTGAGACAACTTCATGAAGACACGATGATGGAGATCATGATGATGGAGATCATGGTGTCATGCTGGTGACGATGATGATCATGGCGCCCCGAAGATGGAGATCAAAAGGAGCAAAATGATATTGGCCCTATCATGTCACTATTTGATTGCATGTGATGTTTATCATGTTTTTACATTTTATTTGCTTGGAACGACGGTAGCATAAATAAGATGATCCCTAATTAAAATATCAAGAATTGAGTTCCCCCTAACTGTGCACCGTTGCTAAGGTCCGTTGTTCCGAAGCACCACGTGATGATCGGGTGTGATAGGTTCTAACATTCGCATACAACGGGTGTAAGCCATATTTACACACGCAATACACTTAGGTTGACTTCACGAGCCTAGCATGTACAGACATGGCCTCGGAACACGGAAGACCGAAAGGTCAAACATGAGTCGTATAGAAGATACGATCAACATGAAGATGTTCGCCGATGATGACTAGTCCGTCTCACGTGATGATCAGACACGGCCTAGTTGACTCGGATCATGTATCACTTAGATGACTAGAGAGATGTCTATCTGAGTGGGAGTTCATTAAATAATTTGATTAGATGAACTTAATTATCATGAACATAGTCTAAAATCCTTGCAATATGGCTTGTAGATCAAATGGCCCACGCTAATGTTGCCCTCAACTTCAACGCGTTCCTAGAGAAAACCAAGCTGAAAGACGATGGCAGCAACTACACGGACTGGGTCCGTAACCTGAGGATTATACTCATAGCTGCGAAGAAAGCATATGTCCTTGATGCACCGCTAGGTGAAGCACATGTTTTCCCAGCAACTCAAGATGTTATGAATGCCTGGCAGTCGCGTAGTGATGATTACTCCCTGGTTCAGTGCGGCATGCTTTACAGCTTAGAACCGGGGCTCCAAAAGAGTTTTGATCAACACGGAGCATATGAGATGTTTCAAGAGCTAAAAATGGTTTTCCAAGCTCATGCCCGGGTCGAGAGATATGAAGTCTCTGACAAGTTCTACAGTTGTAAGATGGAGGAGAATAGTTCCGTCAGCGAGCACATACTCAAAATGTCTGGGTTGCACAACCGCTTGTCTCAGTTGGGAGTTAATCTCCCAGATAATGCGGTCATTGACAGAATCCTTCAGTCGCTCCCACCTAGCTACAAGAGCTTTGTGATGAACTTCAATATGCAGGGGATGGAAAAGACCATTCCTGAGGTATATTCAATGCTGAAATCAGCGGAGGTGGAGATCAAAAAGGAACATCAAGTGTTGATGGTGAATGAAACCACTAAGTTCAAGAAAGGCAAGGGTAAGAAGAACTTCAAGAAGGACGTCAAGGGAGTTGCCGCGCCCGGTAAGCCAGTTGCCAGGAAGAAGCCAAAGCATGGACCCAAGCCTGAGACTGAGTGCTTTTATTGCAAGGGAAACGGTCACTGGAAGCGGAACTGCCCCAAGTACTTAGCGGATAAGAAGGCCGGCAATACCAAAGGTATATGTGATATACATGTTATTGATGTGTACCTAACCAGCGCTCGTAGTAGCTCCTGGGTATTTGATACCGGTGCGGTTGCTCATATTTGTAACTCAAAATAGGAGTTGCGGAATAAGCGGAGACTGGCGAAGGACGAGGTGACAATGCGCGTCAGGAATGGTTCCAAGGTCGATGTGATCGCCGTCGGCACACTACCTCTACATTTACCTACGGGATTAGTTTTAAACCTCAATAATTGTTATTTAGTACTAGCTTTGAGCATGAACATTGTATCTGGATCTTGTTTAATGCGAGATGGCTACTCATTTAAATCTGAGAATAATGGTTGTTCTATTTATATGAGAGACATGTTTTATGGTCATGCCCCGCTGGTCAATGGTTTATTCTTATCTAATCTCGAATGTGATGTTATGCATATTCATAGTGTGAATGCCAAAAGATGTAAGGTTGATAATGATAGTCCCACATACTTGTGGCACTGCCGCCTTGGTCACATTGGTGTCAAATGCATGAAGAAACTCCATGCAGATGGACTTTTGGAGTCTCTTGATTATGAATCATTTGACACATGCGAACCATGCCTCATGGTCAAAATGACCAAGACTCCGTTCTCCGGAACAATGGAGCGAGCAACCAACTTATTGGAAATCATACATACTTATGTGTGCGGTCCAATGAGCGTTGAGGCTCGCGGTGGTTATCGCTATGTTCTCACCCTCACGGATGACTTAAGTAGATATGGGTATGTCTACTTAATGAAACACAAGTCTGAGACCTTTGAAAAGTTCAAGGAATTTTAGAGTAAGGTTGAGAATCAACATGACAGGAAAATCAAGTTCTTACGATCAGATCATGGGGGAGAATATTTGAGTCACGAATTTGGCACGCACTTAAGGAAATGTGGAATTGTTTCACAGCTCACGCCGCCTGGAACACCTCAGCGTAATGGTGTGTCCAAACGTCGTAATCGCACTCTATTGGATATGGTGCGATCTATGATGTCTCTTACCGATCTACCGCTATCATTTTGGGGTTATGCTATAGAGACTGCTGCATTCACTTTAAATAGGGCTCCGTCGAAATCCATTGAGATGACACCATATCAATTGTGGTTTGGGAAGAAACCTAAGCTGTCATTTCTGAAAGTTTGGGGATGCGATGCTTATGTCAAGAAACTTCAACCTGAAAAGCTCGAACCCAAATCGGAAAAATGTGTCTTCATAGGATACCCTGAGGAAACTATTGGGTATACCTTCTACCTCAGATCCGAAGGCAAGATCTTTGTTGCCAAGAATGGATCCTTTCTAGAGAAAGAGTTTCTCTCGAAAGAAGTGAGTGGGAGGAAAGTAGAACTTGATGAAGTATTTCCTCTTGAACCGGAGAGTGGCGCAGCTCAAGAAAATATTTCTGTGGTGCCTGCATCGACTAGAGAGCAAGTTAGTGATGATGATCATGAAACTTCAGATCAAGTTGCTACTGAACTCCGTAGGTCCACAAGGGCACGTTCCGCACCAGAGTGGTACAGCAACCCTGTCCTGGAAATCATGTTGTTAGACAATTGTGAACCTTCGAACTATGAAGAAGCGATGGCGGGCCCGGATTCCGACAAATGGCTCGAAGCCATGAAATCCGAGATAGGATCCATGTATGAAAACAAAGTATGGACTTTGACGGACTTGCCCGATGATCGGCGAGCCATAGAAAATAAATGTATCTTTAAGAAGAAGACAGACACAGATGGTAATGTAACCATCTATAAGGCTCGGCTTGTCGCTAAGGGTTATCGACAAGTTCAAGGGGTTGACTACAATGAGACCTTCTCAGCCGTAGCAAAGCTGAAGTCTGTCCAAATCATGTTAGCAATTGCCGCATTCTATGATTATGAGATATGGCAAATGGACGTCAAAACGGCATTCCTTAATGGTTTCCTTAAGGAAGAATTGTATATGATGCAGTCGGAAGATTTTGTCGATCCTAAGAATGCTGACAAGGTATGCAAGCTCCAACGCTCGATCTATGGGCTGCTGCAAGCATCTCGGAGTTGGAACATTCGTTTTGATGAGATGATCAAAGCATTTGGGTTTACGTAGATTTATGGAGAAGCCTGTGTTTACAAGAAAGTGAGTGGGAGCTCTGTAGCATTTCTCATATTATATGTGGATGACATACTATTGATGGGAAATGATATAGAACTCTTGGAAAGCATAAAGGCCTACTTGAATAAGTGTTTTTCAATGAAGGACCTTGGAGAAGCTGCTTACATATTAGGCATCAAGATCTATAGAGATAGATCGAGACGCCTCATTGGTCTTTCACAAAGCACGTACGGCCTTGACAAGATATTGAAGAAGTTCAATATGGATCAGTCCAAGAAGGGGTTCTTGCCTGTATTGCAAGGTGTGAGATTGAGCACGGCTCAATGCCCGACCACGGCAGACGATAGAGAGAAGATGAGTGTCATCCCCTATGCCTCGGCCATAGGGTCTATTATGTATGCCATGCTGTGTACCAGACCTGATGAAAACCTTGCCGTAAGTTTGGTAGGAAGGTACCAAAGTAATCCTGACATGGAACACTAGACAGCGGTCAAGAATATCCTGAAGTACCTGAAAAGGACTAAGGATATGTTTCTCGTTTATGGAGGTGATGAAGAGCTCATCATAAAGGGTTACGTCGATGCTAGTTTCGACACAGATCTGGATGACTCCAAGTCACAAACCGGATACGTGTATATTTTGAATGGTGGGGCAGTCAGCTGGTGCAGTTGCAAGCAAAGCGTCATGGCAGGATCTACATGTGAAGCGGAGTACATGGCAGCCTCGGAGGCAGCACATGAAGCAATCTGGATGAAGGAGTTCATTACCGACATATGAGTTATTCCCAATGTGTCGGGCCCGATGACTCTCTTCTGTGACAACACTGGAGCTATTGCCCTTGCCAAGGAGCCCAGGTTTCACAAGAAGACCAGGCATATCAAGAGTCACTTCAACTCCATTCATGAAAATGTTCAAGATGGAGACATAGAGATTTGTAAAGTGCATACGGACCTGAATGTCACAGATTCGTTGACTAAACCTCTTCCATGTGCAAAGCATGATCAACACCAGAACTCTATGGGTGTTCGATTCATCACAATGTAACTAGGTTATTGACTCTAGTGCAAGTGGGAGACTGATGGAAATATGCCCTAGAGGCAATAATAAAATGATTATTATTATATTTCCTTGTTCATGATAATTGTCTATTGTTCATGCTATAATTGTGTTATCCGGAAATCGTAATACATGTGTGAATACATAGACCACAACATGTCCCTAGTGAGCCTCTAGTTGACTAGCTCGTTGATCAATAGATGGTTACGGTTTCCTAACCATGGACATAGGATGTCATTGATAACGGGATCACATCATTAGGATAATGATGTGATGGACAAGACCCAATCCTAAGCATAGCACAAGATCGTGTAGTTCGTCTGCTAAAGCTTTTCTAATGTCAAGTATCTTTTCGTTAGACCATGAGATTGTGCAACTCCCGGATACCGTAAGGGTACTTTGGGTGTGCCAAACGTCACAGCGTAACTGGGTGGCTATAAAGGTACACTACGGGTATCCCCGAAAGTATCTGTTGGGTTGGCATAAATCGAGACTGGGATTTGTCACTCCGTATGACGGAGAGGTATCTCTGGGCCCACTCGGTAAGACATCATCATAATGAGCTCAATGTGACTAAGGGGTTGGTCACGTGATGATGTGTTACGGAACGAGTAAAGAGACTTGCCGTAACGAGATTGAACAACGTATCGGTATACCGACGATCGAATCTCGGGCAAGTGCTATACCGGTAGACAAAGGGAATCGTATACGGGATTGATTGAATCCTTGACATCGTGGTTAATCTGATGAGATAATCATGGAACATGTGGGAGCCAACATGGGTATCCAGATCCCGCTATTGGTTATTGGCCGGAGAGATGTCTCGGTCATGTCTGCATAGTTCCCGAACCCGTAGGGTCTACACACTTAAGGTTCGGTGACGCTAAAGTTGTAATGGGAATTGTATGTGGTTACCGAAAGTTGTTAGGAGTCCCGGATGAGATCCCCGATGTCACGAGGAGTTCCAGAATGGCCCGGAGGTGAAGATTTATATATGGGAAGTCCAGTTTCAGTCAGCGGAAAGGTTTCGGGGTTTATCAGTATTGTATCGGGACCACCGAAGGGGTTCCGAGGGTCCACCGGGAGGGTCCACCTGCCTCGAAGGACCTAATGGGCTGTAGTTGGGTGGGAACCAGCCCCTTAGTGGGCTGGTCCCCCCCCCAAGGGCCCAAGGTGCCTAGGGTTGGAAACCCTAGGGGGGCGCTGCCCCCCCGGGGCGGGCTA
>NC_041382.1:723020753-723027670 GCF_002162155.2 Triticum dicoccoides | reverse complement strand
GCCCCCCTTAAGATGGATCTAGGGAGCCAGCCCCCTCTCCCCTTTCCCCTATAAATAGTAGGGGTGGGAGGGCAACTGCACCCCTTCTACTGGCGCAGCCCTTCCCCCTTCCTACACCTTCTCCTCCTCCGTAGCGCTTAGCAAAGCTCTGCCGGAGAACCACGAGCTCCACCGCCACCATGACGTCGTGATGCCGGAGCTCTCCCTCAACTTCTCCTTCCCCCCTTGCTGGATCAAGAAGGAGGAGACATCCTCGGGCTGTACGTGTGTTGAACGCGGAGGTGCCATCGTTCGGCGCTTAGATCGGAATCAACCGCGGCCTGAATCGCTACGAGTACAACTCCTTCATCCGCGTTCTTGTAACGCTTCTGCATCGCGATCTTCAAGGGTATGAAGATGCACTCCCCTCTCTCTCGTTGCTAGTCTCTCCATAGATTGATCTTGGTGATGCGTAGAAATTTTTTAATTTCTGCAACGATCCCCAACAGTGGCATCAATGCCGGCCTCCGCACGCTATGGGCCGGCATGAATGCAGCGTGATAAGCGACGCGTACATCGGAAGGAAAATGCGGGAAGGGCGGGTGCCTGGTTTTTTATGGGCCAGGACGGCCAGAAGCGTGCGTGGGATCGGTCCAAACTCCCGCAAACCTCCCCCACATTGTCTCTGGTTTGCAAGAGAAATCATGTCCGGACCGCTCCGCGGATCGATACAGGACCGTGTTGGATGGCTTCCGCGGTCCGGACGGTTGCAGGAGGTTTGCGGGTCCACCTTGAAGATGTCCTTACATTTAAATGATCTAAAAAAACATTCTAAAGTCAAGACAAGAAAAATATCACTCTTTGGCTACCTGCTCTACCCCAATACATGCCACCATAACCAATACATAACTCACCCCTCAAACAAAAAATACCAATACATAACTCAACATTTTGACTAACTAATCTTCTGGTGAGAAAATCTCGGCCACAGATCAAACACACCTAGTGAACGAACATTGGTGAAAAACATGAAATAAATCCCAAAAAGTGCAAGCATCAGTGCCGGTCTAGGACTTCAAACTCTGGTGAGCTGGTTCCACGACAATGAAAATAACCATCTGAGCTACACTGAATTCGCGACAAAAGTTGTTGCTGAAACACTATGGAAGTTGGACTACTGTGAGCACGATTACATAACCAAAATCGAATTAGGACACTATTATGGATTAACAAACAAAATTGCATAATGTCTGTCTATCATCTGATATAGTGGTGGTCATTTAGCAAAAATAATTGTGCTTTTTCTCAAGTGCTCTTATTGGACATAAAGTGGTAAACTCATTGTACTAACACAATGCCCATGCATTGCTACAGAACCACAACAATAATCAAAGTTATATTGAATTAGTGGGATACGACAACCAATGTATTTGCATTTGCGTAGCTGTGCGGCCATGCATGGAAGCACTGCCATGTACTTATAAAATACTTTCACATTCAAAACATGAATGAGATTGTGGGCTTGACTGAGCTCAGTGTAGAGCCAACTGTGAAGTTCAAGACCCCCCAACTGCATTATATTTTTATCGTTTCATTTATAGTTTTTTTGTGGGAATTTATAGTTTTTTAAAACCAAAGGGGGTTGGGTTCTAGATGGACAAGGGAGATTAGTGTGGGGTAGGGAATGAACTCTTCCAAACTGAATGGGTCTGGTGGGTTCTAGATGGGTGAGCAAGATTGGAGTGAAGTGGACGGAAACTCACTACTCCATCACCAACTCTAATTTATAAATAGTAGAAATAAGCAATAGTCATTGATTACCCTGTCATAGTTCTACCTTTCAAGATGTCCATGCTTCTTAATTTTAACTTTGTAGATTCAGATGAAGAGGGTGATTGCTTGTTTTCGCGAAAACGAATAAGACCTTATGCGGGAATAATATTCCAAAAAATAGACAACATTCTAAAACATGTTTCAACTAGCACCATAGTTATGTTGAATTTTAGACACATGTATGCCAGTACGCTAAAAATGAGCTGAGAAGCGACACCCTAGTTGAAGGTATCAAGTAGAGAAAAAAATGGTAAAAAATATATATATGCTATGTCAGGGGATGATTTTGTATATTGCAATTGTAAATGAATAAATCAAATGGAGAACAAGATTAGACAAGGTAAACCTGCATGCCAAGGTTTAAGCTTTAAACCTGATACATGTGATTATATTTTTTAGGATTTATTCCATGATTTCAGGTGCTATTCTTTTAGTGGGACACGATGTATCGGTCGACTATGATGTGTGTGCTGACTTTATCAATTTGAAGATCTTTAGGAGGTGCTTATAGTTTTTTTTCGAAATAATGCTTACAGGATATCTTTTAGGGGGCTTATAGGTTGACTACCTTTACATGTCGAGTGTACGTGTGTACATGAGAGCATCTGCGTGTTTCTAAACAAAAGAAGAGATATGCACTTCAAGGCCCATGAATACACGCGATATATAGGTCGCACTAGCCTAGAAAGGGGTCGTGGCCTAGTAGTGGATGAAATTCTTGGTTTTGTGCAATAATTTTGGGAGCCATTTTAGTGTTCTATCTTTTGTCGTTTTCTATTGATTTTTTCTGCTTTCATTTTAATCTCCATTTTCTTCCCTTTATTTTTAATTTATATTTTATCTTGCCTTTTCTTTTGTATTTAACTGTTTCCAAATACACCAACATTTCTTAAAATGTGTGAACACTTTTTAATATATAAGAAAATTTATTTAAAAAGACATGAACACTTTCTTAAAAGTACATGCACATTGTTTTCTAAAGTACATGGATATTATATGCACAAACACTTTCTATTATATGAATTTTTTTAATTACATGAAGGACAATTTTTAATACTACATGAGAAATATTTTTTATTAACTAGGAACATTTTTTAAATGCATAGTGAGCCTTTTTAAAAACAGGAGACACTTTTTAATTACACAAATAATATTTTAAAGTGTGTAAACATATTTATACATATATGTTAATAGTGTTAAAACATTTTTTACACGAGTTACTACTCACCATGAATCCACTAATTGCTGCTTCTTTTACTGTGCATTCGAAAAATACTAGAACACTTTCTAAAAAATAATATGGAGTTTTCTTCACTTTTTCTTTTTTAACCTGATTACATAACATTAATTAATGGTATCTTTAAGTAATGAGCCTATCCTCTATCTTCTTTTTTATGTTTATATTTCAATATACCGAAACGTATATAAGACTAGATAAATATTGAGGACTCTTCCGCCTAGATAAAAATATATCATGGTCAGCAAAGTTGTTCTTTATTTGTATTTTCCTTTTAGTTAATAATTTCAATTTAATTAAGAAAACTAACTAAATAGATGGAAAATTAAAATTAATAGAATTCTTTTTTCACTTCAAATCCAAAAAATCCTTTTTTATACATAGGCCGTCGGTTCAGCATTGGTTAAAAAAGGGCAGGGTGCCCCTTTTTTCTAGTAAATAGTTCAAACCATTTTGTCAATCTGAGTGTTCTATATTAGATAAATGTTAGCTATTTCCAATTAAATTCGGTCCTAATACAAATATAGTTGTAGAAAGAGTACCTCTTTTTGCCTGGACTTCAAGCAGTTTAGCTTTAACCGTGTTAATGGTCTCACATTCTTGGTTTATAAAGGATCAAAGTTGATTTACCAATGAGTCGCGTAATGTTGTTGTTATTCCATATGATTTTTGAATTTATTCGGAAGTAATTCACCGAGATCGTGCACCCTTTTTTTATTTATCCAAAAAGTACTAAAAAATATTATAAAGTGCAGCTGTATAGATCAAATGTATTTTTGAACTAGACAACACGCACATACTCCCTTTTCAAAAAAATCTGAATACCAACCACTACAGTTAGATTTATTAGATTTGTTGCTAAAATATTGGTATTAAGCCCGAAACTGCCAGCGGATGGCCAGTGAGCTAAAAAAATTGAAATAATGGATTACATTTTCCTATGCTCTCCTCTTATAGATAGGACGAACAAAGAACAAAGTTTTTCAGTCGTTTACTTCGCTCACCCTTTTTTATGTTTTTTTAATGCAAATAGATTCAATCTAGTAATTTCTTTTAGATTAAGTCTTAGGTCTTGTTTGACTGGTGAAAGACCTCCTTTTGTTGAAATATTCTGTTCCCAAAAATCCTAAAATAAAAGGAAAAAAACTTTCCACTTTGCTAAAGTAAGGATGGGAAATAAGAAGGCCAGCATATCTTCTAAATTAATCATACTCAACTCAGCCCTTCCTGGAATGAGGTATTATCTATCCCAGTAAATAGATAATTCTAGGAGTAAATTAAATAAATTATTGATATAATTGGAGTTGTGGAAGCAAATACCAATTTACTGAAAAAGTAAAAAAAAAGTAACTAATCGAAATCAAAAGAACCTTTTTTAGGATTAAACAAAAGGGTTTGCAAATAAAAGCGCTAGTGCCACAACTAGCACATAAATTGTTAAAGCTTCCATAAAAGCTAGACTAAGCAATAAAGTACCTCGTATTTTACCTTCTGCTTCTGGCTATCTCGTGATACCTTGTGCAACAGTACCTTGACCAACTCCAGGTCCTAGAAGCAAGCCCTACGGCCAATCCAGCAACAATAACAAAAGCAACAACAATTAGTTGATTCATGGTGAGTAGACATTTTTAAATAATATTAAAGGAAAATCTAGCGCAGGTGGGATGCCTGGAGAGTAACCTTTGTATCCGTTTGGTGAGACTCGTTTGTGGCGTTGCTCGCCAAATGCTTGTCATAACCTTCTCTTTCTCTCTTATAATATACTAGCAAATATGCCTGTGCATTGCAAAAGGAGATCAAACAATAACAGACGTCTCTAATGTGATAAGCATTCTCATGACCCTTCACATATAGGGCTGGACCAAAAGCTCGTAGCTCGCGAGCTTAATGAGCGCTCGATAGTTCGGCTCGTTAAGCTCGGAGCTCGCTTCTTAACGAACAGAGTCAATCATTGATTTCAGCTCGTTAAGCTCATTAAGCTTAACGAACGATCTAGCGAGTTCCACGAGTAGCTCGTTAAGCTTGTTAGTAACAACATAACACATATTTTCATCTTACGTGACAAACTTTTTGTAGCACCTCAGCCTATAAATTCAAACTAATTGACATATGAGGCAACAAACAAGTACATTTCTTTTTGTAGTCACCGTATTTCATATTGAAAATCACACGTACACATTCATCATGTATATCACAACACATTATAATCTGTTAACGAGCGCTCACGAGCTTAACGAGTTTCAAACGAGCCGAGCCGAGAAGGGTTTTCTGCTCGTTAATCTTAACGAGCTTAACGAGCCGAGCCTTAACGAGCACGAGCTTAACGAGCCGAGTGGTCGTTAGTCCACCCCTATTCACAGGTGCACGCCCTCTATTTTAACAGGATAGCCAATGGCCATTGGGCATGAACGGCGAGCTTCAAAAAGAACAATGGATCGATTGAGGGTAGGGTTTTGCAGGCTGCCAATTTGAAACATGAGATGTGGTCCTGAGTCAACTTAGTTCAGTTTATTAATTCATTCTGAAATTTAAAAGTAAATTTTGAAAAATAATATTATCAATAAATTTAGACCTCCTGTCATGAGCTAAATTTAAAAGTAACAATAGCATCAAGTAGATTAATCTGGAGCAACAGTGGCATCAAGTAGAAATGAACATCCCCTATGGTGCCAATAATAGATTTGTGAGAGCATCGACCTATCCAATTTAGTCAATTTAAATGGATAGGAAACATATATAGTAGACATTTTCAAAATGCCACATATAAAAAAAGTATTAATTAAGGGTGCATCCTAAACATAATTTTAGAAATGATTGACATGCAAGATAATATCATATTTGGAATCTACACATTTTTCTGAGCGATTTCAATATATAACATGTTTAATTTGGTGTTAAGGTTTGAAAGATGTGAATATTTTAAAAAATACTTGAACTTGAACACTGCCAGTAGCTGGGCCGAACTTGTAACATTGTGTGCAGCCCATCTGCTAAGCAACACTTGGACGAGGTATCTCTATCTTACGCAACTGAAATTTAGAGAAAAAAAGGCAAAAGAGAGGAGAGATGTGGACTCAAACTCGGGTCTCTCAGTTAGAAGACAAGGGATCTAGCCAAGCCGGGCTGTATCTCTCTAGTGCTACATGAGCGACTAGCTAAATATTAACAAATGCGACGGCTACTGACTTAAAAGAAAACAAAATCTTTTTTTTTTTCACTTACCGGTGGCATTAGATGTAATTTGTGGCAATTTTAGGAGCAATTCAATGACGGACGAGCAGAAGCAATCCTCTCTTTATTAGGGGTTGTTCGGCAATCCTCCCGCTCCATGAAATCTCAGGATCTGTGGAGCACCTCCTTCCCGACTCCATGATTTTGAACTGTTGTTCCATCAGCTCCGGGAGTAGAGTTGTGGAGTGGAGGGAATCCAAACATGCCTTTAGTATTAGGTAGAGATACGACAAGCAATTCTCTTGCGTGTTCTTGAAAAACATTCACAAAAAGAAAAGGTACGCTGCTTTGCTGGGCCTGCCCATTTAGTGACGCCCTCTTTGCCTCGCTACACACCTCTCTTGTTTATGTATAGTTTGGGTGGGCTGAGTAACAAAGAGAAATATGACGGGCCGAAAGCCCCGAATGGTCCACCAATGGCGTGAAACGGCGGTCACGAGCACGGAAAGATGCTGATGCGCTCTGCTCTGGACTGACACACTGTTGTCGGCGTCGCCGGCGCTGTGCTGCCTGTCATATGCCACCGCCCACCGCCACTAAAGTGCTTCCCCAGCGCCTCATCATCCACCCCACCCCTCCCTTCGCTCTCCCAGGAGGCCTACCGACACGTCATCACGCCACCACGGTCACCCTCCCT
>NC_041382.1:722977495-723020203 GCF_002162155.2 Triticum dicoccoides | reverse complement strand
ACCCCGACGAAGCTCCACCTGATGCTGATGGTAACCCATTTCTTAGTAATCCCTCCATAAGTGCCTTAACTTTGGTATAACTTTACACTAAAATTAGTATCAAAGTTAAGACACTTATTTTAGGACGCAGGGAGTATATACTCCCGCTTCTCTTCGTTTTGTTGTGTAGTATAGTACAGTAATATTACATGTCTGTGTACATGGGAACCTTTGCTTGTTGTCATGGAACGATAAGGATGCTGGATGCTGACATCTGAATATTTCTGTTAGTTATTTTTTTATGGGTTATTAGTTAATTTGTTTGGTTGTCATGCAAGTCCAAGTCCCCGGAACACCATGGCACATATTTCTTCATGACGACAGGCAACACAACCAAGAATGTAACCTCTGAGATATTTCTAAATTGCTTCATGTTGAATTCCTCGCGGAGACCACCAGCCAAGAATAATCATCTCTTACACCTTGTGGTCTTGTGTACACACTTGGCTTTCCTATCAAATCCAGGCTGGGCTTCTATGTGGCAAAATGGATGTAAAACTCGTGGTAATGTGAAAAGCCACATCACGAATACCAAGATTCTGGGCTCTGTTTTGACTTTCTACCTCGTGTATTTGAACCCTCCAAGCAAGCAGTCTGAAGCATCGTCATACCATCTCCTTACTTTTTCCTTCGTAAGCATATGCGGAAGAAGGCCTGATGGCCATATTGGGCACGACTCTCCTCCCTGTTTTCGTCCTCCTGCAATTGGTTTGTTTCTGCAACTGCGATGGCCACGTAACACCCACAAAGCCACTCTTACCTGGCAACATGCTTCGTGATGGTGGACAGGTTAGCGTATGGGTTCTCTTCTTGGTCTGCAAAAATCCACTGAGAGACCAATAGGAATGCTGAATAATCAACTCATATGACCTGTGTGGTCATGTTTCATTTGTCCATGTGCGCGAAAAGTCCGATGTAAACAATCCGATCAATAGCTAGAGAAAACTCCGAGCAGTGTTTCCACAATCTTCACATATACTACCTTCTTCCTTTGCTCGTCACAAGCAAAGAAGGCCTAATGGACATGATTTACATCCCAGTTTTTATCCTCCTGTTCTTGACTTGCTTCTGCAAATCCGATGATCGCCTAACACCCACAAAACCACTCTCCCCGGCGACAGGCTCATCTCAAGCGGTGGCATCTTCACTCTTGGCTTCTTCTCCCCAAGAAACTCAACTGCAAACTCGTACATCGGCATATGGTACAACAACATCCCGCTGCGAACATACGTGTGGGTCGCAAACCGCGACAGCCCAATCACTAGCAGTTCCTCTGGTAAGTTTGTTGTGACCAATAGCTCTGATCTTGCCTTGTTAGACTCCAAAGGAAGCACTCTTTGGACAACCACGAACAACATCACCACCACCGAAGCCACCGGAACTACTGCTTGACACCAGGAACTTGGTCACCTGGTTGTCGAACGGCACGGATATATGGCAGAGCTTTAATTACCCAACCGACATCGTCCTCCCCAACATGACTGCACCGTTGAGCAGCAAAAATGCAACATGACTGCACCGTTGAGCAGCAAAAATGAGGGCTACCAGCGCCTTGTTGCATGGAGGGGCCCTGATGACCCGTCCACAAGCGACTGCTCCATGGGAAGTGACTCCAGCTCGGTCCTCCAGGTCTTCATCTGGAATGGGACGAGACCATACTGGCGTAGAGCTGCATGGACTGGTGCGCTTGTCAACGCCGTGTACCGAAGCAACACATGCACCATCATATTCCAAACAATTGAAAGAAGAGGGGCCGAGTTCTACATAACGTATACCGTCTCCAATGGCTCACCAAGCATGCGTGTGATGCTGCACTATACGAGCATGGTGAAGTTCATGACATGTAACAGCAAGTCACTGTCTTGGGATGCTTTCGTGGAGCAGCCCAGTGCTAAGTGTGATAGATATGATTCGTGTGGCCCATTTGGCTACTGTGATGGCACGGAAGCGATTCCAACTTGCAAGTGCCTCGATGGGTTTGAGTCTGATGGCCTCAACTTTTCCCGAGGATGTCAAAGGAAGAAAGAGCTGAAATGTGATGGTACAGATAGTTTCCTAACTTTGCCTGGCATGAAAACGCCTGACAAGTTTCTGTACATCAGGAATAGAAGCTTCGACCAATGCACAACAGAATGCAGCAGCAACTGCTCATGCACCGCTTATGCATATGCCAACGTGAGTAGTCTTGACACAATTGGAGATAGTCCGAGGTGCTTGGTTTGGATGGGGGGCTTGTTGACACTGGGAAGCCTACTGGTGGTATTACTGAAAATCTTTACCTCTGTATTTCCAGCTCATGCGGTATTTGACATTCCTTACCCATCTTAATGCTCTTAATGCTTATGCAGTTAGATTGATTGCCTGTTGATATAAGTTTGTATGGTGGCTACTACAATAGCAAGTCGCGGTTGCACCCTTGCAATTTACTTCACTGGAATTTGAACCTCTATTGTGCAACTGGTGCTCTCCTTTTACAAATCCATGTTGAAAATGGTACTATCAGATATGATGATAGAATTTGAATTAATATGTTACCCAGTTCTTGCATATATTATCTGTTTCATTCCTGGCTTGTTCGGTGCTGCCAACTGTATTATCCTCACCTTGCATCGAAAGCAGTCCTGTTTTCAGATTTTGCTTCTTTAGGATCCTGTCATCAATTGGCATCCAGTTCATCAGAGTTTAGTCGATTTATCGATTTCAAATGGTAATAGATAAAGCCTATATGCTAGCTTCTTTGGTGTCATCAGATAATTCTACATCAGTACAAAGTAATGATTATTTACCTAGAGTTTGCAGTACATGAGATGTTACAATGTTGCATTATTCACGGTAAATATGACACTTGCAGCAAATGTATGACATTATTCTCTTGGTGGACTATAAATCTGCAGTTGATGAGAAAAAGATAGCTAAACTGAAGATTGTACTCCGGTTTGTGGCATGTCTGTTGATATTCACATGCATATACCTTGGATGCAAGTCAAGAGGTAGAATAACTTCTCATTAACCCTTATCTCTCAAAAAGAAATATTAATCAAGGATTCATTTGAGACAATATTGATGAAACTATCATGTCAGGTAAAAGCAGCAGAAAAGTTCAAAACAAACATAAGCTAAAACACTTGAATGCTTCTGATGAACTTGGGAACGAAGATACAGAACTTCCACCTGTTGGCTTTGAAGACATTCTCATTGCAACAAACTATTTCTCTGATCACATCATGCTTGGAAAAGGTGGTTTTGGAAAAGTGTACAAGGTAATGAACATTTTTAACTTCATTTCTGAAGAACAAATATTTTTGCCGTTCTCTTGTTAAACTGAAAAATGATGTGCTCGTGTAGGGAATGTTGGAAAATGGCAAGGAAATTGTTGTCAAAAGGCTTAGTATTGGATCTGGGAAAGGGGTTGGAGAGTTTAGGAATGAAGTAGTTCTAATTGCCAAATTGTAGCACAGAAACTTAGTTAGGCTTCTTGGTTACTGCATTCATGAATACTAGATCGGCAGCGCGCCTTGGCGCGAGGGTGCCGGTCCTAAAGATGTGGTCAAGCAAATATAATCATGGTTTAGCGTACGTATTCAAATAGGACAAAAAAATAAAAGAAAGAAGAAACATTCACTTCTAATAAAAGACATCGAGTCACGTGACCACGAAAGGTAACCACTTCCATCAAGTTCAGTACTAAGAGCGCGAAAATGAGAGAGCAATGTCCTAATCTGAAACAAAGTTTGCAGCACATCCATATATAAGCAAGGCAGCTACATAGGATAAAGTTATACCAAAAACAACTTCACTGCAAAGGTAACATCTAAAAAAGGAGGTTAGTAAACACTTACTAATGATTCAATACTAAACATCAAGGTTCATCACACGATATTGGCAAATTTCATACCAAAGCATACTTGTTGTAACAAATATACTCAAAACAACTTCTCGGAGTATTAGTGCATTTCATAAAACAATGCTATGAAGGGGGACATCCACGATACAACATACATGTTAATCCTCAACTTTCATTTCTATCTATCTAAGTATATTGGAATTCCAAAGAGCGGTCTTTAGGGCGTCGTGCCCTGTCCAGCACCATGGTCCAGTGCTCAGATCCAAACCATAGAGCAGGTTACGGTGATCATGGTCCAGGTGGTGTCGAGTAGAAAAAACCACAATATATTACACGTGAAAGAACATGCCATTCTTGTACATAAGTGAATCCCTAACGAAGCAAATGCGCTAGATCATCTTCACACACCTATGAGACTCCAGGTTGTAGCCTTAAAGATAAGTGTAGACAAACCATGTCAATAGTAATGCATGGGATGCAAGAGTAGAGAACATTTACTGTACACAAAGCCACACCATTCTGTCATAGAAGTAGGGAGACAGAGCACTAAAACAAAGAAGAGTACAGTTTCCTTTCACCAACGGATGAACTTTGCAATTGACACTCAAAAGGGGATGAAAGCAATGGGAAATTTTCTTCTAAGACTGCCGCAAATCATTATGAATCATGGGCATGTGTCCTGCACACACACATGATGCATTTTTTATTATTACCATGCACTACTGCCTACTCTATATATCATTAAGAACAGGTCATTAATTCCTTTGTATGGTTGACACTAAGATAAAGTCACATGTTCAAATTCCATTAACCTAATAAGGCAGTAATTCAAACAGTCTGTCGAAGCCTTTCCAAAGAAGGCCCCTAAAAGATAATCAGCCAAACTATATGTACTGAACATAAGAACTTATTCCAGAGATATGTTAACAACACATTATGAAAGATTATACCTCCACAAAGCAAATCAGGGACGGCAAATCCACGAATGTCCATCCCCACTTCCTACAATTACGCAAAATAAAATCTAAGGTGAGAACATCACTGAATTCTAATTGAAAACTGAATTTTGCTCTGAACCATAGCATGCACTTGACAAAGTGAAATATAAAGAAATGGAGTTATTATATGAACCATAGCATGCACTTGAAAAAGAAAAAATGCGAACTGGAGCTAAACCTATATAATCATACAGTGGTATTTTCCTGAAAATTTAATCATAAAAAGAGAGAAAAGAAAAATCAGCGGATAAAAAGGCAATCAGCGTGCCGAATCACATCATTATATGAACAGGCACAAAGGTCAAACAGGAAGTCCAAGGAAGCCCGAGATGATGGTACCATATACATATTGTATACGAATATACCTTTATCGCCGGTGTATATTGGATCGCCGCTCCGTGCCCCTTTAATGATGTTATTATATATCGGATGCTTAGTTGTTACTGCAGCTCTAGCATGAGCGAAAGCTCGTTAGTATTCTTATACTCATACGGCATTATATTTTTAACTGAACTAAGCATCCAACAGTGTGCGAACAACTAACCAGGGAGTCAATCAAAGTTATAGAACTAAAACTACACATGTACCCCAAAATCCAACTATCCATGTGAAATCGGAGAGAAGTAACCAACTGTTTTTTGTTGTCTTATATTTCTCATGACAGAGCCTGGGTGATTTTGTAATCAGTACAGTAACTGTAACCCACGTGCATATCAATGAGCATGATATGTGTCATGCACTATTTTGACAAACATGACAGAAAAAAATCCTTTACATCTACTGTTAACTTGATTCAGTTTCAAATGTAATGCTGGTTCATACATCCAGAGAAGCCTTGCTTATTAGCCAATTTAAGCCTTGCTTATTAGCCAATTTGAGAATCAGCCTCCTATAAGGCTATAAGTACCAATGAGGTAGGAAAAGAACAATATCTACCTTTTTATAAAACCAGAGAAGCAGTGGACCAGCGACTGGAGATGAAGAGCCCTCATGGTAGTTTATAAAACCAATGAGGCAGACTTTTCCACAATTATACAAGTTCGGATTAAGTCAAAGCCCTCCAGAATGGTAATGCACCAACTGCAGCACCATCAGTGTTAAGCATTTTAGTAAAATGATAAAAATAATCACATAAAAAGAAATGCCGGAAGCTTATATAACGGAGGCTCAGAAGGATAATTAGAGGTAAAATGTGCATCAAAGAAGAAGAGGCCATCATGGTAGGGTGTTCCCTTAGGGCCAATAATCGCAGCCCTAAGAAGATCCATTCTATCTTCAGCAACACAGGCAAAGATAGAAGCTACAAAAAAGAGTAGTTTTCACAATTTATACTTCTAATTTGAGAAAATATACTGAGAAGGTGCAATAAAGAAGCCATATTTTGCTCAACTTCATAATATCAATCTGTTTGCTAGTGCTAAGTCAAATGAGAATTAGCTAAATCTCAGTAGACCAAACTTAGCTGCCGATTAGCCATAGGATTTAATTCTTTATCCAGATTAAAATTTCATTTATGTATCATCTTGGTGTTATTTCCCCCACCGTTGGATGAAAGATCCTAGGGCTCCCAGCGTTTACTGAGCAGTAGAAATCAAATATGCTATTTAAGCCTCACTATTTACTCAGTACAAGATACGCAAAACCGATACCAGACAAATCTAAGTATAAGTCTAGATCTAATAGATTTCAGAACTCACTCCAAAATCTTAAGATTTACAGAGATAATAAGCGAAGAGCATAAATAGAATGCCTCCTTCCAGAGCAAGCTTTAAACTGACAGTTCTATACGTATCATAGTTACAGTGTGGATCCGTTTATGGCGTAGATTTTTTATTTGCCTCTGCCTATTATATCTTGCGAGACAGAGAAAAAAATGAGACGCCTAACAAATCAAGCAAGGCAACAAAGACGTATATTGAAACCTAGCACATGTATCCTGAAGGGAACCGCTAGCCAAACATATACTCATATATAGTGCTCTGTAAGCTCAAAAGTACTAATATTTCAGAGCAAACCATATACTTACGTCGCCACAAGCAAGCAAAAACAATCTTTGTCTGCATCTGAACTTCAGAAGCCAAATAATATAGAAAATAAACAATTCAAGGACTAAAATGAGGGTACTCTTCGATTCCTATTGTGGAGCGAGCGGTAGATTTCTTAGTCTGGTAATCTGATTTGGTAGTGCTTATACATAAAAAATTTGTTTATCAACAGAAAAACTATGTGATGCATTATTTACACACAAAAATAGTTTTGTATAGGGTCGGAAATACATTTCAGCATCCAAAGCAATAAGAGAGAAATAATCTCAGTATAATTAGTACGGAGCAACAATATCTGAACTTCTTGTCAGTCAAAAGTAATAATATATGGAGATCATCTATCTTGCATGTGGCGCAACATTAAATTTAGCAGATCTCACAGACCAGACATGAATGTACTGAGTATAAAGGACATACCAGACCCATATATGAAGTAGAAAGGAAGACGCTTGAGTGACAAATGGGTTCGAGCTAGGCACATTTCAACTTTCTGTAGTTAAGCTGGAAAAACACCATAGTTGTTCACCATTTATCATCAATGGAAAGCAACCATATGCAATGCAGGAATCATAATCATATTTGTTCGTATCCATAAGACAAATACAAAGCAGGAAAATATCAAGGGAAAGCAACCGTATGAAATGCATATCACGAGACACGTGATTTCGGTCAAGTGGCTTTCAGGGGACCTCCATTGTGCAAAATGATAAGAATCGAGCTTGACATTTGAGAGAGAGGGAGAGAAGGAGAAATGGACCTGTAGATCATCAGCAGTATGATGTCCTTGATGGCGCCATCTGGTACATGGTGGTGGCGGCTTGCACTCTTCCTAGCCAATACCTCACCAGGTAAGGCAAGTCATCATGACCTTGTCCGGCTCCAGTGGCGACCTGCAAGCCAAGAAAATGGAAAGAGCAGAGGTCACACACACACAGGCTTTGTAACGGTTATTGATTAGAGTTATTTCTAATTAGGTGGCTTTGTAATGGTTATTGATTAGAGTTATTTCTAATTAGGAGGCTTTGTAACGGTTATTGATTAGAGTTATTTCTAATTAGGCAAAACACTGAACCATCTAGATTTTTTTTTCAAAACTGTACTTTTAAGAGGAAAAGGAAGATCACTCAACATAGTAAATACTACCTGGTGCTTCTGCCGAAGGAAGGAGGCACGCATGGCAAGCAGAAGCTCCATGGCCTGCTCCAATGGCAAGCAGCACGCGGTGTCAGCCCCGTTCAGAGCACAGGTCGAGCAGTAGTAGCAGCGACAATTTGATGGCCACCTTGATGCACTTCTCGCAGAGGACATGGTCACAACTCGTTGGTCCATCTTGTTCAGGGACACGGGGAGGTGAAGGTCAGCCCCTTTGGAGCAGCATTGGCAGTCCATCGACCACTCGCTCGTGATGTTCTGTTGTGAAGGTGGCGGTTCCATTTCTGTTCACCAAATACATGGAAAGATATTTATGCACTGCAGCGCTTCAATAATGCATAGCAAATATATATCCAACCTCTACATTTTTTGTTACATAATGAGTGTAAAACCATTAAAAAAGAATAGCATGCAAGTAAAAGAGGGACAAATCAAGAGAAAGAATAATGCATGTATTGAGAATCATACATAATTACCACTGCAAAATTACTTGTTCTAACTTCTTGGTTAGCACAATTCTTGGTTAGCACAATTACTTGTTCTAACTTCTTGAGTTACTATTCCTTTTGGTCTTTGCTTCAAAACAAATGACTAGGAGGGACTTGCTGAAACATGGAAAAGGTCCTGCGAAAAGTATCCGCTTAAGGAGGTATATCTGTTCCAGGGCAGGAAAACGACATGCCAAATTTTGTACTCCCTCCGTCCAAAAATACTTGTCGGATGAATGGATGTATCGAGACATATTTTAGCTCCAGATACATTTATTTCTATCCATTTTTTGACAAGTATTTTCGGACGGAGGGAGTACCATGGAAGGTCAGACCCGCAGGGTTAGAATGAAGAGTCGATGCTTCTGCGAAGCCCATTTAACAGTGAAGCTTGATAAAAAGCATGAACTTTCGTATGTCCGCAGTTTCGTTGATGATCACAACCAAGTTGTTGCAAGACCGGACAAAGTCCCGTTTCTCTGGTCTTATAATCAGATCACAGAATTTCAGAGAGCAGAGATCTTAGCTATTGCGAGAGCTGGGATAAAAAAACACATTATTTTTGACAACTTCGTCAGCAGGTATGGGTCGTATGCTAAGGCTGGGTCTGGGAGGAGGAAGTTGTAAAATATGTTATATAGGGATAAGATGAAACTGCTTGCACATGGTGATGCTGACATTGCCATAGGAATCATGATGACTAGAAAGGACAAGGATCCAGATTTTCTTTTTCTTTGAGCACACTGTTGACATTGAAGGCGGGCTCAAAAACCTGTTCTGGTGTGATCCACAGTCACATCGGGATTATCTTGACTAAGGTGATGTGACTGTCTTCGACGGTACATACAAGATGAACATGTATGGAATGCCGGTCATCTCTTTTGTGGGTCTGAACAACCACCGTCGCACTACGGTATTCGGTTGTGCCATTGTTTCAGATGAGACTGAAGGTACATCTGTTTGGCTGCTTCAAACGTTCTTGAAAGCTCACTGTCAGAAGAAGCCTAAGTCCGTAATTACTGATGGAAATGCAGCGATGATAAGGGCTATCAGGAAGGTTCTTCGTGACGCGTGTCATCGTCTATGTGCATGACATATCGACTCACCTACGGTTTTGATTGTTATTACTTTTGCAGGAGCTATGACGTCATTCCTTGCGGCAACCACTGGAATATTACAGAACGATCTAAAGAGGGTCATAGCTTATTCAACTTGCAGTCAATTAGGCTATATGATCTTTGCTTGCGGCATCTCTAACTATTCGGTTAGCGTCTTTCACTTAATGAATCACGCGTTTTTCAAAGCATTACTCTTCCTGAGTGCGGGTTCGGTGATTCATGCCATGTCGGATGAGCAAGATATGCGGAAGATTCAATATGTCATGCACATAGACGATGCCACGCGTCACGAAGAACCTTCCTGATAGCCCTTATCATCGCTGCATCTCCATCAGTAATTACAAACTTGAGTTTTTTCTAACAGAGAGCTTTCAAGAACGTCTGAAGCAGCCAAACAAACATATGTACCTTCAGTCTCATCTAAAACAATGGTGCAACCAAATACCGTAGTGCGACAGTGGTTGTTTAGACCCATAAAAGGGATGAATGGCGTTCCATACATGTTCATCTTGTACGTACTGTCAAAGACGGTCGCATCACCGTAGTCAAGATAATCCCGACATGAGTGTGAATCACACTAGAACAGGTTTTTGAGCCCGCCTTCAACGTCAACAGTGTGCTCAAAGAAAAAATATGGATCCTTTGTAGTCATCATTATTCCTATGGTAGTGTCAGGATCACCCCGTGCAAGCAGTTTCATCTTCTCTATAGCACATATTATACAACTCCTCTGAAACCATGCCTTAGCATACGACCCATACCTGTTGATGAAGTTGTCAAAACTAATGTGTTTTCTGATCCCAGCTTCTGTCATAGCTAAGATCTCTGTTCTATGAAATTCTTTGATCTTATTATGAGACAAGAGAAGCAGGACTTCTTCCGGTCTTGCAAGAACGTGGCTGTGATCATCGACGAAACTGCTCACATACTAGAGTTCATGCTTTTTATCAAGCTTCACTGTTAAATGGGCTTCACAGAAGCATCGACTATTCAGTCTAAGCCTGTGGGTTTGGCCTTCCATGGTACAAATTTTGGCTTGTCATTTTCCTGCCTGGAACAGAGATACCTCCTCTCGCCAATACTTCCCGCGGGACCTTTTCCATGTTTCAGCAAGTCCCTCCTGATGTTGAACCCTCCTTCTGCGTGCATGCGCTTCTGGGTGTGGTTGGGAGATGTCAACAGGCTTGCCACCCGAGATGTCTTGCAGCTGGAGGAACCGGTAGAGCAGCGTGCGCACTTGTTCCATTGTTCGAAGCTAGGTGTCGAGGCCAAGCCGATGAGAAGATCGGGCCCCTTGAAGATGCTTGAGTACAAAGTTCTGCTTCACCTTGACAGGGTGATTGACTTCTGTTAGGCACCTGTGTCTTGTCCGACGAGCGGCAGAAGCGAGCAGAGCAACAACAACGGCATCCCGTCAGAATCGCGTTCTGAGGAGGGGCCACGAGAATGGCGTTACCAGTGGACTTTGGGACTAGAGCACGGGACATCTCCACCGACGCCACCAAGAGCAAGTGCGCATTCTCAGCTTGGCCCTAGGCGAGATGGAGATGGCGGGTCTGGAGGTGGTGGTCACCACCTCGGCGGTGGGGATCATGGCCAGAGCTCTGGTGGCGGTAGGCCATCCAGGCGGGATGGCGGCTGCCGATTCGGAGGTGGAGGTCACAGCGGTGATCGCTATGAAAGCTACGGCGGCGGCCAGCATGATGGGTCTGCTTGGCAAGGGTTCTCGGTGGGGATGCTCGCTTGTTCGCTAGCTATTGCGGCGGGGCCTGTAGAAGGTGGGTTGCATGCGCTGGTCACCAACGATCAACCAAGAAGTGGAAGCTCGTCAGATGCTTTCGGAAGACCCAACTCCTGTTGCTTGCCCCATCAATGATACTGATTTGCAGCGAGCGCTGGAGGCTGGCTAGTACACACAGCGGGAGGTAGTGGTGCAGCGCCAGATGATAGAGACCGATGTGTTTTCTAGGATGGAGAACCTCGGTGGTCCCAAGGATTCGATCATGTCTCTCCTGGAGATGGATCCTGACGAAGCACACACGGAAGAACCGGGTTCTAGGCCTTCCAGTCCAATCCCAGTCGTTTCACCTGATTGGGCCGAGACCATCCCTCTGGCCCATGTATGCCCTGACATGGACGTGCCCACTCCTGGGCTTGTGGTTGGTGCCGATTTGGGTGCGCCAGATCCTATCGCCGACTTCCTCTGCGAGCTAGCTTCCCCCACCCATCTGTCGTTCGTGCCCCCTCAAAAAAAAAAAAATCTGTCGTTCGTGCTTGCACATGTAAGGTTTTTGTGACTATCAACGCTTGCACACTTTGCCTTTTGATAACATCCCCACTTAATCTCCATTATGTAAAAGCTTATTTTGAGAATCATCCCATGGGCGTTAGTGGCACCCTTGGTTTGTTAATACATTTGTTATGAGCAACAAAGATTATTCCCAAGTCCTATGATTTATGTGACTAGCAGGCTAAGGTTGGTCATAGTGGGAGAGTAACTTAGCTATATGTGGCAAGTGGTTAATGAGGAGAGAGGTGTTTGCCGTAACATAACGCAATCCAAGGCAAAATGACTCTACATCTAAATAAATGAAGACTTGCATGATACCACACATATTTTACTACCCATTATGAAGGTAGTAACATATACTATTCCCAAGTCCTATGACTAGCCAAAGATTACTACTCCCTCCCATCCTTGTACTAAATCAACGACAACTAATATGGACCAGAGGGAGTATTAAACTTGCACCTGTGACACATTTATTTGTGGCCAGTGGGTATGTAGAAGGGGTTGTCAATATCAAGCACACAGGTCATAGCTAAACCCTGGCTAATTTACTTACCATGGCAATAATAATAGCAAACAATACTTTATGCATGAAAAATAATAATAAAGTGTGTATGCAAATATGGGTCCACCATGATCAAAGTAGGTTGCTTGCCTTGCTTAGCAAAATCTTCAATGCTTCTGGTCACTACTCGAATCCCTTGAATCTTCCTGAAAATAACATTTCTACATGCGAGAAAAATAAAAATTAGCACAAAATCGATAAACAGTACATGCAAAGGGCTCTAATTTACAAAAGTAGTATCTTTGGAAAGAGGGAAATTTAGATGAATTTACGAAAAAGAATGAAATGATTTGTAGTTGCAGTTGTATAAATATGATTTTTGGAAGTTCCTTGGATTTCAGATCAGAAAAAGTGAAATGGGCTAGAACGGGCCTGCCCGATTAAACATAACTACACCAAGGGGGTCGACGAAACAAATATGCCTTAATTTACACACTGAAGCGGTACACACTAATTTCAAACTTTCAGTAGGGCCCACTTGTCGACAAGAGAGAAAAGGGAGACGAGGGCCCACTTGTCGACAAGAGAGAAAAGGGAGAGGATGACAGGTGAGAGCCAGTTGCGGTGTAGATTTGGTGAGAAACTAGAGACACTAGCTTTTTACTTGGGTTGGATTTGATTCGTGGTGCTCCATACGGACAACAGCACCAACCATGTCAATCGTTTATTTTGCTGGAATCTATGTGATCATTTGATTTAGTTGTTTAATAAGCGAAAGCTGCCAATGGTTTGTTTCAATGTTTTTATGATGGGTTTAGCAAGTTCATTGTGTGTGCGATGGATTTAGCTCGATGTGTGCAGCCGGTTTGCTCACAGGCAAAGTGTTCGATAAATTGCGTGAATCAAATGTCAATTATAGGGAATTAAAGTTTAAGGCATCTACTAGCTGAGGAAAAGTTTAATCCTTAAAAAAATTGACTTTTGGGGATAGGGTATCAGCTAGAGATTCTCTAAGAAAAAACCAAGAATCTATAACCAGAAATCATATTATTCCAATCCTAAACTTATACGTACATCCAAACAACCAAGAAACTATAACAAGTTTGTGATGCAAACATCCTTATATATCAAAAATTATTCTCCTCTTCTGTAAAAAAAATTATCCCCACTCTTGACAATTCAGTTGAGACAGACGGGCATATCTCTCGGGTGATGAGCTTACTGACACTCATAAATTCTTTCTAGTTCAGTATGTCAGAACTGAGCTAATCAGTTATTATACCAAAGCCATATATGCCACCACTATTATTGAACAGAACGTGCAAGCACGGTGCACTAATCAGATCTTGTCAGGTAAGCTATCTTTACCATCTAACCATAACGAATACTCAGTAGTTAGCCACAGCCACGGACAGCGCCATCAGCCTCCCGTGCACACACACAAACACAAAGCAAAGCTCGACGCTTTCACTCGCTGCACATGCACAAACACAAAGCAAAGCTCGATGCTTTCACTCACTGCACTATACTGGGGACAGGTGCAGTTTCTTCACTAATAGAGAAATAATGCATATGGTTCAGACTTTTTCAAACAACAAAATTGCAACATCATATTCTCATTCCTAACCTTTGAGTGCAAAACATCAAGTCTGCTCTGGCAGGAGCAGGACTAGGATCACCCATAGCCACGATTTAATTTTGTCAGGTTTTTCACTCCTTGCACTATGATGAACGCAGGCAGAAGTTTTTCACTGGAGAAGCATTGTACAGGTTTCAAACTTCCTTAGACAAGTTTGCCTGAATGCAAACGCATCATGTCTGCTCGACTAGGATTACTCACAGCTACAATCAAGATTGTGCACGAGTGTCAAACACAAGTGTCCGCAACATCAGAAGATTATATTTTAACATATCAAACATTGCAATGCCAGCAATTTCATGGTCCAGGCCAAGCATCGAGGAAACTTGTTTTTGCTAAAGAAGAGATTTTTTTTTGACAACCTGTTCCATAACCTGCCTAATTAGCTCCAATCTGTCTCAACTAATCACAAGAAAAAAATTGCAAACGAACTATGTTGCACGCATACTTGGATACATATCGGATACGCGGTACGGGGATACGCCTGATACGCCAATTTTCTAAAAACATGGATACAGGGATACGTTTATATATAGATATTACATATATTAATTATTACAAATATGAAGAAAAAATTTAAGGAGCTTCTAGGTCAAAGCATGCCTCAGTACAATTACCTCTTTCTTTTCTTGCACTTAGTCCACTTCCACTAATTGGCAGTGAATCTACTTAGGATTTGGCAGGAGTGCGGATGAGGGGGTGGGGGGAGGGGGAGGGGCTGAGCTTACTTCTTGGCGTAGTGGAGCAGGTAGAGTTAGACGAGCTTCTTCACCTCAAGCGACTACGCGAGACGTTCCTGACCACCTGCGCCTCAAGCACAGTAGCACACACGCAATTCAGTCGCCCAAATCCGCGGCGTGAGATGAGATGAAACGAGACGAGGGGAACGCTAGCCGGACCTGCCGGGAGACGTGGTCAGCGTAGACGCCATGCGCGATGCTTGAGCGCGTCGACTTATCGCCGTCGAAGCGGGGAGTCGAGGAGCGCCAGGATGGCGACGGCATCCGGGTCGTCGTACAGGTGCCCATCCCCGCGCCGCTCGCTCGCATCCCGAACATCCCCCACCCTAATCTAGGCGTACGTGCCCCGGCTATCCAAGGCGGCGGCGGCGAGGCTGGGGCTGAGCGCCGCGGATCTCGGCAGCCGTCGCGTTTCGCCCGGTATAAGAGAGACAAGGTACACATGGAGCGGGCCGCATACGTTTTTGGTTTTTTGAGCGGGCCGCATACGTGTCCGTGAGAGGGACTGGGCCGTATTTTCTGTGGGTAGGGTCCACATACCGCGAGACACCTCCTCTGTTTATGTAGTTTGGGCTGGGTGACAGAGAGAAACGTGACAGGCCGAAAGCCGAACTTTCACCGGTGGAAGTTGATGCGCGGTGCCGCCGTCTCGACTGCTGACCCGCCGCCGCGCAGGAGGTGAGCGGCATCGCGAAGGCCGCGGCAACCGAAGAGGCACACGATGAGCCCGCCATCCGCTGCCGGTCGCTGCGCGCTAGGTCGGGAAGGGACGCCGGCGCGGCGAGGCAGAGCAGGGAGAACCGCGTCGAGTCGCTCGCGCCTGCCAGGAACGCGGCGGGCATCGCGACAAGCAGCAGGGTCAGGCGGCGACCCGCCATTGCCGACGGCGCGGCAGATTCTTGGTTTCGTATATCCGCCCCCGCCACCGCCTCGTCTCGCCTGCCGATTGCCGCAGCATGGCCCGACTGTCGCCCTCTCCGCATGCGTCGCCCCGCTGGCCGGCTCCCCTGCTCCGTCATCGCGTCGGGTCCGGCTCGCTACGTCGTCCAGCCGGCCTCCCGCACGCCCGCGGACCCGGCAGACTCCTGCCCCGTGCGCGGCAGCCGGCTGCTTCGCCCACGCGCCGGCTCCGCGGCCTGCCATCCTGGCACCTTCAACCACCCTCCTGCCGGTGATACGTCCATTTTGCATCATACTTTTATATCGATATTTATTACATTATAAGCTGTTATTACACATTATATCACAATACTTATGCACATTCTCTCTTATTTTACAAGGTTTACATAAAGAAGAAGAATGCCGACAGCTGGGATTCTGGGCTGGAAAATGAGCAAATATTAGAGACTTATTCTGCACAGCTCCAAAAGTCCTGAAACTTCACAGAAAACGTTTTCAGAATAAAATACTCAGCGGAAGAGATTCACCAGGGGGGGCACACCCTGCCCACGAGGGTGGGGGGCGCGCCCTACCCCCCTGGGCGCGCCCCCTACCTCGTGGGCCCCCTGGTGGCCCTCCGGTGGCCATCTTCTGCTATATGAAGTCTTTCGGTGGGAAAAAAAATAAGAAGCCATCTTCTCGGACGAAACTCCGCCGCCACGAGGCGGAACCTTGGCGGATCCAATCTAGGGCTCGCGCAGAGCTGTTCTGCCGAGGAAACTTCCCTCCCGGAGGGGAAAATCATCGCCATCGTCATCACCAACGCTCCTCTCGGGTAATCTCCATCAACATCTTCATCAGCACCATCTCCTCTGAAAACCCTAGTTCATATCTTGTATCCAATTCTTGTCTCCAAGTGCGGGATTGGTGCTAGTAGGTTGCTAGTAGTTTTAATTACTCCTTGTAGTTGATGCTAGTTGGTTTATCTGGTGGAAGATCATATGTTCAGATCCTATATGCATATTAATACCCCTCTGATTATGAACATGTTTATGCTTTGTCAGTAGTTACGTTTGTTCCTGAGGACATGGAAGAAGTCTTGCTATTAGTAGTCATGTGAATTTGGTATTCGTTCGATATTTTGATGAGATGTATGTTGTCATCCCTCTAGCGGTGTCATGTGAACGTCGACAACATGACACTTCACCATTATTTGGGCCTAGAGGAAGGCATTGGGAAGTAATAAGTAGATGATGAGTTGCTAGAGTGACAGAAGCTTAAACCCTAGTTTATGCGTTGCTTCGTAAGGGGCTGATTTGGATCCATATGTTTCATGCTATGGTTAGGTCTACCTTAATACTTTTGTTGTAGTTGCGGATGCTTGCAATAGAGGTTAATCATAAGTGGGATGCTTGTCCAAGTAAGGACAGTACCCAAGCACCGGTCCACCCACATACCAAATTATCAAAGTACTGAACGTAAATCATATGAGCGTGATGAAAACTAGCTTGATGATATTCCCATGCGTCCTCGGGAGCGCCTTTCTCTATATAAGAGTTTGTCCAGGCTTGTCCTTTGCTACAAAAAGGATTGGGCCACCTCGCTGCACTTTATTTACTTTTGTTACTTGTTGCTCGTTACAAATTATCCTATCACAAAACTATCTGTTACCACTTATTTCAGTACTTGCAGAGAATACCTTGCTGGAAACCGCTTATCATTTCCTTCTGCTCCTCGTTGGGTTCGACACTCTTACTTATCTAAAGGACTACAATAGATCCCCTATACTTGTGGGTCATCAAGACTCTTTTCTGACGCCGTTACCGGGGAGTGAAGCGCCTTTGGTAGGTGGAATTTGGTAAGGAAAAATTTATATAGTGTGCTGAAATTTACTTTCACTTGTTACTATGGAAAGTAATCCTCTGAGGGGCTTGTTCGGGGTATCTTCACACCGACCAGTAGAGCAAAGAGTTGCTCCTCAACCTACTGAACCTACTAAAAATGAAAATGTCTGCTTTGAAATTCCTTCGGGTATGATAGAAAAACTGCTAGATAATCCCTTTTTAGGAGATGGAACAAAACATCCTGATGAGCATCCAATATATGTGGATGAAGTTTGTAGATTATTTAAGCTTGCAGGTGTACCCGGAGATGTTGTTAAGAAGAAGGTCTTCCCTTTATCTTTAAAGGGAGATGCATCGACATGGTATAGGCTATGTGATGATATGGGGTCTTGGAATTGGAAACGATTAAAATTGGAATTTCATCAGAAGTTTTATCCTATGCATCTTGTTCATCGTGATCGCAATTATATATATAATTTTTGGCCTCGCGAAGGAGAAAGCATCGCTCAAGTTTAGGGGAGGCTTAAATCAATGTTATATTCATGCCCCAATCATGAGCTCTCAAGAGAAATGATTATTCAAAAATTTTATGCTCGGCTTTCTGATAACAATCGCACCATGCTTGATACTTCTTGTGCTGGCTCTTTTATGATGAAGACTATTAAATTCAAATGGTATTTATTGGAAAGAATTAAACGCAACTCTAAATATTGGAACCTTGACAAAGGTAAGGAGTCAGGTATGACACATAGTTTTGATTGTGTTAAATATTTTATGGATACCGATGCTTTCCGTAAATTTAGCACTAAATATGGACTTGACTCTGAGATAGTAGTTTCTTTCTGTGAATCTTTTGCTACTTATGTGAAGGAAATATGCCCTAGAGGCAATAATAAAGTTATTATTTATTTCCTTATATCATGATAAATGTTTATTATTCATGCTAGAATTGTATTAACCGGAAACATAATACATGTGTGAATACATAGACAAACAATATGTCACTAGTATGCCTCTACTTGACTAGCTCATTGAATCAAAGATGGTTAAGTTTCCTAGCCATAGACATGAGTTGTCATTTGATTAACGGGGTCACATCATTAGAGAATGATGTGATTGACTTGACCCATCCCATTAGCATAGCACTTGATCGTTTAGTTTGTTGCTATTGCTTTCTTCATGACTTATACATGTTCCTATGACTATGAGATTATGCAACTCCCGTTTACCGGAGGAACACTTTGTATGCTACCAAACATCACAACGTAACTGGGTGATTATAAAGGTGCTATACAGGTGTCTCCGAAGGTACTTGTTGGGTTGGCGTATTTCGAGATTAGGATTTGTCACTCTGATTGCCGGAGAAGTATCTCTGGGCCCACTCGGTAATGCACATCACTATAAGCATTGCAACTAATGAGTTAGTTGCGGGATGATGTGTTCCGAATGAGTAAAGAGACTTGCCGGTAACGAGATTGAACTAGGTATTGAGATACCGATGATCGAATCTCGGGCAAGTAACATACCGATGACAAAGGGAACAACGTATGTTGTTATGAGGTTTGACCGATAAAGATCTTCGTAGAATATGTAGGAGCCAATATGAGCATCCAGGTTTCGCTATTGGTTTATTGACCGGAGATGTGTCTCGGTCATGTCTACATAGTTCTCGAACCCGTAGGGTCCGCACGCTTAAAGTTCGATGACGGTTATATTATGAGTTTATGTGTTTTGATGTACCGAAGGAGTTCAGAGTCCCAGATGAGATCAGGGACATGACGAGGAGTCTCGAAATGGTCGAGACGTAAAGATCGATATATTGGACGACTATATTCGGACATCGGAAAGGTTTCGAGTGATTCGGGTATTTTCGGGAGTACCGGAAAGTTATGGGAATTCGTATTGGGCCTTAATGGGCCATACGGGAAAGGAGAGAAAGGCCTCAAAGGGTGGACGCACCCCTCCCCATGGGCTGGTCCGAATTGGACTAGGGAGGGGGGCGCCCCCTTCCTTCCTTCTCCTTTTCCCTTCCCTTTTCTTCCCTCCTACTCCTACTACTTGGAAGGGCTCCTAGTTCTACTAGGAAAGGGGGAATCCTACTCCCGGTGGGAGTAGGACTCCCCTAGGGCGCGCCATAGAGAGGGCCGGCCCTCCCCCTCCCCCACTCCTTTATATACGGGGGAGGGGGCACCCCAAAGACATAACAATTGATCCCTTGGATCTCTTAGCCGTGTGCGGTGCCCCCCTCCACCATAATCCACCTCGATCATATCGTAGCGGTGCTTAGGCGAAGCCCTGCGTCGGTAGAACATCATCACCACGTCGTCGTGCTGACGAAACTCTCCCTCAACACTCGACTGTATCGGAGTTCGAGGGACGTCATCGAGTTGAACGTATGTAGAACTCGGAGGTGCCGTGTGTTCGGTACTTGATCGATCGGATCGTGAAGACGTACGACTACATCAACCGCGTTGTGCTAACGCTTCCGCTTTCGGTCTACGAGGGTACGTGGACAACACTCTCCCCTCTCATTGCTATGCATCACCATGATCTTGCGTGTGCGTAGGAATTTTTTTGAAATTACTACGTTCCCCAATAGTGGCATCCGAGCTAGGTTTTATGCGTAGATGTTATATGCACGAGTAGAACACAAGTGAGTTGTGGGCGATACAAGTCATATTGCTTACCAGCATGTCATACTTTGGTTCGGCGGTATTGTTGGATGAAGCGGCCCGGACCGACATTACGCGTACGCTTACGCGAGACTGGTTTTACCGCCGTGCTATGCACACAGGTGACTAGCGGGTGTCAGTTTCTCCAACTTTAGTTGAACCGAGTGTGGCTACGCCCCGTCCTTGAGAAGGTTAAAACAACACTAACTTGACAAACTAGTTGTGGTTCTGATGCGTAGGTAAGAACGGTTCTTGCTAAGCCCGTAGCAGCCACGTAAAACTTGCAACAACAAAGTAGAGGGCGTCTAACTTGTTTTTGCAGGGCATGTTGTGATGTGATATGGTCAAGACGTGATGAGATATAAGTTGTTGTATAAGATGATCATGTTTTGTTGAAGTTATCGGCAACTGGCAGAAGCCTTATGGTTGTCTCTTTATTGCATAAGATGCAAGCGCCAAATAATTTTTTTGAAAAGACAGTAGGAGAGGCTCCTACTGGTTGTATATATTCCTTCCTTTTGTGGCTAGTTACATGTGTGTTACAGAGTAAAGGACATAGCAGAAGCCTGCCATCCCTTCACCCCTGATGGGGTGGAGCTTAAGATGGGTACCAAAACAAGGGTTTACTACAGAAAGGTCAGGGAGGGGGTTTAGGCTAGCGAGTTACAAAAAGTAGTTACAAAAGTTTTTGTGCCTCCTTCACCCTGTATTGGAGGAGGTCAAAATCACCCTTGAAACGTGCCAACCAGGAGCTAGTGCTGGGGCTGACCCCTCTGAAGTGTTTATTGTTGCGTTCCTTCCACAAACTCCAAGCTGCTGTGAGGAAAATTTCCATGAAGAGATGTCTTCGGTCAGACTCACTAGTTTGTGCGATCAGATCAAGCCTGGAATCAAACCCCGTCCATGCAATGCCGATCTTATCCCAGCAAGCCTTACTGAACGGGCAGGTGAAGATCATGTGGTCCACTGTTTCTTCAATATGTTGACCACAGAGAAGGCAATCAAAGACCTCACCAATGTTGTAGTGGCGACGCTTCAGCATGTTCCTTGTATTCAGACGATCAAGAAGCAGCAGCCAACCAAAGACTTTAATTTTCATGGTACTTTTAGATTTCCATAGTAGCCTGAAAGTTGGATGTCTCGGGGCCAGCCTAAAGCAGAATTTATAGTAATCAGCAGACTTAAACTCAGTTTGTCCCCAGGTATAGTGCCAAATGTCCGTGGTTGACGTGGAAGGGCGCATGTGTGTGGTTAGGGTTTGCATATCACGGACTTCCGAAAGAGCTTCAGGAGAGAGCGGCAGGTGAAAGAGGTCATGCAGCGACGTGCTCTCTAAGAAGTCCTTAATGGACGCATCTTCATGCAAGGCGAAGGAAAAGGCCCGAGGGTGAGACGTCTCAAGGGTGTCGTCAAGCCATAGATCTTTCCAAATGAGAGCAGTTGTCCCATCAATCACTTGGACACGTGAAACGTCGCGGTATTTAGGTGTAAGTTTAAGCACGTCTCGCCACCAGAACGAGCCCACCGCGTCCAACGCGTGCGGAATTTTACCCGCGTAGTAAGTGTCCCAAAGCAGGTGCACCCACGGGACATCCTTCTTGTTATAGAACTTGTGAAGGAATTTCATGAGTAAAGCTTCATTTTGGAGTTTTAGGTTGATCACGCTAAGGCCTCCATATTTCTTGGGCTTGCAGACCAAGTTCCAAGCGGCTAGAGAGTTGCATTTATCTCCGTGTTCGGTCTTCTTATTCCAAAGGCAGCGGCGACGGATCTTGTCCAGCATCTCAACTATTTGGGGGTGTAAATTTAGGGTGCACATGGCATAAATAAGCAGGGGCGTGACGGTTGCATTAAGCCATGAAAGCTTCCCCCCGTATGACATCATGGAAATCGTGGCGGTAAGGCGTCGTTCGGCACTGCAAACGAGAGGCATGAGGTCCTACACCGTAGGTTTGGAGATACCCATTGGAAGACCAAGGTATGTAAACGGCATGGCGCCAACCGAGCAGCCAAAGATTGCAGCGAGCTCAGCAGTTGAGGTATCATCAAGGTTTATAGGGATAAGAGTGGACTTGTTGAAGTTGATCTTAAGACCAATGGACATTGCATAGTCTAAGAGAATGTGCTTGATAATTTCAGCTTGACGTGGGCATGCGGGGAGGGCCAGGATGGTGTCGTCGGCATACTGGATGACAGGATATTCAGATTGACCAGGGCAAGGGAAAGGTAGCTCGATCCTCCCCTGCCTAAACGCATCGTTGATGGCCGCCTGAAGTAGATCAGCCGCAATGACAAAGAGCAAGGGGGAAAGAGGGTCACCTTGGCGTACCCCACTCTTACAATGAAATTGGCGGCCCGGCACACCATTTAGTAGAACAGATGATCTCCCAGAAGAAAAGATACAATGAACCCAGTTAAGCCATTTGTCAGAGAAAACCATATGCTTCATAATGTTGATCATAGGATCATGACCAATAGTGTCAAAGGCTTTCGTGAAGTCCAGCTTGAGCAGAATGATTTTGCATTTTGATGCATGACATTGATGGATATATTGGAAGGCCCAAGCCAGGGAATCTTGGATGGTCCGGCCCTTTAGGAAACCATATTGGTTGCGGTGGACTAGACTCAGGATGATCTTTTGCAGTCGATTAGCCAAGAGTTTGGTGATCAATTTGAGGCAACAGTTTAGCAGTGTAATCGGTCTGTAGTCATTGACTGACAAAGGCGAGAGAATCTTTGGGATCAGAGTAATAAGACCGTCATTGATGCTAGTTAGATCAAGGTCACCTGCGTGAAATTGGGAGCATAGGTTATAAAAATCATTTTTGATCAGAGGCCAGCAAGCCTTGAGAAATGCTCCATTAAATCCATCCGGGCCAGGTGCTCGGTCAGGAGGCATCTCTTTTACAACTGCATCAATCTCTTCATGTGTGAATGGATCTGTTAAGTGTTCCAGATCATTGGAGCACCGAATTAACAAAGGTAAGTCAAATTTCATCTCAACAGGTGATGAGGAACCCAGGCGATTTTTGTAAGTCTGAAAGAGGAGAGCTTGCTTACTAGTGTGATCCTCCACTTGATTGCCCTCATTATCCAAGAAGCTAGCAATATTATTATTACGATAGCGTTCTGTGGCCACAGCCTGAAAAAACTTCGTGTTCTCATCACTGAACTTAATCCAACGAACTGTACATCTTTTCTTCCAGTAGAGCTTTTGATACTGTAAGAGTCTCAGTATATGCTTTTTGAGGATGTTACGAAAATTGCTTTCAGAGATGGTAAGAGGTCGTTTGTTTTCCAGCTCATCAAGATGGGCTAGGGTTTGGTTACAGTTATCAATGGCGATCGTCAAACGAGAGATGGTTTTGCTCCAAATCTTGAGGGCATGTCTGAGTCTTTTGAATTTAGCACAAAGGACCGTGGCAGCATTAGACGAATTCACTGGTTTGTTCCAAGAGGCACGCACAACATCCATGAAACCAGGGTGTAGAAGCCAATAAGATTCGAACCTGAAAACCTTACTGCGTGGGATGCATGTTTCAATTGAGACAACACAGGGTATGTGGTCAGAGACAGGCTTACCCAACGGCTTGACCAATGTTTTGGGATACACGGTTGTCCAATGAAGGGATGTAAAAAACCAATCTAACTGCTCAAGAAGAGGATCAAGTTGCATATTACTCCACGTATAAGCTCGGCCTTTAACAGGAAGCTCAATAAGGTTTTGTGCACATATAATATCATTGAATGTGAACATGTCAGAAGTACTACCGCCAGGTTTATTGCGATTATCAGGCGCACGAATATAGTTGAAATCACCCAGTAAAAGCCAGTCCTGTGAGGCAGGGATGTCTAATTCATATAGCCAATTCGTGTAAGTCACCCGGTCGTCCCCAGTACAGGGCCCATAAATATTAGCTAGCGTCCATGTTTGCTGAGACTGTGTACTGATGAACTGGGTAACAAGCGCAAAATGATCGGAAAATAAAACTGCGCCCGTAAACATTGAGCTCTTCCAGATCGTAACAATACCTCCTGAAGCGCCACAAGAAGGCACAAAAGCAAAGCGATCAAATTGTCTGGGACAGCATGTTTTAATAAAAGCAAGATCGAACGAGGTCTTTTTGGTTTCTTGCAAACAAACGATCGCACAACCACTGGTGACAATAGCATTACGAAGCGCTAGTTGCTTAGGTTCAGAGTTTAGACCGCGAATATTCCAAGAAAGAACATTCCAGGAACGCAAAAGAGACATATAAAAGCAGGTAGATTAAGCAGAGGTTGGATTACCACTGCTTCCAGCAGCGGCATCATCAGGGGCAGCTTCAGCAATTTCAACAAGCGACACAGTGGGAGGTGCAGACAGGAGGACTTCTTCAGTTAATTCAGCAGCAGGGATAGCACACCTGTTAACGCCAACATCTTGCAAAGTAGCAATGGGAGTTGGGGGTGGGATATCATCAGAAGCCTGCATAGATGTGGTGGGGGAGGAGGAGTCCACCTGAGGTATGATTCTTGGCTTAACTTTGGAAGTGGCAGTGCGGGCATCAGTGGGCATGTTGACCTTGAAACCATTGTATTTGCTGGTCCTGGTGCTGCGACGAACTTCAACAGTTGAAATTGGCGCCACAGCAGTTTTGGAGCGACGACCACGGGTCACCAAATGACCAGAAGGTATCTCCATGTTGACAGTTGCTAGGCCCAGACCACCCTGCGGTAATTCTGTTATTTGTGAGGAAGAAGAGTCAGGGTCCAGGGGGCATGTGTCAGAGACTGTGACAGGCAGAAATTCAGAAGCATCAGAGTGAGGGTCTGTAGATGGCCGTGTCTCCTCTTCAGAAGCAGTCAACTGAAGGTGGGTAGATGGTGGGGTAGATAGTGTAGTAGGTGATCCAGTATCCGCAGGTTGGAGTTCCTGAATGACCACAGACGATGGGGGCAGCTGGTCGAAGTGAACTCCAGTGTGATCCGAAGAAACCTAGACAGAAACTTCAGCATTCACAGTTCTCATGCCATAAGCATTGCGCCAGGGCCCCATGGATGCAATCATTGGACGGAGTGCATCAAAGATAAATGTGTTGAGCTGCTGTCTGGGAATTGGGTCTTCAATCAGCAGAGATAGGAGAGCAGAGCCTTGGGTCGAGAGACCAAACTGAATTCCATGATCATGCAGGACAACAGATACGGCAAAGGAATCTGTTGGCAGTGGAGAGTCCATAGGCTGCAGAGATTGTTGTGGGAGAATGATCAAATCAATGGTAGCAGAGCTGCTGTCTTCATCCGCGGTGGAAAAGGAGTCATTCCAGGCTTCAGTTGGGCTGTCAGTAAGGTTATTTTCAGGGAGAATGCCATCTTGAAAGGTAAGGCCTTGAGCAGCCAGCCATGCCTGGTAGTTGACCAAATGTGGTGGGAGCGGTGGAAGGGGAGGTGCAGGCGGCTGCGGCCACGCGCCCCAGGCAGCGTTGGCACCATCAATGTTGTCGTTGTTGACAACCTCTTCAGGATCAGCAGGAGCAGCATTCTGCACAAGCCAGTTATGCACTTGTTGTTGATACAATTGCTCCGCAGTGAGTTCGGGGCCAAACTAAGGGTGAGGATTGCCATCGGGCGGTGGTGGTTCTTCACCAGCAGGCTGAACTTCAGGGAGTAAACCATTCCAGTCATTGCTACGAAGGATGGTAACTTGCACAGTCCAGCATTTTCTGGCTCCCCCAAGCTGCCAGATGACGAAGCTCTTCGGAATCAGGCGCAAGCGAAGAACACGGGCTTTGATCAGCATGTATCGACGGTCCTGCCTCGGATTGTACCAAGTCACCAGAGATCCAAATCTGCCGAGAGCCTTGGTGATGTAATAGTCGGTCTGATAGTCATATGGGAATCCAAAGAACATCAACCAAACCGCTGGGCCAAGAGTAGTGATGCGGCGATTCAGAGCTTCATCGTGCGGCACAAAGTTGATAAGAAGATCTTCATCTTCAAGCTCAATGGGCGTGTTGACAGCAGTGTCACGCAAGAAAGAATCCGCAAAACCAAAAATCCCAATGCCAAGCGGATGATCACTAACTTCAGTAGGGTAAAGCTGAGAGGCATGGAGCTGACCTACGATTGCATTGCGAATAGTAGCATGGCGATGTAGAGGAACATATTCACTGGCCTCCGCAATGGCCAAGAACTCGTGGCTGAGCGACGGAATTGGCCCGACCACCATCCCGCTGCACACCATGCGATCCGCCGGTCCAGGCTCGACGGCGAACCCCGGAGGAAGAAACGGAACTGGATTCAGTGGGTAGTTCACCATTGCCAAGGTCTGCGGGGGCGGCTGGGTTTGGCCAGTGGGCGAGACTGGTGATGGGACTGGGCAGGGGCGCGTCGGTTGAGAACTCGAGGAGGGAGACGGAGCGTGAGGGGTAGGGGTGGAAAGCAGCGTAGATTTGGGAATCCATTTCCATCTTTGGGCGCGGATGCGTTTGTAACAAGATCGAGCCACGTGTCCATAAAACCCACAGCTATCAATAACGAGTAAAGAGACTTGCCGGTAACAATATTGAACTAGGTATTGAGATACCGACGATCGAATCTCGGGCAAGTAACATACCGATGACAAAGGGAACAATGTATGTTGTTATGCGGTTTGACCGATAAAGATCTTCGTAGAATATGTAGGAGCCAATATGAGCATCCAGGTTCCGCTATTGGTTATTGACCGGAGATGTGTCTCGGTCATGTCTACATAGTTCTCGAACCCATAGGATCCGCACGCTTAAAGTTCGATGACGGTTATATTATGAGTTTATGTGTTTTAATGTACCGAGGAGTTCGGAGCCCCGGATGAGATCAGGGACATGAGGAGGAGTCTCGAAATGGTCGAGACGTAAAGATCGATATATTGGACGACTATATTCGGACATCGGAAAGGTTCCGAGTGATTCGGGTATTTTCGGGAGTACCAGGGAGTTACGAGAATTCGTATTGGGCCTTAATGGGCCATACGGGAAAGGAGAGAAAGGCCTCAAAGGGTGGCCGCACCCCTCCCCATGGGTTGGTCCGAATTGGACTAGGGAGGGGGGTGCCCCCTTCCTTCCTTCTCCTTTTCCCTTCCCTTTCCTTCCCTCCTACTCCTACTACTTGGAAGGGCTCCTAGTTCTACTAGGAAAGGGGGAATCCTACTCCCGGTGGGAGTAGGACTCCCCTAGCGCGCACCATAGAGAGGGCCGGCCCTCCCCCTCCTCCACTCCTTTATATACGGGGGCACGGGGCACCCCAAAGACACAACAATTGATCCCTTGGATCTCTTAGCCGTGTGCGGTGCCCCCCTCCACCATAATCCACCTCGATCATATCGTAGCGGTGCTTAGGCGAAGCCCTGTGTCGGTAGAACATCATCATCGTTACCACGCCGTCATGCTAACGAAACTCTCCCTCAACACTCGGCTGGATCGGAGTTCGAGGGACGTCATCGAGTTGAACGTGTGCAGAACTCGGAGGTGTCGTGCGTTCGGTACTTGATCGGTTGGATCGTGAAGACGTACGACTACATCAACCGCGTTGTGCTAACGTTTCCGCTTTCGGTCTATGAAGGTACGTGGACAACACTCTCCCCTCTCGTTGCTATGCATCACCATGATCTTGCGTGTGCGTAGGAATTTTTTTGAAATTACTACATTCCCCAACATTATGTTGATTTCCCCAAGGAGAAGTGGTTTAAATACCATCTTCCCCTAGAAGTGATAGTAGCTGCACCTATTAAAGTTGAAGAAAAGATTGACACTTATAATGATCCAATTGTTCCTACTTCTTATGTTGAGAAACCACCTTTCCCTGTTAGGATAAAGGATCATGCTAAAGCTTCAACTGTGGTTCGTAAAAGCAATATTAAAACTTATGCACCTCCTGAGCAAATTACAGTTGAACCTAATACTGCTATTGTTAAAGATCTCTTGTCTGATAATATTGATGGGCATGTTATTTATTTCTGTGATGAAACTGCTAGAATTGCTAAACCTTGTGCTAAAGATAAACCTAGACCTGTGGTAGGCATGCCTGTTATTTCTGTTAAAATAGGAGATCATTGTTATCATGGCTTATGTGATATGGGTGCCAGTGCTAGTGCAATACCTATTAGCCTATATAGAGAAATCATGCATGATATTGCACCTGTTGAGTTAGAAGATATTGATGTCACAATTAAACTTGCCAATAGAGATACTATTTCACCAATGGGAATTGTTAGAGATGTTGAAGTCTTGTGTGGGAAAACTAAATATCCTGTTGATTTTCTTGTTCTTGGTTCCCCACAAGATAGCTTTTGTCCCATTATATTTGGTAGACCCTTCTTAAACACTGTTAATGCTACCATAGATTGCAAAAGAGATGTTGTTACTATCGGTTTAGATGATATGACTCATGAATTTAATTTCTCTAAATTTAGTAGACAACACCGTGAAGAAGAATTACCTAGTAAGGATGAAATTATTGGTCTTGCTTCTATTGCCGTACCTCCTAGTGATCCTTTAGAACAATATTTGCTAGACCATGAAAATGATATGTTTATGAATGAAAGAAGGAAAATAGATGAAGTATTCTTTAAACAGGAACCTATTCTGAAACACAATTTGCCTGTTGAAATCCTAGGGGATCCTCCTCCACCCAAGGGTGTGTTGGGGAACGTAGTAATTTCAAAAAAATTCCTACGCACACGCAAGATCATGGTGATGCACAACAACGAGAAGGGGAGAGTGTGATCTACGTACCCTTGTAGATCAACAACGGAAGCGTTAACTTGGTTGATGTAGTCGTACGTCTCCACGGCCCGGCCGATCAAGCACTGAAACTACGGCACCTCCGAGTTTTAGCACACGTTCAGCTCGATGACGATCCCCGGACTCCGATCCAGCAAAGTGTCGGGGAAGAGTTCTGTCAGCACGACGGCGTGGTGACGATCTTGATGTACTACCGTCGCAGGGCTTCGCCTAAGCACCGCTACAATATTATCGAGGACTATGGTGGAAGGGGGCACCGCACACGGCTAACAATATGATCACGTGGATCAACTTGTTGTTCTAGGGGTGCCCCCTGCCCCCGTATATAAAGGAGCAAGGGGAGGAGGCCGGCTGGACCTATAGGCGCGCCAAGGAGGAGTCCTCCTCCTAGTAGGAGTAGGACTCCTACTAGGAGGGGGAAGGAAGTGGGGAAGGAGAAGGAAAGGGGGCGCCGCCCCCCCTCTCCTAGTCCAATTCGGACCAGGGGGGAGGAGGCGCGCGGCCCACCCTGGCTGCCCTTCTCTTTCTCCACTAAGGCCCATATGGCCCATTACTTCTCCCGGGGGGTTTCGGTAACCCTCCGGTACTCCGGTTTTCTCCGAAATCACCCGGAACACTTCCGGTGTCCGAGTATAGCCGTCCAATATATCAATCTTTATGTCTCGACCATTTTGAGACTCCTCGTCATGTCCGTGATCACATCCGGGACTCCGAACAAACTTCGGTACATCAAAATGCATAAACTCATAATATAACTATCATCGAAACCTTAAGCGTGCGGACCCTACGGGTTTGAGAACAATGTAGACATGACCGAGACACGTCTCCAGTCAAAAACCAATAGCAGAACCTGGATGCTCATATTGGCTCCTACATATTCTACGAAGATCTTTATCGGTCAGACCGCATAACAACATACGTTGTTCCCTTTGTCATTGGTATGTTACTTGCCCGAGATTCGATCGTCGGTATCCTATACCTAGTTCAATCTCGTTACCGGCAAGTCTCTTTACTCGTTCTGTAATACATCATCCCGCAACTAACTCATTAGTTGCAATGCTTGCAAGGCTTAAGTGATGTGCATTACCGAGAGGGCCCAGAGATACCTCTCCGACAATCGGAGTGACAAATCCTAATCTCGAAATACGCCAACCCAACATGTACCTTTGGAGACACCTGTAGAACTCCTTTATAATCACCCAGTTACGTTGTGACGTTTGGTAGCACACAAAGTGTTCCTCTGGCAAACGGGAGTTGCATAATCTCATAGTCATAGGAACATGTATAAGTCATGAAGAAAGCAACAACAACATACTAAACGATCGGGTGCTAAGCTAATGGAATGGGTCATGTCAATCAGATCATTCAACTAATGATGTGATCCCGTTAATCAAATAACAACTCTTTGTCCATGGTTAGGAAACATAACCATCTTTGATTAACGAGCTAGTCAAGTAGAGGCATACTAGTGACACTCTGTTTGTCTATGTATTCACACATGTATTATGTTTCCGGTTAATACAATTCTAGCATGAATAATAAACTTTTATCATGATATAAGGAAATAAATAATAACTTTATTATTGCCTCTAGGGCATATTTCCTTCAGTCTCCCACTTGCACTAGAGTCAATAATCTAGATTACACAGTAATGATTCTAACACCCATGGAGCCTTGGTGCTGATCATGTTTTGCTCATGGAAGAGGCTTAGTCAACGGGTCTGCAACATTCAGATCCGTATGTATCTTGAAAATCTTTATGTCTCCCACCTGGACTAGATCCTGGATGGAATTGAAGCGTCTCTTGATGTGCTTGGTTCTCTTGTGAAATCTGGATTCCTTCGCTAAGGCAATTGCACCAGTATTGTCAGAAAAGATTTTCATTGGACCCGATGCACTAGGTATGACACCTAGATCGGATATGAACTCCTTCATCCAGACTCCTTCATTCGCTGCTTCCGAAGCAGCTATGTATTCTGCTTCACACGTAGATCCCGCCATGACGCTCTGTTTAGAACTGCACCAACTGACAGCTCCACCGTTTAATGTAAACACGTGTCTGGTTTGCGATTTAGAATCGTCCGAATCAGTGTCAAAGTTGCATCAACGTAACCGTTTACGATGAGCTCTTTGTCACCTCCATATACGAGAAACATATCCTTAGTCCTTTTCAGGTACTTGAGGATGTTCTTGACCGCTGTCCAGTGATCCACTCCTGGATTACTTTGGTACCTCCCTGCTAGACTTATAGCAAGGCACACATCAAGTCTGGTACGCAACATTGCATACATGATAGAGCCTATGGCTGAAGCATAGGGAACATCTTTCATTTTCTCTCTATCTTCTGCAGTGGTCGGGCATTGAGTCTGACTCAACTTCATACCTTGTAACACAGGCAAGAACCCTTTCTTTGCTTGATCCATTTTGAACTTCTTCAAAATCTTGTCAAGGTATGTGCTTTGTGAAAGTCCAATTAAACGTCTTGATCTATCTCTATAGATCTTTATGCCTAATATGTAGGCAGCTTCACCGAGGTCTTTCATTGAAAAACTCTTATTCAAGTATCCGTTTATGCTATCCAGAAATTCTGTATCATTTCCAATCAGTAATATGTCATCCACATATAATATCAGAAATGCTACAGAGCTCCCACTCACTTTCTTGTAAATACAGGCTTCTCCAAAAGTCTGTATAAAACCAAATGCTTTGATCACACTATCAAAGCGTTTATTCCAACTCTGAGAGGCTTGCACCAGTCCATAAATAGATCGCTGGAGCTTGCACACTTTGTTAGCTCCCTTTGGATCGACAAAACCTTCCGGTTGCATCATATACAACTCTTCTTCCAGAAATCCATTCAGGAATGCAGTTTTGACATCCATCTGCCAAATTTCATAATCATAAAATGCGGCAATTGCTAACATGATTCGGACAGACTTAAGCATCGCTACGAGTGAGAAGGTCTCATCGTAGTCAACCCCTTGAACTTGCCGAAACCCTTTTGCGACAAGTCGAGCTTTGTAGACAGTAATGTTACCGTCGGCGTCAGTCTTCTTCTTAAAGATCCATTTATTCTCAATTGCTTGCCGATCATCGGGCAAGTCAACCAAAGTCCATACTTTGTTCTCATACATGGATCCCATCTCAGATTTCATGGCTTCAAGCCATTTTGCGGAATCTGGGCTCACCATCGCTTCTTCATAATTCATAGGTTCATCATGATCTAGTAGCATGACTTCCAGAACAGGATTACTGTACCACTCTGGCGCGGATCTCACTCTGGTTGATCTACGAGGTTCAGCAGTATCTTGTTCTGAAGTTTCACGATCATCATCATTATCTTCCTCACTAACTGGTGTAGGTGTCACAGAAACAGGTTTCTGTGATGTACTACTTTCCAATAAGGGAGTAGGTACAGTTACCTCGTCAAGTTCTACTTTCCTCCCACTCACTTCTTTCGAGAGAAACTCCTTCTCCAGAAAGTTTCCGAACCTAGCAACAAAAGTCTTGCCTTCGGATCTGTGATAGAAGGTGTATCCAATAGTCTCCTTTGGATATCCTATGAAGACACATTTCTCCGATTTGGGTTCGAGCTTATCAGGTTGAAGCTCTTTCACATAAGCATCACAGCCCCAAACTTTCAGAAACGACAACTTTGGTTTCTTGCCAAACCATAGTTCATAAGGCGTCGTCTCAACGGATTTTGATGGTGCCCTATTTAATGTGAATGCGGCCGTCTCTAGAGCGTATCCCCAAAACGATAGCGGTAAATTAGTAAGAGACATCATAGATCGCACCATATCTAGTAAAGTACGATTACGACGTTCGGACACACCATTACGCTGTGGTGTTCCGGGTGGCGTGAGTTGCGAAACTATTCCACAATTTTTCAAATATACACCAAACTTGTAACTCAAATATTCTCCTCCACGATCAGATCGTAGAAACTTTATTTTCTTGTTACGATGATTTTCAGCTTCACTCTGAAATTATTTGAACTTTTCAAATGTTTCAGACTTGTGTTTCATTAAGTAGATATACCCATATCTGCTTAAGTCATCTGTGAAGGTGAGAAAATAATGATATCCGCCACGAGCCTCAACGTTCATCGGACCACATACATCTGTATGTATGATTTCCAACAAATCTGTTGCTCTCTCCATAGTACCGGAGAACAGCGTTTTAGTCATCTTGCCCATGAGGCATGGTTCGCAAGTACCAAGTGATTCATAATCAAGTGGTTCCAAAAGTCCATCAGTATGGAGTTTCTTCATGCGCTTTACACCAATATGACCTAAACGGCAGTGCCACAAATAAGTTGCACTATCATTATCAACTCTGCATCTTTTGGCTTCAACATTATGAATATGTGTGTCACTACTATCGAGATTCAATAAGAATAGACCATTCTTCAAGGGTGCATGACCATAAAAGATATTACTCATATAAATAGAACAACCATTATTCTCTGATTTAAATGAATAACCGTCTCGCATCAAACATGATCCAGATATAATGTTCATGCTTAACGCTGGCACCAAATAACAATTATTTAGGTCTAATATTAATCCCGAAGGTAGATGTAGAGGTAGCGCGCCGACTGCGATCACATCGACTTTGGAACCGTTTCCCACGCGCATCGTCACCTCGTCCTTAGCCAATCTTCGCTTAATCCGTAGTCCCTGTTTCGAGTTGCAAATATTAGCAACAGAACCAGTATCAAATCCCCAGGTGCTACTGCGAGCATTAGTAAGGTACACATCAATAACATGTATATCACATATACCTTTGTTCACCTTGCCATCCTTCTTATCCGCCAAATACTTGGGGCAGTTCCGCTTCCAGTGACCAGTCTGCTTGCAGTAGAAGCACTCAGTTTCAGGCTTCGGTCCAGACTTGGGTTTCTTCTCTCGAGCAGCAACCTACTTGCTGTTCTTCTTGAAGTTCCCCTTCTTCTTCCCTTTACCCTTTTTCTTGAAACTAGTGGTCTTGTTGACCATCAACACTTGATGCTCCTTTTTGATTTCTACCTCCGCAGCTTTCAGCATTGCGAAGAGCTCGGGAATAGTATTATTCATCCCTTGCATATTATAGTTCATCATGAAGCTCTTGTAGCTTGGTGGCAGTGATTGGAGAATTCTGTCAATGATGCAATCATCTGGAAGATTAACTCCCATTTGAATCAAGTGATTATTATATACCCAAACATTTTGAGTATATGCTCACTGACATAATTGTTCTCCTCCATCTTGCAGCTATGGAACTTATTGGAGACTTCATATCTCTCAATCCGGGCATTTGCTTGAAATATTAACTTCAACTCCTGGAACATCTCATATGCTCCATGACGTTCAAAACGTCGTTGAAGTCCCGGTTCTAAGCCGTAAAGCATGGCACACTGAACTATCGAGTAGTCATCAGCTTTGCTCTGCCAGACGTTCACATAATCTGGTGTTGCTCCAGCAGCAGGCCTGGCACCCAGCGGTGCTTCCAGGATGTAATTTTTCTGTGCAGCAATGAGGATAATCCTCAAGTTACGAACCCAGTCCGTGTAATTGCTACCATCATCTTTCAACTTTGCTTTCTCAAGGAACACATTAAAATTCAACGGAACAACAGCACGGGCCATTTATCTACAATCATACATAAACAAGCAAGATACTATCAGGTACTAAGTTCATGATAAATTTAGGTTCAATTAATCATATTACTTAAAGAACTCCCACTTAGATAGACATCCCTCTAATCCTCTAAGTGATTACGTGATCCAAATCAACTAAACCATGTCCGATCATCACGTGAGATGGAGTAGTTTCATTGGTGAACATCACTATGTTGATCATATCTACTATATGACTCACGCTCGACCTTTCGGTCTCCGTGTTCTGAGGCCATATCTGTATATGCTTGGCTCGTCAAGTATAACCTGAGTATTCCGCGTGTGCAACTGTTTTGCACCCGTTGTATTTGAATGTAGAGCCTATCACACCCGATCATCACGTGGTGTCTCAGCACGAAGAACTTTTGCAACGGTGCATACTCAGGGAGAACACTTCTTGATAATTAGTGAGAGATCATCTTATAATGCTACCGTCAATCAAAGCAAGATAAGATGCATAAAAGATAAACATCACATGCAATCAATATAAGTGATATGATATGGCCATCATCATCTTGTGCTTGTGATCTCCATCTCCGAAGCACCGTCATGATCACCATCGTCACTGGCGCGACACCTTGATCTCCATCGTAGCATCGTTGTCGTCTCGCCAATCTTATGCTTCCACGACTATCGCTACCGCTTAGTGATAAAGTAAAGCATTACAGCGTGATTGCATCGCATACAATAAAGCGACAACCATATGGCTCCTGCCAGTTGCCGATAACTCGGTTACAAAACATGATCATCTCATACAATAAAATTTAGCATCATGTCTTGACCATATCACATCACAACATGCCCTGCAAAAACAAGTTAGACGTCCTCTACTTTGTTGTTGCAAGTTTTACGTGGCTGCTACGGGCTTAAGCAAGAACCAATCTTACCTACGCATCAAAACCACAACGATAGTTTGTCAAGTTGGTGCTGTTTTAACCTTCGCAAGGACCGGGCGTAGCCACACTCGGTTCAACTAAAGTTGGAGAAACTGTCACCCGCAAGCCACCTATGTGCAAAGCACGACGGGAGAACCGGTCTCGCGTAAGCGTACGCGTAATGTCGGTCCGGGCTGCTTCGTCCAACAATACCGCCAAACCAAAGTATGACATGCTGGTAAGCAGTATGACTTATATCGCCCACAACTCACTTGTGTTCTACTCGTGCATATAACATCAACATATAAAACCTAGGCTCGGATGCCACTGTTGGGGAACGTAGTAATTTCAAAAAAATTCCTATGCACACGCAAGATCATGGTGATGCACAGCAACAAGAAGGGGAGAGTGTGATCTACGTACCCTTGTAGATCGACAACGGAAGCGTTAACTTGGTTGATGTAGTCGTACGTCTCCACGGCCCGACCGATCAAGCACCGAAACTACGGCACCTCCGAGTTTTAGCACACGTTCAGCTCGATGACGATCCCCGGACTCCGATCCAGTAAAGTGTCGGGGAAGAGTTCTGTCAGCACGACGGCGTGGTGACGATCTTGATGTACTACCGTCGCAGGGCTTCGCCTAAGCACCGCTACAATATTATCGAGGACTATGGTGGAAGGGGGCACCGCACACGGCTAAGAATATGATCACATGGATCAACTTGTTGTTCTAGGGGTGCCCCCTGCCCCCGTATATAAAGGAGCAAGGGGAGCAAGGAGCAAGAGTGACAAATCCTAATCTCGAAATATGCCAACCCAACATGTACCTTTGGAGACACCTGTAGAGCTCCTTTATAATCACCCAGTTACGCTGTGACGTTTGGTAGCACACAAAGTGTTCCTCTAGCAAACAGGAGTTGCATAATCTCATAGTCATAGGAACATGTATAAGTCATGAAGAAAGCAACAACAACATACTAAACGATCGGGTGCTAAGCTAATGGAATGGGTCATGTCAATCAGATCATTCAACTAATGATGTGATCCCGTTAATCAAATAACAACTCTTTGTCCATGGTTAGGAAACATAACCATCTTTGATTAACGAGCTAGTCAAGTAGAGGCATACTAGTGACACTCTGTTTGTCTATGTATTCACACATGTATTATGTTCCCGGTTAATACAATTCTAGCATGAATAATAAACTTTTATCATGATATAAGGAAATAAATAATAACTTTATTATTGCCTCTAGGGCATATTTCCTTCAGGGTGATCTCGTGTTTGAGCTCAAACCGTTACCTGATACTCTTAAATATACTTATCTTGATGAGAAAAAGATATATCCTGTTATTATTAGTGCTAACCTTTCAGAGCATGAGGAAGAGAGATTATTGAAAACTCTGAAGAAGCACCGTGCTGCTATTGGGTATACTCTTGATGATCTTAATGGCATTAGTCCCACTCTATGTCAACATAAAATTAATTTGGAAGAAGATGCTAAACCAGTTCATGATCATCAACGACGGCTGAATCCTAAAATGAAAGAAGTGGTAAGAAAGAAAATACTAAAGCTCCTTGAGGCAGGTATAATCTATCCCGTTGCTGATAGTCAGTGGGTAAATCCTGTCCATTGTGTCCCTAAGAAGGGAGGTATTACGATCGTTCCTAATGATAAAGATGAATTGATTCCTCAAAGAAGTATTATAGGTTATAGGATGGTAATTGATTTCCGCAAATTAAATAAGGCAACTAAAAAGGATCATTACTCCTTACCTTTTATCGACCAAATGCTAGAAATATTATCCAAACATACACATTTTTGCTTTCTAGATGGTTATTCTGGTTTCTCTCAAATACCTGTGTCAACCAAAGATCAATCAAAGACTACTTTTACTTGCCCTTTTGGTACTTTTGCTTATAGACGTATGCCTTTTGGTCTATGTAATGCACCTGCTACCTTTCAAAGATGCATGATGGCTATATTCTCTGACTTTTGTGAAAAGATTTGTGAGGTTTTCATGGACGATTTCTCCGTTTACAGATCTTCTTTTGATGATTGCTTGAGCAACCTTGATCGAGTTTTGCAGATATGTGAAGAAACTAATCTTGTATTGAATTGGGAAAAGTGCCACTTTATGGTTAATGAAGGTACTGTCTTGGGGCACAAAGTTTCTGAAAGAGGTATTGAGGTTGATAAAGCCAACTTTGATGCTATTGAGAAGATGCCATGTCCCAACGACATCAAAGGTATAAGAAGTTTCCTTGGTCATGCCGGATTTTATAGGAGGTTCATTAAGGACTTCTCAAAAATTTCTCGACCTCTGACTAATCTATTACAAAAAGATATACCATTCGTTTTTGATGGTGATTGTGTAGAAGCATTTGAAATTCTTAAGAAAGCATTGATCTCTGCACCTATTGTTCAACCATCTGATTGGAATTTACCCTTTGAAATTATGTGTGATGCTAGTGATTATGATGTAGGTGCTGTTCTATGGCAAAGAGTTAATAAGAAATTAAACATTATTCAATATGCTAGTAAAACTCTATACAATGCTCAAAGAAATTATGCTACCACTGAAAAAGAATTCTTAATAGTTGTATTTGCTTGTGATAAGTTCAGACCTTATATTGTTGATTCTAAAGTAACTATTCACACTGATCATGCTGCTATTAAATATCTTATGGAAAAGAAAGATGCTAAACCTAGACTTATTAGATGGGTTCTCTTGCTACAAGAATTTGACTTACATATCATTGATAGAAAGGAAGCTGAGAACCCCGTTGCAGACAACTTGTCTAGGTTAGAAAATGTGCTTGATGACCCACTTCCTATTGATGATAGCTTTCCTGATGAGCAATTAAATGTCATAAATGCTTCTCATACTGCTCCATGGTATGCTGATTATGCTAATTACATTGTTGCCAAGTTTATACCACCTAGTTTCACATACCAGCAAAAGAAAAAGTTCTTCTCTGATTTGAGGCATTACTTTTGGGATGACCCACAGCTTTATAAAGAATGAGTAGATGGTGTTATTAGACGTTGTGTACCTGAGCATGAACTGGAACAGATCCTACGCAAGTGTCACTCCGAAGCTTATGGAGGACACCATGCTGGAGATAGAACTGCACATAAGGTATTGCAATCTGGTTTTTATTGGCCTACTCTCTTCAAGGATGCCCGTAAGTTTGTCTTATCTTGTGATGAATGTCAAAGAATTGGTAATATTAGCAGACGTCAAGAAATGCCTATGAACTATTCACTCGTTATTGAACCATTTGATGTTTGGGGCTTTGACTATATGGGACCTTTTCCTTCCTCTAATGGATATACACATATTTTAGTTGATGTTGATTATGTTACTAAGTGGGTAGAAGCTATTCCAACTAGTAGTGCTGATCATAACACTTCTATTAAAATGCTTAAAGAAGTTATTTTTCCAAGGTTTGGAGTCCCTAGATATTTAATGACTGATGGTGGTTCACATTTTATTCATGGTGCTTTCCGTAAAATGCTTGCTAAATATGATGCTAATCATAGAATTGCATCTCCTTATCACCCACGGTCTAGTGGTGAAGTAGAATTGAGTAATAGAGAGCTCAAATTAATTTTGCAAAAGACTGTTAATAGGTCTAGAAAAAATTGGTCCAAGAAACTTGATGATGCATTATGGGCCTATAGAACTGCATATAAAAATCCTATGGGTATGTCTCCGTATAAAATGGTTTATGGAAAAGCATGTCACTTACCTCTCGAACTAGAACACAAGGCATATTGGGCTATTAAAGAGCTCAATTATGATTTCAAACTTGCCGGTGAGAAGAGGTTATTTGATATTAGCTCACTTGATGAATGGAGAACCCAAGCCTATGAGAATGCCAAGTTGTTTAAAGAAAAGGTTAAAAGATGGCATGATAAAAGGATACAAAAGCGTGGGTTTAATGTAGGTGATTATGTATTGCTATACAACTCTTGTTTAACATTTTTTGCAGGAAAACTTCTCTCTAAATGGGAAGGTCCTTACATTATCAAGGAGGTCTATCGTTCCGGTGCCATAAAAATTAACAACTTCGAAGGCACAAATCCGAAGGTGGTGAACGGTCAAAGAATCAAACATTATATCTCAGGTAATCCCATAAATGTTGAAACCAATATTATTGAAACCGTAACCCCGTAGGAATACATAAGGGACACTTTTTGGAACGTTCCAGACTCCGAAAAGGAATAGGTATGTGGTACGGTAAGTAAACCGACTCCAAAACGGTTTTTAAGGCAATATTTCACCGTTTTGGAATATTTAGAAAAATAGAAAAATAAGAAGCAGTCCGGGAAGGACACGAGGGCTCCACGAGGGTGGAGGGCGCGCCCCCTACCTCGTGGGCACCTCGTGTGCTCTCCGGACTCTGTTTTCATACACGACACATATTTTGGTCGGTAAAAATTCATTATATAATCTCCCGGAGGTTTTGACTCCCGTATCACGCAAAAAATCTCTTGTCTTTGTTTCGAGCTGTTTTTTGTCAGGGTTGTCAAGGCCAGGCACTATGTAGTCTCCCTCCTCCTCCAACCATGAGGGCAACGATGCTTGGCTAATGAAGATAGAGCTGAAGAGAGAAGAACCCATGGAGATCCACAAGGATGAAGGGATCAAGAAGGCCATGGAGGACCAAGTTCCGGCAACAGAAGACACCCTTCAACTTGATCACAATCTTCTTACCCCAACATAAATCGAAGCTTTCAAGATGATTGAGTTAGCTCGTATACAAAATAAGTAACTCACACGTGAAAATATTTTGTTGAAGGAGCACATCATTGCACTCAAGGGCATTATCCGCAAGTTAGAAGACCTCCTACGCTTGATGTGCGACTATCCATCATCAACAACTCCACCTTCTTCACCAACAAAGGAGACATAATCACATGGGTATGGGCACTCCCCTTGGCAACTGCCAAGCTTGGGGGAGTGCCCCGGTATCGTATCACCATCACTTTTATTTTACTGTTTTCCTTAGTCCGATGTTTTTGGTAATATCTTGATCTAGTAGAATAAAAGTTCTTAGTATGATCTAGTTGTGAGTTCTGCTTTATAATCCTTCTATGTAATCAAGTCCGTGAGCTATATAATAAAGATTAGTGTTGAGTCAAGGGCTTGATTATTTTGCCATGATCCTAAGGGAATAAAAGAAAAGAGAAAGAGTAAAAAGGAAACAAAGAGATCATGTGAGTCTTATGGAGAGTAATGAGCTCACATAGAAAAAGTATGATGAATAGAAGTTGTTGAGAGTTGACAAACATAGTTTTGGTCATCGTTGCAATTAATAGGAAGTAATAAAGAAAGAGAGGTCTTCACATATAAATATACTATCTTGGACATCTTTTATGATTGTGAGCACTCATTAAAATATGACATGCTAAAGAGTTGACGTTGGACAAGGAAGACAACGTAATGGGTTATGTTTTCTTACATCTGAGATAAATTATATTGTCATGGATCATCCAACATGGTTGAGCTTGCCTTTCTCCCTCATGCTAGCCAAATTCATTGCACCAAGTAGAGATACTACTTGTGCTTCTAAATACCCTTAAACCAGTCTTGCCATGAGAGTCCACCATACCTACATATGGATTGAGTAAGATCCTCCAAGTAAGTTGACATCGGTGCAAGCAATAAAAATTGCTCTCTAAATATGTATGACTTATTAGTGTGGGAGAAATAAGCTTTATACGATCGTGTGATATGGAAGAAATAAAAGCGACAGACTGCATAATAAAGGTCCATATCACAAGTGGCAATATAAAGTGATGTTCTTTCGCATTAAGATTTTGTGCATCCAACCATAAAAGCGCATGACAACCTCTGCTTCCCTCTGCGAATGGCCTATCTTTTACTTTTATCTCCTACCTTGCATAAGAGTCATGGTGATCTTCACCCTTCCTTTTTACATTTTATCCTTTGACAAGCACAGTATGTTCGAAAGATCCTGGTATATATGGCTAATTAGATGTGAGTTTTCATGAACTATTATTGTTGACATTACCCTTGAGGTAAAACGTTGGGAGGCAAAACTATAAGCCCCTATCTTTCTATGTGTTCAATTAAAACTCCATACCCATAAGTATTGCGTGAGTGTCAGCAATTGTGAAATACTATATGATAGTTGAGTATGTGAACTAGCTGAAAAGCTCTTATACATTGACTCTTTCCTATGTTATGATAAATTGTAATTTGCTCCAATGACTGAGATTATAGTTTGTTAGTTTTCAATGAAGTTTACGATTCATACTTGAAATTGTGATTGAATTATTACTCTAGCATAAGAAATCATATGACAAGAATTATGTAAGTTGATGTTCTAAGAATGATCATGATGCCCTCATGTCCGTATTTTATTTTTATCGACACATCTATCTCTAAACATGTGGACATATTTTTCGATTTCGGCTTTTCGCTTGAGGATAAGTGAGGTCTAAGCTTCGGGGAGTTGATACGTCCATTTTGCATCATGCTTTTATATCAATATTTATTGCATTATGGGCTGTTATTACACATTATGTCAAAATACTTATGCCCATTCTCTCTTATTTTACAAAGTTTACATAAAGAGGGAGAATGCCGGTGTAACACCCCGGATGTAACTTTCCCTATTTGTACTCCAACTCTTGCCGTTTCCGGCGTTAAATTATATTTATTTCTCGGGTTCGGGTCTTTGTCTCCATGTGTTGTTTACTTTATCATGCATCTCATATCATGTCATCATGTGCATTGCATTTGCATACGTGTTCATCTCATGCATTCGAGCTTTTTCCCCGTTGTCCGTTTTGTATTCCGGCGCTTCGTTCTCCTCCGGTGGCCTTTTCTAGCTTTCTTTCGTGTGTGGGGATTAAACATTTCTGGATTGGACCGAGACTTGCCAAGCGGCCTTGGTTTACTACCGGTAGACCGCCTGTCAAGTTTCATACCATTTGGACTTCGTTTGATACTCCAACGGTTAACCGAGGGACCGAAAAGGCCTCGTGTGTGTTGCATCCCAACACCCATCCAATTTGGCCCAAAACCCACCAATCTCCGCTCCATGTCCTAGAGCGTTCGATCACGATCGCGTGGCCGAAAACCGCACCTCATTTGGACTCTCCTAGCTCCCTCTATGCCTA
>NC_041382.1:722967714-722977022 GCF_002162155.2 Triticum dicoccoides | reverse complement strand
GGCCCGGCCACCGGCGACCGGCGACCTCGCCGGATCCGGCGCCCCCAACCCCGGTCGCCGCCGTCCTCGACTTCTCCGGCGAGCCGCGCCGCCGTCCTCGTTTTCCGTGCCGAGATCTGAATCGGGTGAACAGTAAACCCTAGAGGTGTTTTTTTTCCCAAGTCCCAGGATTTTTCAGTCCATATGCTCCTGTTCGAGGCTCCGTAACTTTGCATCCGTAGCTCTGATCCATGCATATAGAATATCAAAATGTTCGTCTCGACGAGTGCATCATTTCATTCCATTGCATCATTTTCATTTGAGCTCATCTTGATGCCCGAAATGCTGTTCGAAGAGGGCTTCATGAGTTAATTGTCAGATCTGCTAGTTCATCTTAGACTTTTGTCATTTTTGCCATGATTAATGTGTGCATGATATGCCTGTGAGTCCTTCATATGTTTTGTTAAGCATTTTGTCTTCTTTCCATAGGTGCAACCCATGAATTTTTAGGATGTGTGTGGTGACTTGTGCAAGCTTGCAAAGTGAGGCACCCGGTAAATCTGTTTTCAGGGACTTGGTAGTTTTCACTAAGTCTGGGATTATTGAGTTCATGATGCCATATGTTCAGCTTGTTTCCCAGTGATCCGTGCCTCTTTTGAGGACGATCAGTAAAGGAGTTTTGTTAATCATGTTATGCTATATCCATCCATGTCTTTGTTTGCAATTATGGAGCACCCTAGCTTGAGTCAATCGAGCTCTACTTTTGCTTCGTGGTGAATCTGGGCAGATCGTCAACTCGTTTCCGATTTTGCCGATGTTATTGTAGTTGATCCGTGCATGCTATGCCATTGTTCTTGCCATGTATAGCTTGTATTTTGTGCCTTCTTTATGTATGTATGCTTGCCTTGCCATGACTTGCACCGTAGTGAGTGCATCGAGCTCGTTTACATGCCTTCGTGAGTTATATTTCAGCATGTCTCAGTTTTCACTAAGTCTGAAAACTGATTGTGTTTGAGCTATGTTCGTGTGCTTGTTAGTATATTTTGTGATCCCTTTTGGCCTCAGGTCACTTTGGGACTTTTGTTAAGCTTGTTGAGTAGATCCATGCCATGTTCTTACTTTTCTTAATCAGGTCATGTATCATATTGTTTTTCTGCTCCGAAGAGGGCTTCGTGATCTGAAATTTCAGACAAGTGTTAATTTCACTAAGTCTGAAATCTGTTTTGCATTTGCGTTTTTGACATGCTTGTTTGAACCTCATAATGGATGAATTGGCCGTAGCTCAGTGCTAAACTTTTGTTAATCATCTTGTGTACATCCCTGCCATGCATTTTGTTGTCATGTTTGGGTGTTGTAGCATGTTCAACTCATTGCATTTAGATGCCTACTTGCTGTAAATCGCAGGCCGGTGTCATTTTTGAAACGCTTGCCATTTCCAAACCGTAACTCCGATTCCGGCGTTCTTTATATCGTTTTCAAGTGATTTCATCTCATCTTTCCAGTGGCACCCTTGGAATTCCAAGTTGAGGCCAGGTTCATGCATTTCCTGTCATATCTTGCATTTTGCATCCCGCATAGCATATCATCATTTCATCATATTGCTTGGTCTTGCACATGGTTGATTGTATCCTTGTTGCTTGTTTGTCTTGTTTGGGTAGAGCTGGGAGACGAGTTCGCTAACGAGGAGCCCGTTGAGTTTTCTTTTGAGGATCCAGTCAACTCTGACAACTATGCAGGAAAGATGATCATACCCTCGAAATCACTACTATCTTTGCTATGCTAGTTTGCTCGCTCTTGCTATGCCAATGCTACGATGCCTACCTTTTGCTTGTCAGCCTCCCAAATTGCCATGTCAACCTCTAACCCACCATGTCCTAGCAAACCGTTGATTGGCTATGTTATCGCTCTGCTCAGCCCCTCTTATAGCGTTGCTAGTTGCAGGTGAAGATTGGAGGTCGTTCCTTGTTGGAACATCTTTTATTTACTTGTTGGGATATCATTATATTGCTATGTTATCTTAATTCATCTATATACTTGGTAAAGGGTGAAAGGCTCGGCCTCTCGCCTAGTGTTTTGTTCCACTCTTGCCGCCCTAATTTCCGTCATATCGGTGTTATGTTCCCGGATTTTGCGTTCCTTACGTGGTTGGGTTATAATGGGAACCCCTTGATAGTTCGCCTTGATTAAAGCTTTTCCAGCAATGCCCAACCTTGGTCTTACCATTTGCCACCTAGCCTCTTTTCCCTCGGGTTTCCGGAGCCCGTGGGTCATCTTATTTAAACCCCCCCGGGCCAGTGCTCCTCTGAGTGTTGGTCCAAACTAGAGTCATGTGCAGCGCCCCCTCGGGGAAACTCGAGGTTTGGTTTTAGTTGTATGGAGCGCTCATTTGAGTGTGCCCTAAGAAAGAGATATGTGCAGCTCCTATCGGGATTTGTCGGCACATTCGGGCGGTGTTGCTGGTCTTGTTTTAACCTGTCGAAGTGTCTTGAGTTACCGAGATACCGAGTCTGATCGGAACGTCTTGGGAGGAGGTCTATTCCTTCGTTGACCGTGAGAGCTTGTCATGGGCTAAGTTGGGACTCCCCTGCAGGGATTGAACTTTCGAAAGCCGTGCCCGCGGTTATGGGCAGATGGGAATTTCTTAATGTCCGGTTGTAGATAACTTGAACCTTAATTAATTAAAATGAATCAACCGTGTGTGTTACCGTGATGGCCCCTTCTCGGCGGAGTCCGGGAAGTGGACACGGTGTTGGAGTTATACTTGCGCAGGTTGTTCCTCTAGATTCTCGCTCGTGCTTTGCCTCCTCTTCTCGTTCTCTTTTGCGAATAAGTTAGCCACCACATATGCTAGTCGCTTGCTGCAGCTCCACTTATATTCGCCTTACCCTTCCTATAAGCTCAAATAGTCTTGATCGCGAGGGTGCGAGATTGCTGAGTCCCTGTGGCTCACAGATACTATAACTCCAGATGCAGGTCCAGGTGATTCCGCTCCAGGTGACGAGTACGAGCTCAAGTGGGAGTTCGACGAGGACTCTCAGCGTTACTACGTGTCTTTTCCTGATGATAAGTAGTGGTGCCCAGTTGGGGGTGATTGGGACCATTGTCGCATGTTGGGTTTTCTTCTATTTTGGCGCCGTAGTCGGGCCATGAGTGTTTTGGATGATGTAATGTTATTTTTGTACTTGATTGACGTGGCGAGTGTAAGCCAACTATGTTCTCCCCTTTTATTAGTACATTACATGGGATGTTTGTGAAGATTGCCTAACCTGCGACATATGCCTTCAATGCGATTATGTCTCTAAGTCGTGCCTCGACACGTGGGAGCTATAGTCGCATCGAGGGTGTTACAAGTTGGTAATCAGAGCCTTCCCCGACCTTAGGAGCCCCATTGCTTGATCGTTTTTAGCAGCTGAGTTGTGTCTAAAAAAAATGTTTTGAGTCATTTAGGAATTATATATCGGAGAGTCTAGGAATTCTTTTTTACTTCCCAGTCTCCTCATCGCTCTGGTAAGGCATCCTGACGTAGAGTTTTGACTCTTCTCTTCTCAAATTTCACTAAAAAAAATTTTAGGATCACGCGAGTATCTTGGAATCGTTCCGATGGCTTATGATGAGAACATTGTCTTGGTGCCTCCTGTCAGGGGTTTAGTGGAAGTGTCCCGGGGAGTTGAGCTCTGAGGTGTTGTCATCATAATTTTATCGTTGCAATTCTGGAATACTTGAGATATTTTCGCCGACATCGAAAATCTCTTTTATGAAGTTCGTTGGTGAGATAACCTCGACGCCACCCAGTACTGGGGCGGGAGTTCGGGAGTATCGCCATAACTTGCATAACGGATGCTTTTCGAAGGTTGAGGTAGATGGTTTCCGAAGGTTTCTTGGTTATGTGTTGAAGGATGGATACAGCTGGATGTAGGATTTGCTAGTTTGGGTGAGATATTATGCTTCCCCTGTATCCCCAACACCTGATTGCATAACCAGAAAGGTTCGGAAGTTTCATAGGTGGGAATTCTAGTAGCTCTAGTTCTTCTTCCACGGATATTGGTTTGAGATTGGGGTTTCTTACCGATTATTCGTTCTTGATCCGTACCTTGTTGATTTATTTCTCTACCTTAATTCTACGTGGCTTCTCAATTTATGGATATGTGACCATTTCAAGAGGAATGCATTCGTTCATTTTGTTCGGATGTGAAGACTATATGTTGCAATTTTCATTCCGTTGGATTCAGCTTCTATATTATCTGTCAATGTGCTAATGGTGGTCAACCTCTTCAGGATGGCTCCTCCAACATGCACGACTCCGAATCCTGATCCGCCACCGCCTCCACCTCCTCCAGAGGCATGGCAAGCTGTGATGGCCGCAACCAATGCAAACACACAGTTGATCATGCAAATTCTTCAAGAGCGCAATCAAGGCAGTCAAGGGAATCAAGGCAGCAATCAGAGTCACTTTGCTACACTCAACCAGTTCCTTGCTAACGGGCCAAAGACTTTCAGCAATTGTGTTGAGGCAACCAATGCTGACGATTGGCTTGTGGATCTGTGTAAGCATTTCGAGTGCAGCAACGTCAGGCCTAAGGACTTTGTGAAGTTCGCTTCCTTCCAACTCAAAGATCAAGCTGCAGAATGGTTCCAGCAGTACAAGGATTCCAGAGGTGGACGTGTTATCACTTGGGATGATTTCCGTCGAGATTTCTGAGCTCATCATATTCCGCAGAGCGTGGTTGAAAGCAAACGTGAGGAATTCCGCAATCTGAAGCAAGGCTCTTTATCTGTCTATGACTACAACAAGTTGTTCCAGAAGCTTGCCCGCTTTGCCAAGCAGGACGTGCCTGATGAGAAGAGCATGATATACCAGTTCAGGGGTGGTCTCAAAGAAGATATTCAGCTCGCCCTTGTTCTCTTCGAGCCCTTGAGATACGATGAGTTCTACAACATGGCACTGAAGCAAGAGGCTGCTTAGTTGAGGTGTGATGCTTCCAGGAAGCGAGTCAGAGATGTTACTCCTTCTTCCTCTACTCAAGTGGCCAAGCAGAAGAAGTTTTGGCTTCCTCCTCCTCCGTTCCGTCAGCCGTATCAGCAGAAGAGCAAAGGTGGCAGTGGTTCTTCCCACCCACCCAACCCTGGCTTTCAGAACAAGACTTCATCTCAAGCTCCAAGATCGAGTGCTCCGTATCACCGTCCGCTTTCAGAGGTCACGTGCAACAAGTGCCAACAGAAGGGTCACTATGCCAACAAGTGTCTCAACCAGAGGCGTCTTCCTCCTCCTCCTCCTGTCAGATCGGCAAGTAAAGCTGTGGTCAAGCATAACCCCAAGCATGCCAAGGTCAATTTGATGAATGCAGCTCAGGCAGAGGACTCGTCAGATGTGATCATGGGTAACCTTCCTGTTAATGATATTCCTGCAAAAGTTCTTTTTGACACGGGTGCATCGCATTGCTTCATTTCCAAACCTTTTGCATCAAAGTATGAGTGTGATATTCAGTATCTGCAAAGTTCCTTGCAAATTGTGTCACCGGGCAAGCAGATGACAGCTAACACCTGCGTCCCTGAGGTTACTATCACATTGGGTGACTACAAGTTCCTTTCTTCCCCAATTGTTCTTGGTAACTCGGATATTGATCTTATTCTCGGGATGGATTGGCTTTCTAAGCACAAGGCTCAGCTTGATTGTGAAGCCAGGCAGATTCAATTGACTCATTCGTCTGAGGATGTAATTGTCTTTGCCGCTCACGATAATTATATCCGTCTGTTTTCTCTCAATGAGAAGGGTGAATTGGATGCCATCTCGCAAATTCCAGTCGTTTGCGAATATCAAGACGTCTTTCCAGAAGAGCTCCCAGGAATGCCTCCGCACCGGCCAGTTGAATTAGTTATTGAACTTGAGCCTGGCATGGAACCTGTGTGCAAACGTCCTTACAAGCTCGGACCTGAAGAGTTGAAGGAGCTGAAGAAGCAACTCGATATGCAAGAGAAAATGGGTCTCATCCGGCCTAGTTCTTCTCCGTGGGGTTGTGGTGTTCTTTTTGTGAAGAAGAAGGATGGAACGGACCGACTTTGTGTTGATTACCGTCCGGTGAACAAGAAGACCATCGAGAACAAATACCCTCTTCCCAACATCAATGAGCTGTTCGAACAACTCAAAGGTGCCTAAGTATTCTCCAAGCTTGATCTCCGTATGGGTTATCACCAGATTCGCATTCGTGAAGAAGATATTCCCAAGACAGCATTCAGAACAAGCTTTGGTTCATATGAATACACTGTCATGTCTTTTGGCCTCGCCAACGCTCCTCCGATGTTCTCTCGCATGATGAACTTCATCTTCAACGCCTACACCAATGACTTCGTTTTGGTCTATCTCGATGACATTCTGGTTTTCTCCAAGAACAAGGAAGATCATGCCAAGCACTTGCGTTTGGTTCTTGATAAGCTCAGAGAACATCAGTTCTATGCCAAGTTCTCCAAGTGTGAATTTTGGCTCGATGAGGTTCTTTATCTTGGTCATATCATCTCTGCCAAGGGCATTGCCGTGAATCCTGAGAAGATGTCTGCGATTGTGAATTGGGAACCTCCTCAGAACGTGAAGCAACTCCGTAGTTTTCTCGGTCTCGCAAGCTATTGCCGAAGATTCGTTGAAAACTTTTCCAAGATTGCGAAGCCTCTCTCTAATCTTCTTCAGAAGCACGTCAAGTACGTTTGGTCTCCGGAGTGTGATATTGCTTTCAACACTTTGAAAGAGAAATTGATCACTGCTCCAGTTCTGACTCCACCTGATGAATCCAAACCGTACGAGGTCTTTTGTGATGCCTCTCTCCAAGGTCTTGGCGCAGTTTTGATGCAAGAGAAGAAAGTTGTTGCTTATACATCTCGCCAGTTGAAGCCTAATGAGAAGAACTACCCCACTCATGATCTCGAGTTGGCGGCAATTGTGAATGCTCTTTTGACTCGGAGACATCTTCTATTGGGAAGAAAAGTGGACATTTTCACTGATCACAAGAGTCTCAAGTACATCTTCACTCAGCCTAATCTCAACCTAAGGCAAACTCGTTGGGTCGAAATGATTCAAGAGTATAATCCGAGTATCGAGTATACTCCAGGCAAGGCCAATGTGATTGCTGACGCTTTGAGCAGAAAGGCCTACTGCAACAGTCTGATTCTTAAGCCTTATCAACCCGAGCTTTGTGAAGCTTTCCGCAAACTTAATCTGCAAGTTTTTCCTCAAGGTTTCCTCGCCAACCTTCAAGTCTCTCCTACCTTGGAAGACCAGATTCGCCAAGCCCAACTTCTTGATGCTATGGTGAAAAAGGTGAAGATTGGGATTGCCAAGAGTCAGTCCAAGTACAAGTGCTACCGCCTTGATGACAAGGACACTCTCTTCTTCGAGGATCGTATTGTTGTTCCCAAAGGTGACCTCCATAAAGTGATCATGAACAAGGCTCACAATTCTCTCCTCTCTATCCACCCTGGGAGCACGAAGATGTATCAGGACCTTAAGCAAGCTTATTGGTGGACTCGAATGAAGCGCGAGATCGCTCAATTCGTGAATGAATGTGATGTCTGCAGAAGGGTGAAGGCAGAACACCAAAGGCCAGTAGGTCTCCTCCAACCTCTTGCCATTCCAGAATGGAAGTTTGACCACATTGAGATGGACTTCGTGACTGGGTTTCCAAAGTCCAAGCGTGGCAATGATGCTATATTTGTTGTCATCGACAAACTCACCAAAGTGGCTCACTTTCTGCCTATCAAAGAGTCGATCACTGCAGCTCAATTGGCGGAACTCTATACCTCTCGCATTGTCTCTCTGCACGGTATTCCTCAAGTGATCTCTTCAGACCGTGGCAGCATCTTTACCTCGAAGTTTTGGGATTCTTTCCAGAAGGCCATGGGCACTAACATCCGCTTCAGCACAGCTTTCCATCCTCAAACAAGCGGTCAAGTCGAGCGTGTCAACCAGATTCTTGAAGATATGCTCAGGGCTTGTGTGATCTCCTTCGGCATGAAGTGGGAGGATTGTCTTCCTTATGCTGAATTCTCCTACAATAACAGTTTTCAAGCAAGTTCGGGCAAGGCCCCATTTGAAATTTTGTATGGCAGGAAGTGCCATACCCCTCTTAACTGGTCTGAAATTGGTGAACGTCAGCTGCTGGGTAATGACTTAATCACAGAAGCAGAAGAAATGTGCAAAGTCATTCGAGATAACCTCAAAGCAGCCCAATCCCGCCAGAAGAGCTACTATGATAGTAAGCACCGTGATTTGGCTTTCGAGATCGGAGATCATGTTTACCTCCGTGTCTCTCCTATGAAAGGTACTCGTCGCTTCGGTATCAAAGGGAAGCTTGCCCCTGATACGTGAGACCTTTCAAGATTGTCAGCAAGAGAGGCGACCTCGCCTATCAACTCGAGCTTCCTTCAAACTTTGCAAATGTTCATGACGTGTTCCATGTCTCTCAGCTTCGAAAGTGCTTCAAGACTCCTGACCGCACAGTCAACTTCGAGGACATTGAGCTCCAAGAAGATCTCTCTTATCGTGAGCACCCAGTTGCTATTCTTGAAGAGACTGAACGCAAGACTCGCAACAAGTCAATCAAATTTCTCAAAGTCAAGTGGTCACACCATTCCGACCGTGAAGCTACCTAGGAACGCGAGGATCACCTCCCTTCTGAGTACCCGGCGTTCTTTCAGTCCTAGATCTCGGGACGAGATCTTTTCGTAGTGGTGGAGTGTTGTAACACCCAGGATGTAACTTTCCCTATTTGTACTCCAACTCTTGCCGTTTCCGGCGTTAAGTTATATTTATTTCTCGGGTTCGGGTCTTTGTCTCCATGTTTTGTTTTCTTTGTCATGCATCTCATATCATGTCATCATGTGCATTGCATTTGCATACGTGTTCATCTCATGCATTCGAGCTTTTTCCCCGTTGTCCGTTTTGCATTCCGGCGCTTCGTTCTCCTCCGGTGGCCTTTTCTAGCTTTCTTTCGTGTGTGGGGATTAAACATTTCCGGATTGGACCGAGACTTGCCAAGCGGCCTTGGTTTACTACCGGTAGACCGCCTGTCAAGTTTCGTACCATTTGGACTTCGTTTGATACTCCAACGGTTAACCGAGGGACCGAAAAGGCCTCGTGTGTGTTGCAGCCCAACACCCCTCCAATTTGGCCCAAAACCCTCCAAACTCTGCTCCATGTCCTAGAGCATTCGATCACGATCGCGTGGCCGAAAACCGCACCTCATTTGGACTCTCCTAGCTCCCTCTATGCCTATTTAAACACCCCCCCCCCCGAAATCCGGATCTTCCTCTCCCCCCGGAAACCCTATTTTCCACCTCACGTG
>NC_041382.1:722949809-722967037 GCF_002162155.2 Triticum dicoccoides | reverse complement strand
CCCCGGCCGGCCCCAGTTCCGGCCCGGCCACCGGCGACCGGCGACCTCGCCGGATCCGGCGCCCCCAACCCCGGCCGTCGCCGTCCTCGACTTCACCGGCGAGCCACGCCGCCGTCCTTGTTTTCCGTGCCCAGATCTGAATCGGGTGAACAGTAAACCCTAGAGGTGTTTTTTTCCCGTCCCAGGATTTTTCAGTCCATATGCTCCTGTTCGAGGCTCCGTAACTTTGCATCCGTAGCTCCGATCCATGCATATAGCATATCAAAATGTTCGCCTCGACGAGTGCATCATTTCATTCCATTGCATCATTTTCATTTGAGCTCATCTTGATGCCCGAAATGCTGTTCGAAGAGGCTTCATGAGTTAATTGTCAGATCTGCTAGTTCATCTTATACATTTGTCATTTTTGCCATGATTAATGTGTGCATGATATGCCTGTGAGTCCTTCATATGTTTTGTTAAGCATTTTGTCTTCTTTCCAGAGGTGCAACCCATGAATTTTTAGGATGTGTGTGGTGACTTGTGCAAGCTTGCAAAGTGAGGCACCCGGTAAATCTGTTTTCAGGGACTTGGTAGTTTTCACTAAGTCTGGGATTATTGAGTTCATGATGCCATATGTTCAGCTTGTTTTCTAGTGATCCGTGCCTCTTTTGAGGATGATCAGTAAAGGAGTTTTGTTAATCATGTTATGCTCTATCCATCCATGTCTTTCTTTGCAATTATGGAGCACACTAGCTTGAGTCAATCGAGCTCTACTTTTGCTTCGTGGTGAATCTGGGCAGATCGTCAACTCGTTTGCGATTTTGCCGATGTTATTTTAGTTGATCCGTGCATGCTATGCCATTGTTCTTGCCATGTATAGCTTGTATTTTGTGCCTTCTTTATGGATGTATGCTTGCCTTGCCATGACTTGCACCGTAGTGAGTGCATCGAGCTCGTTTACATGCCTTCGTGAGTTATATTTCAGCATGTCTCAGCTTTCACTAAATCTGAAAACTGATTGTGTTTGAGCTATGTTCGTGTGCTTGTTAGTATATTTTGTGATCCCTTTTGGCCCCAGGTCACCTTGGGACTTTTGTTAAGCTTGTTGAGTAGCTCCATGCCATGTTCTTACTTGTCTTAATCAGGTCATGTATCATGTTGTTTTTATGCTCCGGAGAGGGCTTCGTGATCTGAAATTTCAGACAAGTGTTAATTTCACTAAGTCTGAAATCTGTTTTGCATTTGCGCTTTTGACATGCTTGTTTGATCCTCATAATGGATGAATTGGCCGTAGCTCAGTGCTAGACTTTTGTTAAGCATCTTGTGTACATCCCTGCCATGCATTTTGTTGTCATGTTTGGGTGCTGTAGCATGTTCAACTCATTGCATTTAGATGCCTACTTGCTGTAAATCGCAGGTCGGTGTCATTTTTGAAACGCTTGCCATTTCCAAACCGTAACTCCGATTCCAGCGTTCTTTATATCATTTTCAAGCGATTTCATCTCATCTTTCCAGTGGCACTCTTGGAATTCCAAGTTTAGGCCAGGTTCATGCATTTCCTGTCATATCTTGCATTTTGCATCCCGCATCGCATCCCGCATAGCATATCATCATTTCATCATATTGCTTGGTCTTGCACATGGTTGATTGTATCCTTGTTGCTTGTTTGTCTTGTTTGGGTAGAGCTGGGAGACGAGTTCGCTAACGAGGAGCCCGTTGAGTTTGCTTTTGAGGATCCAGTCAACTCTGACAACTGTGCAGGCAAGATGATCATACCCTAGAAATCACTACTATCTTTGCTATGCTAGTTTGCTTGCTCTTGCTATGCCAATGCTATGATGCCTACCTTTTGCTTGTCAGCCTCCTAAATTGCCATGTCAACCTCTAACCCACCATGTCCTAGCAAACCGTTGATTGGCTATGTTACCGCTCTGCTCAGCCCCTCTTATAGCGTTGCTAGTTGCAGGTGAAGATTGGAGGCCGTTCCTTGTTGGAACATCTTTTATTTACTTGTTGGGATATCATTATATTGCTATGTTATCTTAATGCATCTATATACTTGGTAAAGGGTGGAAGGCTCGGCCTCTCGCCTAGTGTTTTGTTCCACTCTTGCCGCCCTAGTTTCCGTCATATCGGTGTTATGTTCCCGGATTTTGCGTTCCTTACGCGGTTGGATTATAATGGGAACCCCTTGATAGTTCGCCTTGATTAAAGCTTTTCCAGCAATGCCCAACCTTGGTCTTACCATTTGCCACCTAGCCTCTTTTCCCTCGGGTTTCCGGAGCCCGCGGGTCATCTTATTTAAACCCCCCGGGCCAGTGCTCCTCTGAGTGTTGGTCCAAACTAGAGTCATGTGCAGCGCCCCCTCGGGGAAACTCGAGGTTTGGTTTTAGTTGTATGGAGCGCTCATCTGAGTGTGCCCTGAGAAAGAGATATGTGCAGCTCCTATCGGGATTTGTTGGCACATTCGGGCGGTGTTGCTGGTCTTGTTTTAACCTGTCGAAGTGTCTTGAGTTACCGAGATACCGAGTCTGATCGGAACGTCTTGGGAGGAGGTATATTCCTTCGTTGACCGTGAGAGCTTGTCATGGGCTAAGTTGGGACTCCCCTGCAGGGATTAAACTTTCGAAAGTCGTGCCCGCGGTTATGGGTAGATGGAAATTTGTTAATGTCTGGTTGTAGATAACTTGAACCTTAATTAAATAAAATGAATCAACCGTGTGTGTTACCGTGATGGCCACTTCTCGGCGGAGTCCGGGAAGTGGACACGGTGTTGGAGTTATACTTGCGCAGGTTGTTCCTCTAGATTCTCGCTCGTGCTTTGCCTCCTCTTCTCGCTCTCTTTTGCGAATAAGTTAGCCACCACATATGCTAGTCGCTTGCTACAGCTCCACTTATATTCGCCTTACCCTTCCTATAAGCTCAAATAGTCTTGATCGCGAGGGTGCGAGATTGCTGAGTCCCTGTGGCTCACAGATACTATAACTCCAGATGCAGGTCCAGGTGATTCCGCTCCAGGTGAAGAGTACGAGCTCAAGTGAGAGTTCGACGAGGACTCTCAGTGTTACTACGTGTATTTTCCTGATGATCAGTAGTGGTGCCCAGTTGGGGGTGATTGGGACCGTTGTCGCATGTTGGCTTTTCTTCTATTTTGGCGCCGTAGTCGGGCCATGAGTGTTTTGGATGATGTAATATTATTTTTGTACTTGATTGACGTGGCGAGTGTAAGCCAACTATGTTCTCCCCTTTTATTATTACATTACATGGGATGTTTGTGAAGATTGCCTAACTTGCGACATATGCCTTCAATGCGATTATGTCTCTAAGTCGTGCCTCGACACGTGGGAGCTATAGTCGCATCGAGGGTGTTACAGCCGGCAACTGAGATTCTCGGCTGGAAAAGGAGCAAATATTATAGACCTATTCTACACAGCTCCAAAAGTCCAGCAACTTCACGGAAGACATTTTCAGAATATATAAAAAAATACTCAGCGGAAGAGATTCACCAGGGGGGCCACACCCTGCCCACGAGGGTGGGGGCGCGCCCTACCCCCTGGGCGCGTCCCCCTACCTCGTGGGCCCCCTGGTGGCCCTCCGGTGGTCATCTTCTGCTATATGAAGTCTTTCGATGGGAAAAAAAATAAGAAGTCATCTTCTTGGACGAAACTCCGCCGCCACGAGGCGGAACCTTGGCGGATCCAATCTAGGGCTTCGGCAGAGCTGTTCTGCCAGGGAAACTTCCCTCCCAGAGGGGGAAATCATCGCCATTGTCATCACCAACGCTCCTCTCATCGGGAGAGGGCAATCTCCATCAACATCTTCATCAGCACCATCTCCTCTGAAAACCCTAGTTCATCTCTTGTATCCAATTCTTGTCTCCAAGTCCGGGATTGGTGCTAGTAGGTTGCTAGTAGTGTTAATTACTCCTTGTAGTTGATGCTAGTTGGTTTATCTGGTGGAAGATCATATGTTCAGATCCTATATGCATATTAATACCCCTCTGATTATGAACATGTTTATGCATTGTGAGTAGTTACGTTTGTTCCTGAGGACATGGGAGAAGTCTTGCTATTAGTAGTCATGTGAATTTGGTATTCGTTTGATATTTTGATGAGATGTATGTTGTCATCCCTCTAGTGGTGTCATGTGAACGTCGACTACATGACACTTCACCATTATTTGGGCCTAGAGGAAGGCATTGGGAAGTAATAAGTAGATGATGGGTTGCTAGAGTGACAGAAGCTTAAACCCTAGTTTATGCGTTGCTTCGTAAGGGGCTGATTTGGATCCATATGTTTCATGCTATGGTTAGGTTTACCTTAATCCTTTTGTTGTAGTTGCGGATGCTTGCAATAGAGGTTAATCATAAGTGGGATGCTTGTCCAAGTAAGGACAGTACCCAAGCACCGGTCCACCCACATACCAAATTATCAAAGTACCGAACGCGAATCATATAAGCGTGATGAAAACTAGCTTGATGATATTCCCATGTGTCCTCGGGAGCGCTTTTCTCTTTATAAGAGTTTGTCCAGGCTTGTTCTTTGCTACAAAAAGGATTGGGCCACCTTGCTGCACTTTATTTACTTTTGTTACTTGTTGCTCGTTACAAATTATCCTATCACAAAACTATCTGTTACCATTTATTTCAGTACTTGCAGAGAATACCTTGTTGGAAACCACTTATCATTTCCTTCTGCTCCTCGTTGGGTTTGACACTTTTACTTATCGAAAGGACTATGATAGATCCCCTATACTTGTGGGTCATCAGCTGGCTCTGCCTTTACCCGGCCGCCGCGCCCACTTTGACCCGCTAGCTCCGCCCCCCTGCTCACTGCGCCGGGGAGATGCGGGGCGGGCTGGAGACGCCAGGCGAGGGAGGCGTCGGGGCTGCATCTGGCAGCACGAGCTGTGTGCGGTAGGTGGTGGAAGGAAAAGGAGAGGAGAGAGGGGAGAGAAAAGAAAGAAAGGGGGGAGAGGAGAGAGAGGGGCTGCCAAGTGGGCCTGCGCATGCAAAAGGCAATTGCCGGCGTCCCCAGCTTCCCCCCAGGGGGCTGGGTGTGGGGTGGGCGTGCCGGCGGGAATTATCACCAAAACCTGTGCAAAACGACGTGTTGGGGGCCTGGCTGAGACGTTTTTTTACTGTCGGTGCTAAAAAAGGGCTTGGGGCGTCCTGGAGGCCCTAGTGGAGATGCTCTAATGTGCGTCTCCTGCGCCTCATCTTCCACGCCCTCCTCTCCCGAGGCCGGCAGTAGCACACGACTGGCACCTCATCGCGCCGCCGTGGTCACCCTCCCCTGCCCGAAAATATATATTAGAGCATATGCATCCAAGTCCTCTCTATCTAGCCATCCATTTCCGCATCGCGGTTCGTGCAAATACATTTCTCTTTTTTGTTTCTCCTACATAAAATATATCTTGAAGTTCAAACCTATGCAGCGTGGCAACGCTTTCTAAGCAGAATCTAGGATAAATCTTTCAGATTTTTTTGTCAAATATAAATATACAAAATACGTTTTATTTGATTAAAAATAATATTTTTAGTATTTATCTCGGACAAAAAATTCTAAAAGATTTATCCTAGATTCTAGCTAGAACGCTTTGCCACGTTGCATAGGTTTGAACTTCAAGATATGTTCTATATGGAAGAATCAAAAAAGAGAAAATTTCATATAGAAAGGTAGTTGCGTCGCACGGATCTTAAAGCGATATTGGAGAGCTAAGATAGCAGGACCGGGGTGCAAGTGCTCTAAAAATCCTCGTCCCTCCCCTGCCGCCTCCAGCTGCAATGGCTCGTGCCGCGTTCAGCGTCCCCGGTGTTCGTCCCACCAGATATCTAGGTTCGATAGCCAAGCCAACCTCCAAACCGCCGCGAGCTACCCGACGGACTGTACATTACTTGTGAACCCTTGCTTGTTGCCATAGAAGGGCAAGGATGCTGGATGTTGAGATCTCAATTCTGGATATTTCTGGCAGTGTGGTGTTAGTTAGGGGTTGTTTGGTTTTTAGCCACATATTGCCATACTTTGCCACAGCTCATCTTAGGCAAATTTGATCAAGTTAGATGGGTGTTTGGTTCTAGCCACACCTAAGGCAAGAATTTTTTTTATGAGCAGTGAACCCCACATGTCATAAACACAAAAAGTGTGGCAAGATTCCCTTAAGTAAGCCAAAGTGTGGCTAACAATTTAAGCAACTCAAGTTAAGCAAGTGTGGCAAAAATAATGTGGCAACATAAAGCAAACATAGTCACAATCCAAACAACCCCTTAGTTTGCCTGGTTGCCGTGCAAGTCCAAGTCCCCGGACCGCCATGGCACATATTTCTTCATGACGACTGTGGCGGTCGCCGGGCGATGTCTGCAAACCTCGGGACAGGTCAGTTTCTCTGTGCTTGATGCAGTCAGGCAACACAGCCAATAATGTAGCCCGTGAGATATTGGCAATTTGTTGATCTTCAATTCCTCACGGAGACCACCCGCAATGCCTTTCCTATCACATCTAGGACTAGGAGGACGTATTGGATATAAAAACTCATGTTAATGTGACCGGCCACATCAGTCAGGAATACCAAATCTCCGAGCCGTGTTGGGCTTTCTACCTTAGTGTGTTTGAACCCTCCAAGCTACCAGTCCCAAGCATCTGCATCCCATCTTATTGCCTTGCTCTTCACAAGCATATGTAGAAGAAGGCCTAACTAATGGGCATGACTCCCCTCCCAGTTTTTGTCCTCCTGTTATTGATTTGTTTCTGCAAGTTCGATGATCGCCTAACACCGGCAAAGCCACTCTCACCCGGTGACAAGCTCGTCTCAAATGGTGTCATCTTTGCTCTTGGCTTCTTCTCCCTGACAAACTCAACTTCAAACTCATACATCGGCATATGGTACCACCACATCCCCGAGCCAACATACGTGTGGGTCGCAAACCGCGATAACCCCATCGCCAGCAGTTCTCATGCTAAGTTGGTTCAAATTTCACCATTTTACCTAGTAGACATTTAAATACTCGTGAGCTTATATGCTTGTTTGGTGACCTCAGACGATCTTACACTAAATACAACTTCTCCCTGGTATTTTTATTTATTGTAGCTCACTCCGTGTTTGGTGAGAAGATACATTGTCACATCCAATATATACTCCTAGTTTTTTACTCTGCCTTTTGCACCTCTCCTTGTCAACATAATCAAAAGTTGACCTGGATATATATGCATGCTTCTTCAATCTACTTTTTTTTCTGTTAATTATTATCTCCATTGTATATACTTTTGCAGTGAGCAAAAAGAAGACTGGTGCGCTGAAGATTGCACTCCCAGTCTTGTCAATTCTATCATTACTTGTGTGCATTTGTCTTGTCTGGATATGCAAGTCAAGAGGTTGGCAATATTCGATTGTGCAGCCAAATACATCGATGTTAATACATTAGTGTTTAACATATTGATCTTAATTACTGAAGGCAAGCTCCAAACAAAGGCATCCATCGATATCTTGATTGAGGGACAATTGGGCAATTATGATGAACCATGCGATCAGAAATTTCTGTGGATTAGATTCAAAGACATTGTCCCTGCTACAAACGGTTTCTCTGATTCCAATTTGCTTGGAAAAGGTGGCTTTGGCATAGTATACAAGGTACTGTAGATTTCACTTTGACAATTAGAGTAGCGAAGGACATTCCTTCATTATTAATCTGAACAACCTCGTAGGGAACGCTGGAAAGTGGCATGGAGGTTGCTGTTAAAAGGCTTACCAAGTATTCTGAACAAGGAATAGAGCATTTTAGAAATGAAGTAGTTCTCATAGCAAAACTGCAGCATAGAAACTTAGTTAGACTTCTTGGTTCCTGCATCCGTGGAGATAAGAGGCTGCTTATTTATGAATACTTACCCAACAAAAGCTTAGACTACTTCCTTTTTGGTATGTCCTGATCACTTAGAATGATTCTTGTGCTGACCAAAGGAGCATGCCCGATGTTACGACTAACATAGCTTTACAAAATTTGTTCTTGTCATGCAGATGATACTAAAAAATCTATGCTTGATTGGCCAACAAGGTTTAGCATAATCAAAGGGATAGCCAGAGGACTTCTGTACCTCCACTATGATTCAAGAATGACGATAATTCACAGAGATCTCAAAACAAGCAACATATTGTTGGATGTGGAGATGAGACCCAAAATATCAGATTTTGGCATGGCAAGGATCTTTGGTGACAGCCATCAACAAGCAAATACTAGACATGTTGTCAGAACATAGTGAGTAATAACTCCTGCACTAAACTAATAATGCTTAAAAAACCATTTATGTGCTTCAACTAATTATACTTTTGGGCAGTTGTGAAGCAATTTAAACAGTGGCTATATGTCGCCTGAATATGTGATGGAAGGCATTTTTTCTATCAAGTCCGATGCGTATAGCTACGGTGTCTTGTTGCTGGAGATTGTAAGTGGGTTAAAGATCAGTTCGCCCCATCACCTTATAATGGATTTTCCAAACCTTATAGACTACGTAAGTGCTGCTAAATGCTTCAAATTTGTATCACTCGAGTATAACATAGTGAATATGTTTATGAATCCTCGACCTTGTTTCAGGCATGGAACTCCCTGAAAGAAGGAAAATCAAGGGATTTCCTGGACACGATGCTTCTGAAGAGCTGTTCACTGCATCAAGTGTCTTTGTGCATCCATGTTGGCCTTTTGTGTGTCCAAGGCTGCCTAAGTGCCAGGCCACTAATGTCGTTAGTCGTGTCTATGCTGGACAACAAGGCCATGCCACTCACAACACCAGAGCAGCTGTTATATTCCGTCGGGAGGAAGCATGATGCAGAAGAGGCAACGGAGAACTCTGTTAACAACGCAAGACTGACAACATTAGCAGGGCGCTAGATGCTTATGATTCCTTGCAGTGAGGTAACCTGAGTGCCCTGGAACATCAAAGGGAAGCAGATTATGATTGACTGCCAAGTGGGTTTCAGTGGCCAGCTGCAGGTGGAGAATCCTCTTCCCCTTTGGCGCCCTCATCCGATGGTTAAATTAAAATTAGTATTGATGCTATATTTGATCCATTGGCTTATAAATCTTATTGTGGTCGGCATGTTCTTGCTGCTTGAGATCAACTACTGGGATCCATGACTGTTTTGCCGGACGTGTCAAAAGGGAGGGAAATGAGGTTGCAATTATTACAACTTTGTAGAATATAGTTGATCAGGTATTCATGTTCAATGATTGTGTTGAATCCTGGTGTCGAAACTAACTGGCTTTCTAAAAAAGCTAATTGTTCGAGATTGTAATAATCTTTTGATCAATTAATAATCTCTATTGCCTAAGAGGGTATGTGTATAAAACGCTTCGTGAGAAAAGGGCAAAGGTGATTGTGAAAACCTAGCCGGGGGCAGGCGTCTCCTGGTCTGTATCGATGACTTTTCGAAGGCTACTTCTAGTCTTCTACATGCTCCTGAGTTTCGAAAAAGTTTGCATCGGCAAGGCGAATGCCTAGAGGTGGCATCAAGCTATGCTCATGGGTGCACCGCCAATGAATGCGAGGAAGAAGATGTTGGCACCCTTGACTCTTTGAGTGTAATCTTATTTTTCTGCATGGGTGTGTTTGTAAGGTCCTGTGAATCTTAATAGTATATGACCTTAGCCCTTTTCGCAAAACAAAACAAAAGTGGCCATAATAATTTTGCTACCTGAGTAATTAAAATCCTCAGTTCAAAATATCGAATTTTCTTTTACACCAGTCGATTTTTTTAACTCAAATAACTTTTTTTTGAGGTAATGAACTCAAATAGCTATTCATTATTTCCAGAGGACAAAAAAAAACTATCCGTCCCTTGGGCTTTTTGTACTGTGTGCAATTTCGAGGGCTATGATGATGCATGAGGCAGTGTGGGCCGCGCGTTAATGCGTAGCCCACAGATGGTTATGCAAATCGGGCTAACACAAAAATGGAGAAGGGGCAGGCCGAAGGCCCACACCAGAACCCATTGGCTTTGTCGCGTACCGTCATGCCCCGCTGGCCACCGCCGCCGTCGCCGGCGGCGGCGGCGGCTCGGCCCGCCGTTGCCTTCCCTCCCTCACCTTCCTCTCCAAGGTGTATCAGGCCGGCGCTTCGTCGCGCCATCGTGTTCACACCCCGCTGATTCCACTTTCCCCCCGCCGTGCGCCATCGCCAGCAGCAATGGGCCCGCCATGCTTACAGCGTTCCTTCGGCAGAGATGTATCCCCAATGGCAATAATCTCTCGGGATGGTGCACCATCTGCCCCTACGCCGTCGGCGTGTCGCCACGAGCTACCCTGCCGGAGCTCCGCCTGACTGACGGTGACCCATTTCTTCTCATATCCCCTTTCTTCTTCTTTGCAATGCTCCCTCCGTTTCATATTACTTCGCATATTAATTACAGTATGTCTTAAGTCAAACTTTGTAGTAAAATTCAAGTAAATTTAGATTAAAACATGCCAACATCTACAATACAAAATAGAAACAATATGAAAAACATGTATTCCACGGTGGATCTATGATATTCGTTTAGTATTGTGAATGTTGATATTTTTTCTGTAATCTTGGTCAAACTAATTATTGAAGTGATATGAATCGGAGGGAGGGAGTACTTAATTTCTATTCAAATCTTATGGAATAGAGTACCGGTATTTTACTGGAATCCATACATAAATTGTATTTCCTTTTTATTTCAGACCTCTTTTCTTGGACAATCTGAACATGGTGACCGGCTGTACTGGCTATCTTAAATTTCATGTAGTAACCATAGAATTTGTGCCTTTTGTTTTGTTAGAAGAGTCAAATGGCCAAATATACAGGCAAATACCGTCCCCTGTTCACATGTGTGGGTCCTAAATTTAATGTCCTGAACAAAAAAATGCATAGGAGCTCTTAGGTGCCTGTGAACCCTATATGAATAGTAAAATAAAAAAATGCCAGGAAAATTTAAAAAACTCTGAAAATTTGGGGTATCAAACCTGGTCGGTCATTCTACTCACGTGCGAAGTTTCCTGAAGAAATGACATCAGTGGTATTCCTAGCCAAGAAAATGCAATCCGACCTATGATTCATTCATACAGTTTTTTTGTACAATCGAAATTTTTGACTTACGGCTGAGAATACCACGGATGTCCATTTCTTCATGAAGCTTCACACGGAAGTAGAATGATCAGGCAGGTTTGATACCCGAAAATTCAGATTTTTTTCCTGGTATTTTTTTATTTTACTATTCATATAGGGTTCACGGGCACCCAAGAGCTCCAAATCCGTGTCCGCAAGGGGTCTAGTTGTGAAATTACTAAGGGCATCTCCAACAGTTGTGAGATATGTATTGGTAAATTTGCCACCTAAGACATAGTGATGATGTGGCATGTATTAAATGTGGAGAGAGAGCAAAGTTGTATGTAGATTAACCAACAACCTTTGCACAAGCTCCAAGATGAAATAGAGAGCAATCACATTTATTGTCTCACCATCTATTGGATAGCTTACATACAACCCATTGGAGTAGTTGTATGATAGCTTGTTGGTTGATGACATGGACATTTTACCAACAAGACTAACATACAACCTGTTGGAGATGCCCTAACTCCATCAGTCTATCTAAAGCAATTACCGTGTTAGCATGCCCCAAACCATACTAGTACTGGTAGGCATTTGTTTTTGTTTACGTGAATCGAGTGTGTTAACTGGTGAGGTAATTCATTTGTCTGGCTAAGCTCCAAAATTTTCTATACATAACTCCGTGGGTAATATTGAGAAAAAAAATCGGTGCACATGTCCCCTAGGAGATTTGTACTCCTTCCGGTCCTTTTTACGCTGCATATTAGGTTTGACTGAAGTCAAACTTTATAAAGTTTGGTCAAGTTTGTAGAGAAAAATGTATCAACAGTTCTAATACCAAATCAATATCATTACATGCATTGTACTCCCTCCATTCCTAAATATAGGTCTTTCTAGATATTTCAATAAGTGACTACATACGGAGCAAAATGAGTGAATCTACACTCTAAAATATGTCTATATACATCTGTATGTGGTAGTCCATTTGAAATCTCTAAAAAGACTTATATTTAGAAATGGAGGGTGTAGAATATATTTTTATATTATATTTATTTGGTATTGAAGATGTTGACATTTTTCAATATGAAGTTTGTCAAAGTTTACAAAGTTTGACTTGAGACAAATCTAAAATGTGAACTAAAAAGGAACAAAGGGAGTACTGGATTTGACAAACAGTCAATATTGTGAGTGGCACATGTATTTTTTGCTTAATGACGTGACCAGTCAAGCTAATCTAAAATATATTTTCTTATATGCAAATGGACCTAACATTATATTTTGATGCCCGGCTTTTGGGAATGCATGATGCTTTGCAAATGGCACAATCTGTAATGGTAATTTCCTTGCAATGGTTGATATAAGTGCAGGAAAGAGAAAGATGGAGAAAACTGAGGCATTGACTTGGAGCGTTGGGAGTTATGACTGGCCCATTCGTCCACATACCCTGTGTGAACGTGCGACCCACTGGTGAATACATAGTAGAGTATTTTCTTCTAGCAATACGTAGCAAGCACTCATCCCTGAACCGAATCATAAAGTTATCAGCACGGTTGATAGACGTGCAGCCACTCATTCTCGGGAGTACTAAGCCCACGCTTTCATATGCAAGAGCAACTGTGCAAAGAATTGTAGCCCACGAGATATTTCTTGATGGGCAATTCCCGACGGCGACCGGCAAACAATGCTGAATAATCCTCGCTCTTGCACCTTGTGTGGTCCTAGAATCATCAACGTTCCGGGCAAAGCTGGACACTCATACTCCTGCAAATGTGATGACTGATGAGCTTATCTTGAACAAAAACCACACAAAAAGTCAGAGCAGCATTAGATCGTCCAAGGCTCCAAGCATCTTCATAACATCCTCCTTCTCCTTTCATTGCCTCCATATGAAAACATCTCCTTCCATTTGATCACAGGCATATGTGAAAGAAGGTATGACTCCCCTCCCAGTTTTTGTCCTCCTGTCATTGGTTTGTTTCTGCAAATCGGATGACCGCCTTACTCCCGCAAAACCGCTCAATGCCGGCGACAAGCTCGTTTCGAGCGGCGGCGTCTTTGCTCTTGGCTTCTTCACCCCGGCAAACTCAACTGCGGACTCGTACATCGGCATATGGTACAACAAGATCCCCGAGCGCACTTATGTTTGGGTTGCTAACCGCGACAACCCGATCAAGAATGGTTCTTCTGGGAAGCTGGTTGTGAGCAGTAACTCTGACCTCGTCTTGTCTGACTCCCAAGGCCATACTCTCTGGACAACCACAAACAACTTCACATCCGCAACCACGGGAACTGCTGCTATACTGTTGGACCCCGGAAACTTGGTCATCCGGTTGCCGAACGGCACAGACATATGGCAGAGCTTCCATTACCCGACCGACACCGCCCTCCCTGACATGGTTTTACCACTGAGCACAAATGATGGTATCTTGAGGCGCCTCGTTGCTTGGAGGGGCCCTGATGACCCGGCCTCCAGCGACTACTCCATGGGTGGTGACTCCAGCTCAGACCTCCAGGTTGTCATCTGGAATGGGACGAGACCATATTGGCGCAGATCTGCGTGGGATGGGTCATTGGTCTCTGCCCTGTATCAAAGCATTACTGGCTTCATCGTAACTGAAACAATTGTTGACAGAGGGGGTGAGTTATACATGACATTCACCGTCTCCGAGGGATCACCAAGCATGCGCATGATGCTGGACTACAAGGGCACTTTTAAATTTCTGGTGTGGAACAGCAACTCATCATCATGGGAGGCTTTCATAGAGCATCCTAGTCCTATCTGTGAACGCTATGCGTATTGCGGACCATTTGGCTACTGTGATGCCACTGAAACAGTTCCGAAATGCAACTGCCTCAGTGGGTTTGAGCCTGATGGCGTTAACTTCTCCAAAGGGTGTCGGAGAAAGGAGGATCTGAAATGTGGTAAAGACAATAATTTCTCGACCCTGAGAGGTATGAAGACACCTGACAAGTTCTTGTATGTCAAGAACAGAAGCTTTGACCAATGCACAGAAGAGTGCAGTCGCAATTGCTCTTGTTCCGCATATGCTTATGCTAACCTGAAAAATGAAAGGGCTTATGCTAACCTGAAAAATGGAAGTGGGGATGCGGACCAGTCAAGGTGCTTAATTTGGTTGGGAGGACTTGTCGACACGGGGAAATGTCATGATGGTGGTGGTGAGAACCTGTACCTCCGCCTTGCCAGTTCAACAGGTATATATCTTTCCTTCTGCACTTATTGGTTATATCTTGTATGGTTTGATCAACGGTATATCTGTACCTCCGTCTTGCCAGTTCAATAGGTATTACCCTTTATGTTGAATTTTAGATGTGGTTAGGATGACATACCAATCAGGACAACTGCAAAACTTGCAAGAAATGCATGTTAAATCTTGAAAGCATCATCCTCTTGCTGGACTATATTTCTAGCTTTTTACAAAGAGAGCAAGTTGTCGAAGATTGTACTCCCTGTAATGGCTAGATGTGGTTAGGAAACTTAGGATGGCATAATAATTACAACAAACACAACACTTGCAAGTAGTGCATATTAAATTTTGAAAGCATCATTCTCTTGCTGGACTATACCTTTGGCTTTCTGCAGTTGACAAGGAGAGTAATGTATTGAAGATTATACTCCCAATAGTGGCTGGTCTGCTGATACTCGCATCCATCTGCCTTGTGTGGATATGCAAGTCAAGAGGTATAACAAGATTTACTTCACTTTTTAGGATGCAAGTTTTATGAGCTATTCGTAAAAGATACTCATACTAGTTATTCCTGTCGGTGTCAGGTAAACGACGAATCAAGGAGATTAAGAACAAACATACACGACAGCACTTGCAAAATTCTAAGTTGAACGAACTTGAGAATGAAAGTATAGACCTTCCATATATTTGCTTTGAAGACATTGTTACTGCAATAGACAATTTCTCAGACTACAAAATGCTTGGGAAAGGTGGCTTTGGAAAAGTTTACAAGGTAACAAGAAATTTTAGTCTCATTATTGATAACACTTTTTGCCTTTTTCTTTTGCTCAAGGATGGTGTGTTTGTGTAGGGACTATTAGAAGGTGGTGGTAAGGAAGTTGCTGTCAAAAGGCTTAGTAAAAGTTCCGGCCAAGGGGCCGACGAGTTCAGAAATGAAGTTGTTCTAATTGCCAAATTACAGCATAGAAACTTAGTTAGACTTCTTGGTTACTGCACTCATGAAGATGAAAAGTTATCGATATATGAATACTTACCTAACAAAAGCTTGGATGCCTTCCTTTTTGGTATGTTCTAACTTATGGTCACGTCTCACACAACATTATGTGATGATCGTTAATGTTTTTTTTTTGCAAGATGCAACAAGAAATTCTGTGCTTGATTGGCTTACCCGGTTCAAGGTAATTAAAGGGATAGCGAGAGGTCTTCTTTATCTCCACCAAGATTCAAGGTTAACAATAATTCATAGGGATCTCAAAGCAAGCAATATCTTGTTAGATGCAGAAATGAACCCTAAAATATCAGATTTTTGGTATGGCAAGGATATTTGAAGGAAATGAGCAACAAGCGAACACTATCCGCGTTGTTGGGACATGGTAAGTAATATATGCACCCGCTAAGGCTTAACATGCTAATTTTTTACAGCTTAACTAATTCAAGTTTCGTGGAATGATTAAAACAGTGGTTACATGTCTCCTGAATATGCAATGGAAGGTTCCTCTTCTGTCAAGTCTGACACATATAGCTTTGGCGTTCTATTGTTGGAGATTGTAAGCGGGTCAAAGATCAGTTCATCCCATTTCATGACGGACTTTACAAACCTTATAGCTTACGTAAGTAAACTAAAATGCTCTAACATTCAACAACTCAAACAATCATACTAACTTAAGGATTTAATTGGTTTAGGCCTGGAGCTTATGGAAAGATGGAAATGCAAGAGAATTGGTGGACTCGTCCATTGTGGAGAACTGTCCACTTCATGAAGTTCTACGATGTATTCATATAGGTCTCTTGTGTGTTCAAGACAATCCAAGTGCCAGGCCGCTCATGTCATCCACTGTGTTCATGCTAGAAAATGAAACGGCCCCGCTTCCTACTCCGAAGGAGCCTCTATACTTTAGGCAACGATATGATGAGGTTGAAGACCAAAGAGATACCATGGGAATAACCCTGAATAAGATGACTATCACTGTGCAAGAGGGGCGTTAGATGTTTAATTCATTGTTCTCCTTTTTTGTAAACTTCTCTAGTTTGTATAGGTGAACAGTTCAGCAATTCATATTCCTATGGATAAATAAATAATCCATTGAGTGCATTGTAATCCTGGTCGTGGGTTATTTTCATAGATGGTTTCCATGTGTGGAATTTACGTATTTTGCTCATATGTTCCTCACCTTGTCAAGTGGAGGAGGCTACCTGATTTATTTTGTCTGTATCCAGCTTCCTCGGTTAGTCAATGGTCTGAAGCTCTGAATTGCTAATTTGGTAAAAAGGCTGCTAGTAATTATATGTTCGATTTTAGCTGGCATCTTACTGTGAAATCCATTTTTTTTATGTTATGTTGCTATTGGCAAGTGAGATTGGTGTACACGCCCGAATTCTGACAATAATCTTTTATTTATTCAGATGAGTGGGCAAAACTTCAGGTATGGAAAACTTCTGAAAGTTCAGGTTCGACCTGAACAGAAAAGTAAGAAAAAAGTGGGGCTTCTGTGAATCTCTCAGTATCTATCAGAAAGGTAGAAAGGTCATTTCAAGTGATCTTGAACCGGTAAGACCAGAATAAATTGCCAGCCTAACTTATCCCTAATCATATATATTTCCTCTGAAGTTTCAGACATCACAATAAAAAAAAAATTTAGCCACTACATCTGCACCACCTCTTTCATAGTTTCATCATTGAGATAGTATTGTTTACGTTTCAAAACAGTAATCTTGAAGTGTGCATGCATACTGTCAATTGTGATGGCCTGGTAAGTTCAGGATTTTTTTTCTTTTCAAAAGACAGGTCTTCAGTATATCCATGGTGCTGCCGGAGAATCAAGATAAAGGTGCTGAATTTGACTTTGGGTCTCCTCACGATCTGAAGTTGTTGAACATTGTCTTTCATGTTGCTTTATGAGTTCGACCATTACACCAACTTAGGGTGTTTGAGCTGCATGGTGGTTGCTTTCATTGAAGTTGAAAACAGAGTTAAACTCCCCCGCAA
>NC_041382.1:722925182-722949392 GCF_002162155.2 Triticum dicoccoides | reverse complement strand
GGTTACCATTAGCTCTTTCTGTGGCAAGAAACAGTCAAGTTCTCTGACAAGTACACATGCTTCGTTTGTCCCAATAACAGGACCATCAGAGGTTCAACTTTATATATCCATGCCACAGAAAAAACAGGACATGTCGCCTGAATATGCCTTGGAAGGAGGCATTTTTCTCTGTCAAGTCCGACACATATAGCTATGGGATCTTGTTACTGGAGATTGTAAGTGGGTTGAAGATCAGCTGACCTCGCCGTATTATGAGTGATTTCCGAAACGTTATAGGTTACATAAGTGCTACCAAATGCCTCGAATTTGGCCAAGTACAACACAACGAATAAAAATGTTATTAACTGATTATGCTTGACCATGTTTCAGGCATGGAATTGACTGAAAGAAGGAAAATCGGGGGATTTCCTGGACACGGTGCTTCTGAAGAGCTGTTTACTGCATGAGGTGTCGCTGTGCATTTATATTGGGCTCTTGTGTGCCAGGCCAGGCCACTCATGTCGATAGTCGTGTCTATGCTGGACAATGAGGCCGTGCCACTCACAACACCAGAGCAGCCTTTGTATTTTGTTGGAAGGAGGCATGAAGCGGAAGAAGCAGGGGAGGACTCTGTTAACAACGCAAGCCTGGCGACGCTAGCAGGGCGCTAGATGCTCATGATTCCTTGCACTGAGGTAATCTGAGTGCCCTGGAACGCCTAAGGGAAGCAGATTATGATTCACTGCCAAGTGGGTTTCAGTGGCCAACTGCTGGTGGAGAAGCCTCTTTCACGTTCGTGCCGTGCCCTCCTCCAATGGTTGGTTTAAAACTAATACTGATGATAGCTCTGGTCCATTGACTGCTCAATCCTGTTTTGGTGCCATTGTTCGGAACAGCGCTGGTCGGCCTGTTCTTGCTGCTTGGACTCATTGCCCAGTATGGAAAACTGCTGGAAGTTCAGCTTCGTCCTTAACAAATAGTCAGAAAAGTGGTGCTTCCTTGAATCTCCCAGTGTCTATCAGAAAGGTACAAAGGTTATTTTCTTCAAGTGATCTTGAACCTGTAAGACGACCATAGTAAGCCCAACTCACCCGGAATCACATATACCTCCTCTGAAGTTTCAGATATCACATTAAAATATTTAGCAATTGCATTTGCACTACCTCTTTCATAGTTTCATCATTCATATAGTTTTTTTTCACTTCAAAACAATAATATTGAAGCGCGTGTGCATATGGTCACTCGTGAGGTCTGGGGTCCTCTCTCCCACGAGGCGGCGGCGCCACGCCGCCCCTGGGGAGTCCCCGTCCACACCGCCCTCATCCCTCCCCCTCCATTGCCTCCCTCTACCGCCGCTGTCGTTGATGACGCCGCAGGGCGAAACCCCTGTGGTGAGGCGGCGGCGGCGGCGCAGTCCCCGGCCGGCGGTAACGCGTGGGGGTAGCGGCGTCCATCTCCCTCCTCCTCCAACGGCAGTGCAAAGCGGGTTGGCGGTGGCCAGGAGATCTCCGGCGGCCGCTTGGCGGATGAGATTTGGCTACAATGAGATCTGATCTGGGCCCGAGGGGTTTAGATCGAGATCCACTGTGGCTGCGCCTCGACTCGACAACGGCAAGAGGATTGGGTAATCTTCGCGGCACGAGGACGTCCGGGTCTCTTGGCCCGGGCATGGTGGTGGTGGCTGCCTTCTCCACCAAAGGCGGTTGGCCAGACTGGTAGTGACGGATCGTGGATCCCACTATTAGCACTGGCGGCGAGTTGGGGAGACATAGTCATCGGTGAAAACCGAGCCGACTCTGGTCATGGCGGGCGATGGCGGCGTCTACATCGTTACCTTGATGAAGGTATCGTCAACCTGCTCGTGCCGCTCCGGGAGAAATCCTAAGATCTCCGGATCGGATGATGGCGGCGCTGTGGTGTCGTGTTCCCTATTGGGGGCATCGTTTGTGGAGCGGCGCCAGATGAAAGAGGCGTGAGGTGGTGTGGCGTGCCTTCTCTCGCGTCGACAACGGCGGGTCTCGGCGGCATGGAGCAGCGGGGTTTCGCCGGTGGGTGTGTGATGATGGACGAGCGTAGGATAGTGGCGTTGTCTGGCGTCGTGGTGACGTCGGCGGCAGCTAGACCAGGTAAGGTAGATGCAACAGTACATCACTGAAGATGGAGTGGTGGCAGGTGGTTGCGGCGGCCTCATACCCGGCAGGCGTCCTGATTGAGGAGTGTGCCGGACTGGTGGGTGCCCCATACCCGGCAGGCATCCTGGTTGGGACCTCAGGTCTTAGATGTTAGGTTTGGCTGCGAGGTCTGTTTGGTATTAGGCCTAGACTATCAGCATCCCTACATCAACTGGATAGGAATAGAGACAAATGTTGCCTAGACGGTGACTTTAGTCTTACTGTTGCATGACTTTGTAAGGTCTTGTGTGAATAATTAATAAAGTGGCTCTATGCATCGTCCAGATGCAGAGGCCGGGGATCCTCCTTCATTTCTGAAAAAATATGGTCACTCGTGACCATCTGATAACTTCCAGAATTTCTTTTCAAAAGGCTTGCCCCTTCGGTGTATCCATGGTTCTGCCGGAGAATCAAGATAAAGGTGTTGAACTTTACTGTTGGTCTCTGCACGATCGGATGTTGCTGAACTTTGTCTTGCATGCTGGCTTTATGAATTCGACCATTACACTAACTTAGGGTGCTGAGCTGCATGGTGGTAGCTTTCATTGAAGGTGAAAACAGAGTCAAATTCAAACCTTAACGCTAGTTCTTTTTGTGGCAGGAAACAGAGTCAAGTTGTATGCCAATTGACAAGTGCACAAGCTTCTTTTGCCCCAAGAACAGGACAATCAGAGGTTCGACTTTACATCCATACCACAGGAAAAATTGTGGGCCAAGGAGAAATTAAGTAATACTACATTTTATATATCTCTTCCAAGTACTTTATTGCAATCTCCGTAAAGATCAATCCATTTTATGCCAACCATCCCACTACGATGTTCAGCTTTCTAAGAAAAACTGGTGCTTCACTCTTTTCATTTCAGCAGTCATCCACACAGATAGACTCAGCAAGACCTAAAAGTGTACTGGAAATTGGTGCGATACCACCAAAACGTAAAGCAGAGGAGATGGAGTATTAGCTTGTTGCTAGGGCAAATACTCTCTAGCAGTCTAGTTTCAGTGCAAGACTACAGTTGAGATTCAGTCGTTTCTCGGCGTGTCGAACTTACCTGAATTTCTGTGCCACGGTTCGTTTTCGGTTGAATTTCATCGCTCATACCAGAAGAGACACGTATGTTGAGTTCATCTTTCTTACCCAATACTCTACAAAATACTACAGCTTGGTTGGTACCGATCAGGACTGCAACGTAGACCACATAACAAGAAACACACGCAGTATAGAATATGCCTGCGAAGAACTTACGCATGCCGATAATCCACTAGCATAGAAATGGAATAATTTAGCCTGAAAGATTCTGGCAATATTTAAGGAAAAGGACACGCATGCATGCACAAATTCTGAAAGCCCTGCTTATATTATACCAAAACATGTGGTCAGGTTCAAAAGAGAAGCTTATATTAGCAAAAGACACACTCTGCTGAGGTCAATCAAAGAGAGATGCCACTTTTATTAATCAATTTGGTACTCCCTTCGTTTTTATTTACTCTGCATATTAGAGTTGACTGAAGTCAAATTTCGTAAAGTTTGACCAAGTTTATAGAAAACAATATAGACATTTATCATAATAAATCTATACGATGTGAAAGTACATTTAATAGTAAATCTAATGTTGTTGATTTGTTATTGTATATCTTAATATTTTTGTATATAAATTTGGTCAAAGTTTGTAAAGCTTGACTTTGACCAAAGTTAATATGCGAACTAAATAAAAACGGAGGGAATACTGCAATATATCCGTAGAGAATGAAACCTGCTACAGACAGATCTGCTTTGATCCATCACGTACTGGATTAAAGTACCGAACCATTAAATTAGTTCTTAGACACAACCGATCGATGATGCAAGCCTAACAACCAATCATATGAACCCACCAATCATACGAACCCGATCGACGACGACGATCGGATGATCACTATGACATAATTCAGTCCTCTCAGCTAGCTGGTCCCTTAGTCAAATTCATTGATTATTCCCTGATGAACCTGAAGAATGAGTACAAGTCTTGAAGCACTCATTCCAAAGGTTCATCTAGCTAACCATATAGCTTCATCAGTACGTACGTAGTGCTATCCGTTACAAATTACGATCATGAGCTACTTATATAGATACTAAATCATCATGGTTGATCGAGGAACGCCGTCGGATCGATCTGCGCCGCACGTTCGTTCCACCCGGCGAGCCTTCGTCTACCTAAACTGGCCGCCGAAGGGGGTCCAGAAGTCGACGGGCCCATCGCTGGCCACCGCGAACGTGCTCGATATCGGCACCAGGCACAGCCCCCGGCCCTTGAGCGACACCTCGCCGCTGCCATCCTTGCACGACTTGTCAGGGCTAGCACTCGAGCTCTGTGACCAAACACAAACAGATGCAAAAGCTATCAGGCATGCACTAGGAGATGGTATTCGTATTCATGTGGCAATGGGAAGTGGGAAAGAGCAAGCATGCAGATGCAGCAACCACGCCATGTGTATACCTTGAGGTACTGTGGCACTTGATGCTGATGATGGCCCCTCTTCAAGTATGGAGCACTAAGCACCTGCATGGATGCAGAAACAAATGTTCATGAGCTCGGTCTCCAACATCTAGCTAGTCTCCTGTGAGGAAATCGATAGAGCTCGTGCGTGCGTGCGTGCTCCAGATGCCATGATCAAAAGCACTTGGCACATGCACTTACACCAGCCTGGTCGTGGAGGAACTTGATGTATTCGATGGTCTCGTGGAGCACCGACGCCGTATCCGTCTGCACGCACGCGCAACGATAAATGTTAAGATTGTGTGTTAGACTTAGACGCATGTGTGTCTGTCAAATCTCTCGAAAGGATCGAGGAGAGGAAAGGAACAACGCTTTTGCAGCAGCGACAAGATCGTACATGTGGTTGACGATATATATATATATATGATGTGGATCCAACTACCAAGCAGCACTCTACTGGTTTGTGTAATGATATTTTTCATAAACTCCTTGGACGTTTGGTTTGAGTAATGCACATTGGACGATTGGACATGAAAAGCCTAGCTAAACTAGCTGGACAGCTCGCTTGATTACCTTTCCGAAAGGAGAGACGAGCTGTTGGAGTGCTGTGATCCTGTCCCCTAGCTTCTCCTTCCTAACCTGTAATGTATGTGTGGAGCAACTTTAATAATCAATAAAGATGCATATATAATACGGGTTTTGATCCACGCAACATGCACCAAATAATGCGTGTGGAGTTTGAAACAACCAGCTGGTTGTAAGTTAAGTTGACCATGCATGCATCTGCAATTCTGCATGGTAGATACATAGGTATGTATGGGGCTATGGGATGATGCCTACCTTGAAGGTCGGCAATGACGACGGCGTCTCCGTTCTCGGCTTCTTGAATGCCGGCTCGCTGTTCGCCTTCTTGGTAACGATCGAGCTAGAGTCCCCCACTCCTTCTAACACACTCTACAGACAAAGAAGGTTAACTTATTAGCCAGCTATTCATTTAGTTTCTTGTGTTATTGTCTACTCCATGCTAGAGTAATCACTGGCACAAGCTTACCTTTAGTGCAAGATTTGCCCCACGCGGCGCCGGCGATGGTCGTTTCACCGCACGCACGCTAGTCTGCTCAGACACCGCCGGCGCTGGCATCGCCATGCCGAACCCGGCAGACGGGTTCCAGAACGCCGCATCGTTGGTGAACTGTAGCGGCTCCCTGACCCCTGCCTGGCCGCCCATCTGCTGGTACTGGTACTGCTGAATCCCCGCCGCCGGTGCCGGCTTGGCCATCGGCTCCAAGAGGCTCCTCAGCAGCGACGACGACTGGAACCCGTAGGGTGAGTTCGGCGACAGGAGCAGCTCGGGCGCCCCCAGACTGGACAATAGCTTCTGCTGGCGGTGGTGATCGCCGGCCTGCTGGTGGCCTTGCAGCGCTAGGTCTAGCTTATTTGCTGATGGGTCATTCAGCATGCTTGACGCGTTCATGTGGCTCTGCTGGTCCGTTCTTGAGCTCATGTCATGGTGGCCAACTTGGAGGAACCCATGCATGTTACCAGCGCCGCCGTTGCTCCTGTGAAAAGGTTAAAACACACGCACATACACATAGATTTCATTAATCAATTTTAGAGTCACGGGAGTAGATAAGTATGCATCTAACTATCTATCTATCATCATCACCATACATATCATTTGATAGTACGAGATCACGGAGGGTAAACTGATCCAGCAAGGGTAGGTGAATCGAACAACTCACATGTAAGGGCTATTCCAGTCGGTGAAGCCGGCTGCCGGGTCGCTGATGCTGGCTGTTTCTTGGAAGGTTACGGAGCTGTTGTTCCCGGGCGACTCGGAGGAGGCCGTGGTGGTGCAGCTCTTGGCCTTGCCGCCGTCGGCCGCCGCCATGTCGTAGCCACCAGCAGCCAGCTGAGCGGCCGGCCAGGTGTTGAACCCTGCGAGCTCCGTCGAGCACGCCGCCGCGGGCACCGCGGTTGTGTTGGTATTCCACCACATGCCGTGTGAGACAGCTCCGCCGCCGCCGCCGTTGTGCATGGCCGGAGCAGCGTACATCAGCTGATGATCTCCCATATCAACGGACCGATCCACCGACGCCGCCCCGTTTCTTGGTCGATCTTCTCGGTGTGCGGCGGAGAGGAGCGAGATGCAAGCAAGCTGGGATGCAAGGGAGTGGTGAGTGCTTGTTGGGTGGGCGGAGGGGAAGGGGAAAGGGGGTGAAGCTAAGATGAGGGGTAGTGGCAGTGGAAAAGATGTGGTTGTGTGTCTTGGGTATATATAAACCGTTTGGAAAGGGCGGCGAGGAGAATTTCGCCTACCTGACCGCCGGGGTGTTGGGTCGCTGGCGGTCTTCCGGCATTGCGTCAGCTTGGTAAGTAAAATTGATCTGGTGCAACTGATCATGATCCAAGCGGTTGTTCAGCAACCCAAGATCAGTCACTAGAGAACAGCACTGTCATGCTCTATTTTTATTTAAAATGTTAGCTGGAGGCAAACCAAGCCTTTGAATTGATAAAGCCATTAACCGACCAGAATTACAATGAAGAGCAACTGCACTACTTGGGCTGTAATTTCTTTAACTCGATTGTCTTGTAGTAGTACTAGTATGTTACTCCATCCGTCCCATAATATAAGAGCATTTTTCAAAAATGCTCTTATATTATGGAACGGAGGGAGTACATTATGGTCTTAGGTTTTTGACGTGCATGCTTTATGATCCTATCTCGACTACCGAAAAAAAGAGACCTAGTCCCTTTGTTCCCAAATAGACATTGTTTTGGGTTTTGCACAATCTCTAGTGATCGAGCAACTTTAACCAATATAAATACTTATGTTTAAATTTTACATTGTGAAATTGTTTCTAATGGAATTCAATGATATGAGTTCTATCTTAAAGAACTAAAAAATATTATGGTTCAATATTCATCAAAGATGAAAAGCAATTCATTTTGTCATAATTGTTTGTCTTCAATGATTTTTCATAACGTTTGTTTGTTGTGCCCAGTTTTGTTTACTTGAATCAACTTTCATGCTTTAATAAAATTGTTATTTTCCAAAAAAAATATAAATATTCTTTGCAACAAAAGGTAGATTTGGACATTAGGGTTGAAAGTAATTCATTTTCAAAATTATAAAATGTTTATTTCATCTATATGTGGGCATGTGGTGATTTTGCATTGTTAGCGAACAGGCAGGTTCCCTATGTGTCCGAGCAACCATAAAGGGCTGGCTTGGTGCGAAACAATTGCGGTATTTAAGATTTTACATTTTGAAGCTTATTTTAATGGTAGATCTAATGGTATAACTTTTTATCTGACAAACATAAATTATTTATTAGTGACAGTAGTCAAAGAAAAAACTTAGTTATTGTACGCTTTCTAGAAAATCAAGTGACAATTAATATGGATTGGAGGAATAGTCTTGGAGACTAATTAAAATATCCATGATAAAGATAGTATCTCAATACATACGAAAAATTCTTTGCAAAAAAAGAAGGCCCAGACAAAAAGGAAATTGCTCTGTATTTGTTCAAGACAAGTCACATCTAGCTATACTATCAAGAAATTCCGATCCTTCAATCTTCTCTTTAGTGATTCTTAAGTCAGAGGCCCAGAGCACATGCTAGATGTATAATGGTAAGGATTTAGGAATATTGAGATTACACAAAAGCATGGATTCAATACTTGATTTATGGCCCGGTGCCATGTTTCACACATTGGAATCAGGATAAATACATCAAATCAGCATAAATAATATATGTTATCTCTTACAAATAAAACAAAGGAATAGGACTAGGGCATAAATTCGAACTAATCAATCAAAGGTCTTGACCCCAGAAAGGGAGTCTTGCTGGTGATAGCAACCCAAAGCAAATAAATTACACCAACTGGTGGAAGGAATGTCTGAGATGAAATCGCCTAACGTTTCCTGCAATAGTCAGACTGTTGCACCTAATCTTTGTGCCAAGAAGTCTTGTTTGCGTGTACTATAGTCGCCTCCAAGTGATCTAATCTATCCTAGCGAATTACTTTCTCGCTGGTAACTATAGCTAAATTATGACTATCAGCCTTTATTTATTTTATTGTTAAGCATTCCCGACCACTAGAAGATAAACTCAACGTCACGGTCCGATGCAAATTACATGCATGCCCTGAGACATATTCTACAAATCGTAGCATGCTTTGCTTGCCGATCAAATAATTGTAGCTAGCATATTATGCATTTTAAACACAAAGTAAATCTTATAGCATTTGAGTGGAAGAGTGTACCCTTGATTAACAGAGAGAACCGGCCATGTTTTTCTGCGAACTTGAGAATGCAGATACAAAAACGTCAGTTTCGTTTGGGGGTGGGCGACGTGATGGAAGAACCCCCCACACATCGCACGCGTAGGCAGGCATGCACCCCATGTTTTGTCTTGGATCGTTATGATTCCCTCGTTTCTTTTTGGATTTTTCCTCCATGCACTTATATTCCCTTGTGGGTTCAGACCAGCCAAATGCTTGCATTATTCCTCTTATTTTTCTTCTCCTAGAGAATTGCTTAACGACGGAGTGTTTATATTTAGTTAAGATGCTAGTATAGTAGCTAGCGCAGTGCAATGCGACCGAAATGCACAAGCTAGCTATGCCTTGCATGCCTACCATGGTCAACGCCATTTCTCCTACTACTACTACTTGTGGGCTGGAAACCGTCGTGTTCACGGGTAGCATAGACAGAGTGCGACTAACATAGATTATTAGAGCATCTCAACATACAGGGTTCTCGCAAGTTGTCATGGAGGTTGACTGTTTAGAGGTCGTAAACCGCTGACTGTCATGTCACAATTTCAGATTGTAGATTCGTAATTGACGCCTATCTTCAATGAAATTAGGGACAAAACTTCAAGTTTCGCTTTGTTTTCGGTTAAGCACACTTCTAGGGACTTTAATGGCTCTGCGGATCTTTGCTAAACGTCCTATTTTTTTAGCAGTGTCAAATTGCTAAAGAACCCGGCATCTCCGCCGATGTTTGGTGATCGAAATTAGCCAATCCAGATTGTATATGCTCTTATGTGTTAAAAGACATACTAGAATAGTAATCCCTTCATCTCAAAATAAGTGTCATTGATTTAATACAACTTTATAGTACTGATTTTGTACTAAATCAGCGATATTTATTTTCATACAGAAAGAGTGTTAGTTAAACTAACATAAGATTTTTTAGGTTACTATAAAATAGTGATTTAAAACTCTTATATACTATTAGTTTACAAGAGGAGTACTAATTGCGACATTTAGTGGACTTGAGAACAGCACCTACGCCCCTCACAAAAAAGGAGAAGAGGAAGATCGATAGAGAACAGCACCATCGCGGACGCGCGTCGTGACATTCTTTCGGCAATAATGCTAAGAGCATCTCCAACAAAAGCGCTATATAAACGACGCACGGTATAAAAACTGCTTTTAGCACGCGCGGATCTAATTTGGAGTCTCCAGCAGCCGCACAAAAAAGCGCGCACGCTATAACTAATGCAGTGTGCGCATCAAAAAGGCATCGCACGCAGCATATTTAGTGCGCCCGGTCGCGCGCGCTGCAAACTCTGGGCTGCTGCAGATGGGACCGCTTGATTGAGACCGTTGGACTCACGCGCGCAGCATATTTTGCAGCACTTGCTGGAGCAAACGTCTTCTAGCGCCCTAAAAAACTACTTGCGCGCTGTAAACCCGTTTTTTGGGCGCCGCGCATTGGGCGGCTGTTGAAGATGCTCTAAACATACAAAGAATTACATGCAATTACAGTTGACTAGGATTTTTTTTCCTTTCTAACTAATCTCTTTCTCCTGATTTTCACGGAGTGGGCCCCTCCTCCTTAATCTCCAATGAAAACTTACCTGCCTGTAAAACCCCTGTAAACCTATGTATATGTAGCATTTTATTACTCATCTTTCGGATTACGCATGCAGCAGAATCCCATATGGAAGGAAGACGGTGGCCGGCCTGAGCCTAGCAAGGTGGTACACTGCATGCATGTAACACGGTGAATGCACGCACAGCTTTGGCGCGACGACGGCTCGGTTGACGTCATGCTTACGGCCGGCCGCTGGTCGATCTATAGCGACGGGGACGGCGACGGAGAGAGCGAATCCGTCAAAAGCGCGGGGCCCAGGGGGTCGCACGCGTGCCCGGAAAAAGCCAGCCGCCCACTCACTCCATCCACACGCAACACAACACAGCACAGCACACACAGATATCGACCCAATCTAGCCACACACAGACACAGGGCATGCATGCATAGCATATAGCTCCACTCCAGGGACGGGGCTTACCTGCGCCCCGTACGTGCGCCCATCCGTGCGCCGCTGATCGCTGCCGCCCATCCCCGCCTCCCCTCGTGGGGCCGTTTTTTCTCGCACAAAAAAAAATTAAAAATATCCTTCCAAATACACATCGACCCATAATACTTGCTTTACCCAAAAAAAAGACCCGTAATACTTGCTGATCATCAAAACTGAATAAAACTATGGAGGGAAATAATCCCGCCCAATCAGATCTCTTAATCCCGCCAAAACAACATCCTTATCTCTAAATCGCATTAGAATGGACCAGAAAATATAGAGATTAATAGAGCCTGCTGAAACAATCAGGAGACTCTTTATCATTCATCAATCAGGAGACTCTTTATCATTCATCAATCAACAGCGTCAAGCAGATGCAACGTCTCTGAGTCTGGAGCGACCTAGAGATTGAAGCGAAGGATCTTCTTGTCCTTCCCTGATGGCTTCTCCAGGGGGTGGTCATGGGAACCATGATGATAATGGATCAGAACCACCAACAGTGAGATTCTCACTTGTATTCTTCATATCCTCCTTTTCATCTTCATAGTGATTTTTTTCTTCATATCCTCCCTTTCCCTGATGGCAAATAAACATGGTTGTTAAACATCTGTTAATGAAAGATCGTATAAGAAAAGATCTGTTAAACATCTGTTAATGAAAGATCATATAATTGATACAGGATGTGCAAGAAACCACAGCTAGCAATGCGAAAGATCGTATTAATGAAAGGGTACCAAAGATTGGAATGAATTTTTTATCTGATGAAGAGGCTTATTCCTTTTATAACAAGTATGCTGAAGTTATGGGTTTCAGCATCCGGAGAGGTAGTAAGCATAAAGTAAAGAACTCTGATATAATACAACAGAGAACATTTTTCTGTTCTCGTCAAGGTATGGACCACTTGTAATTTGTTTGGAGTATAATAATTTTTAGATGCACTAAGACAATAATTTAAATTATTAGGAACTCGTGCTGAAGATAAGAGAGAAGATACATTCAGTTATAGTAGGCCTGAATCACGATGTGGATGTAATGCACATATGAAAATAAGTCTTAGGAATGGATTTTATCAGGTTTACGAATTTGAGGAGACACATAACCACATTCTTGCTACTGGAACCATGGCCCAATACTTGAGATCTCACAGAAAAGTGACAGATGCACAAATAGCGGCTGCAGAGGTCGCGAAGTCCGTAGGCATTTCTAATAAAGCAACTATTGATCTTATGGCCAAAGAAGCATGTGGACAAGAAAACCTTGGTTTTATCCCTCAAGACATGAAAAATCGTTTGTACTCAAAAAGAACATTGCAAGCAGCGAAAGGTGATACAGGGGGAGTGTTAGAATATATGGAGAAGAAGGTAGCAGAAGATGTCAAGTTTTTTTATTCAATTCAAGTAGATGAGGACGATTTGATAACTAATATATTTTGGGCTGACTCGAAAATGGTATCAGACTATGCAACTTTCGGTGATGTTATAAGCTTTGACACCACATATAGGAAACTAAATGATGGGCGTCCATTTGGTTTGATTGTTGGGGTGAATAATCATAAGAAAACTATTGTGTTTGGTGCTGCACTTCTTTATGATGAAACTGATGAAAGTTTTGGTTGGCTTTTTAGAACTTTTCTAAAAGTTATGTCAGGGAAACATCCACAAACAATTCTTACCGATGAAGATGCAGCAATGGCCAAGGCAATCAGTGAAGTCCTACCTCACTCTCACCATAGACTTTGTGTGTGGCATATGAATCAAAATGCTTGCAAGCACTTTGCTGGAGTTGTTCCAGAATATAAGAAGTTCAATAGTGATTTCCAGCACTGTATCTATGACATAGAGGACGAAGAAGAATTTATAAGTGCATGGAATGATATGCTTGATAAGTATGGACTACGTGAGAATACATGACTCCAAAGGTTGTTCGAGAAAAGGGAGCAATGGGCACTAGTGTATGGTAGAAATACATTCTCTGCCCACATGAGCACTACCCAACGAAGTGAAAGCATGAACAATGAACTGAAGTGTTACATCAGTATTAAATATGACATGCTTACTTTTTTCGAGCATTTCGAACGGCTTGTTGCAGATAAAAGATTTGAAGAAGTGAAGTGTGACTTCAAGGCATCACAAACTACTCCCAAGATGAAGGCGGAATGTAGCTATATATTAAGTCAAGCTGTAACTACATATACTCCAGCAATATTCAAGATGTTTCAAGAGGAAGTGCTTCTGACCCTGAATTATGACACGTTCCTTCGTGATGATAGTGATACAGACCAAAAGTTTTACACAGTAAAATTTCATGACACAAAACGTGAGCATGTTGTTAGATTTGCTCCAAATGAAGAAAGGGTGAATTGTAGTTGCAAGAAGTTTGAATTTGCTGGAATTTTGTGCCGTCATTGCTTAAAGGTACTTGATATCAATAATATCAAGCATATCCCTGAACAATATATCTTGAAAAGGTGGACAATGGACGCCAAAGTTCTTGAGATAACAAGCAATCGCAATCTACATGAGGATCGAAAAGCAAAAATGTCAAACTACTACAAGGAGTTGTGCAGAATGTTTGTGAAAATAGCTGCTCGTGCCTCTGAATCGGACGAAACATATGATATGGTTGCTAAATGCGCAGAGCAGCTAGCAGAAGCTGTGGAGAAACACTTGAAAAATAGAACTGATCCTGATCCTGATCCTGATATGGGAAATTCCTCTGTTTCGCAAGGTATATATTGTACTACTAATTGCATAGAGTTTTGTATAAGACTTACATTTTAGTTTATAGTTGCAGGTCCGCTTATCGACTCTAGTAGAGTTTCAAAACACAACGAGGGGCTTGCCAAGCCAAGAGGTATCAAGGAGAAGGAGAAGACTACACGAGGATCAGCAAGACCCATTGGTGGATTGGAGAAAGCAATAACAAAGAAGAAAAAGAAGACAGATGATCCTGTACCAGTACAACCTCAAAGCACATCAATGGTCTGAAACTGTCCCACCTTTTTCACATAGAAATTTTAATTTTACTCACATTTATCCATCACTTTTTATAGGGTCATTTGGAGCTAATGGCAAATCATATGGGCGCACCGCAATTACTGTACAACCCATTCCTAAATGCTTCCATGCACCCAACACTTGCTAATACAATTATCATGTCAACACAACCCGCTGGGGGTTTAGAGAAAGCAAAAACAAACCAGGAAAAGAAGACCGATGAATCTTTACAACTACACCGTCAAAGCGCATCAACGGTATAACACGATCCAACTTGTTTCACATAGAACAAATAGTTCTACTAACATTTATCTATCGCTTTTTATAGGGGTATTTGGATTTTATGCAAAATCAAATGGGTGCACTGCAATTGCAGTACAATCCATTCTTAAATGCTTCAATGCAGCAATCGCTTGGTAACACAATCTCAATGTCAGCAAAACCCACTGGTCGCTTGGCGAAAGGAAAACAAAAAAGAAAAGGAAGACAATCGATTCTTCACAAGCAGAACGTACAAGCACATCAGTGGTATAAAACTGTCACACTTTTTTTCATACAAATTAATTTTGCTGAAATTCATGTATCACTTTTTATAGGGTAATTTGGAGGTTATGACACACCAAATGAGTATGCCGCAATTACAGTACAACCCATTCCTAAATGCTTCAGTGCAGCCATCACTTGGTAATACAATCTCAATGCCACCACAACCAAATGGTGGCTTAGAGATAGCAAAAACAAAACAGAAGAAGACTAGTGATTCTTTACAAGTACAACCTGAAAGCACATCGAGGGTATAAAACTATCCTGCTTGGTTCACACAGAAAAATTAATTTTATTGACCTTAATCTATCATTTTTGTAGGGTCATTTGGAGTTTATGACAAATCAAATGGTTGCACCGCAGTTGCAGTACAACCCATTGCTAAGTGCCTCAATGCAGTCATCACATGGAAATACATTCTCGATGCCAATGAACCAAAGAATGGTGGCAGGATTCCAACAATACAATACACTAATGGTAGAAGCATTGTACTTTGTCATGTTTTATTATCATTTCGAAACTTCTGCGTGATTAAACTTTGCTACTTTTCTGTATAGGGTCATCCAAACAACCACATCTGCACCGATTTCCAAGTGCACAACTCGGCATTGCAGCAACAGAGCATTGGACCCTCTGCCTCTACTTTAATGACAGGACAAAATCAAGTCATCTTCCATGAACCGAAGCCAACTTAATCAATTTGTTATGAACACTATAGCTTGCGGCAGCTTGATTCACCTTTCCTACCCCATCACCACCCCGCGTGCTTGCGGCAGATGGAAAGACAATAGGATTGGTCACGCAAGAACATAATTTCTCACATTCGCTCGTTAAGACACTCCATTGTTAAATAAAAAGTTCTATCCCATGTACTGAAGCCAATTTAATCAATTTCATAGATGACACTGGTTTTCTTGTTATTTGCTATGGATTTTTTATTTTATTTTTTGTGGGGATGCCATGGATTGAATCGAATATCGAACAAATTATCCCTATGCACTGAAGTCGATTTTAATTGACACTATTTTTCATTAGAACTTGTTATTGAACATCGATTGAATAGAATAGCAACCAAATTATCTCTATGCCCACAACCATAACTCGTGTTCCTAGTAATCAAGCAAGAAATCAAAGATCAAAAGACCAGCAAAGCAAAAAAGAAAATTTACCTGTGTGGCTGTGTCGTATCTCTTGTGAAAGTAGTAGAGCTGAATCTCTTGGTGAACGAACAAAGGCACCTTACGAGCTCTCCACCACGAGCCTGCGACGTCCCGGTCTGCTGCCTCCGCCTATGTGTGGCACACTCATGGCGGTACAGAGCTGCTGCGCCACCCGGGATCCACCGCCTCCATGTACGGGCTGCAGCGCTCCACTAGTCGAAGCAGCTGCCCCATCCACCATCCACCTCCTCCAGGTCGGGGCTGGAGCGCTCGAGCTTCTCAGTCTCTGCAGGCAGCTGCGCCCGCCCAAGATCCACCTCTCCATGGTCGGAGCTCTCGAGCTGCCCCTGACCTGCTGCGCGCCTGAGGAGAGAAGAACATGGCCAGCATCCGGAGAAGATGACAGAGAAGTCGCCTCCTGAAGTAAGGGGGCACGGCGTGGACATCGCGGCGGCTTCATCCCCTCCGTCCTCCATGCTCTGCTCCATGTCCGAGCTCTGACGGGAAAGAGAGAGAGAGGAGTAACGAGGTGAAGAATACGAGAGGACCCCGCTGGACCGAACAGACGCGTATTAGGATTGGTATTTTGTTTTTTTTTCGCTGCCAAAAACAGCCACGCCGAGGAGAGGCAGGGATGGGCGGCAGCGATCAGCGGCGCACGGATGGGCGCACGTACGGGGCGCAGGTAAGCCCCGTCCCCACTCCAGTAGTCGGAGGCCGAGTCAAAAGGCGGGACGGGGACAGCATCTAGGCAGCGTACGTACGTTCGGCTCATCGCGCGGGACAGGATCCGGTGTCCCGATCCACGTCGCTGACACGTATCGGCAAAGCCTTGACCAGCGCGGCACACATATGAACAATCATTTTGGCCGGGTTCGGTAGATCGGGAGGGTCAACTTCTTATTCATTTCGTCTCATTTCCCCCCTCGGCATTCAGCCTAGTGTGGCAGTTCCAGCACATGAAATAAAGAAATGATTGGGTTTGGGGAGGAAGGTCAACTTGCCATTCATTCCACTCCCTTCCCTAGCTGAGCTGAGCTAGCGTGGTATGTAGCCAGTGCACCAGTTGCAGAGATGAGTCTGCATGAGTGCTGTCAGTAATATTATTGTTATAGTAGAATATATGTTCACACAGACAGACAGAACCTCGGTCGAATCTGTTCATATCTCCTTTCCCCTGCCGCCCGATCGAGTGAGTGATTCTTCCTTTCCTTCACCAACCTACCCTGCCCTGCCCGGTGGTCGCGCGATCATGACGATCTTGCCCTCTGTGTTTTCGCCAAGGGATTGGCCATCAGCACAAGGTGGGACGGAAGATCAGCCCAATATATATTCAGCTAGTAGTAGCAAGCGTGCAACCTGTTGATTCTCGTACGCACGCACGTACGTACGTCATGGAGCACCAAAGTGTTACTGTTTGTCTTTGGTAGCAACCTCTGGCTGCATATATATCAGCCACAAGCTCGCACACATAATTTTACTCTGCGAAAAGCGCACGGCTCGATCGGCTCGTGCTCGTGCATTGCACGTAGCCACGGACACATAATTTTACCCGCGAAAAGTGTTAGATCGTCTGGTGCTCGATCGTGTGCATTGCACATAGTCATGGATAGATAGCTAGCTAGACTCGATCACTCACGATTAGGCGATTATTCAATCTTCTTCGCTTTGTTGTTGGTGGTGGATGGGCCGATCAAGTCGTAGACGGCAAGCCGCCAATGGTCTGGTGCGTGCCGTGCGACCCAGGGAACCGAACCCGCCCCCGAGCGCGACGGAGAGCCATCCCGGCCGGCCGGACGCCGTCTTCGGCTGGCTGTGCGACACACGGCGCAAGCACGGGCACGGCGACGACGACGACAGCTATAGTGCGCGCACGCGTGGCACGCCGCCGCGCGCAGAGCAGCAGCAGCATCGGCGCGCGCACCCGCTCTCTGTAACACGTGCCGCGGCCAAGACGGCGACGCTGACCCGGCCGTCGGGCGCCGGCGTCGACCGATCGCGTCGTCGGAGGGGGGAAAAGGCAGAGGGGTTGACGTGTTGCGGGTCATGATCGAGTGCGACTTTTGAGCTGTTAGGCTCGGCGTTGACACGGCATATAGGAGTAGATCCGAATTTTTTTAGCTGTTTGGTGGGTCAAAGCGTGGTCTGACTTTGGATCGTGAAGCATACGTGCTGGCCGGGTCTACTCGGGTTCTCTCCCTGACAGCTGCCGAGACCCATGCATGGCAGACCCGACTTGTTTGGATCCTAGCGAGCGTGGGAGTTGGTTGGTCTCGTCGACCCCTCTCGTTTCCATCGTAAAACCCTAGCGTGTGCGCCTAACACACCACATGCATGCGTGGTTAGGACTTGGGATAATCCGTGACTGATCCGTCCAAGCACTGGCGGACCTCCCCACTGGGCAGGGTATGGCAGCCGACATACCTTACTTCTGGGCAAAAAAAATTATATACATATGCATCTATCGATCGATACTTGAATGAATTGCTTGACTCGTTTGACCGCACCCAGGGCTGGCAGCCTGGCCTAATGGGCCGACGCGACGCATCCAGCTGTTGGGCACTTGGGCTAGTAACAACCGGTCGAGATCGATCCAGCGCCCACGCACACGAGACACGACGCCCAGCCGCGATGCAACCCTAAGCAGCTAGCGCGGCGGCGGCGGCGGCTGGCCAGGTCGTGAGGACGAGGAGGGCCGTGGGCGACCGACGACGGGGCAGCCGACAGCCGGACGGCAGCGGCTGGCTAGGGGCTTAGAGGGCGGCGGCAGCAAGCTGCAGCGACAGCAGAAAGCGGCGGCTCCAGCGGGCGACGATAGTTAAGGATTTTCCTGGTAATCTCTCAGGGTCCGAAACTCTGAAACGCTCCTCTGCTCTAAACTATTTGCAGCCACTACCACTTTGTTTATACAATTATACTTTTCATTCATGCTAGTGTATGCACAAGTTTTTTGTTTTTAGATGATTATACGTACAAGCTAATAAGATGCCCAACCGGCACAGTTCTATGACTTCTGTCCATAAGATGGAAAAGAAGGGGAAAGAACCAACAAATGCAAAGGAAAGAGGAGGAAGAGGTATATTTATCATGTCCGCTTGGTAAAATTAAGGAAAATGTGTTACATTGAGTGATAGATCTTCAAAAGATTGCTCTTGTTAAAATTAAGGAAGATTTTCAGAAGGAGGGTAGGGCACTGCCATTGCCTGGGTCTTCTAGACGTCATTATAAGCATTATCGGTATGTTTTAGGTTATTTTCCTATTGAAACGTGTCTACATTTTCATTGTATTTGGTTATTCATTTGTAGTGTGCATTGTTAGTATGTATTGACTTCTTTGATTCGCATCAAAAAAAATTCTTAATGAGACTTCGCCCTATTTTAATTTTTTTTATGGTCCGTCTCTACGTCCAAGGGAAAATGGTCAACCATCTCCAATGACCCAAAGAGACATGCATGTATGCATCCCATCTTGTGATTCACAGGACTAGCTAGTAGTAAGCGCCAGCGACACTGCCATTCCTAAACAAACACTCCTATGGTGCTAGTAGTTGTCTGATAAGCTTAGGCCATCTCCAACGCCGACTCTTGAATCTTCCGTATCCGTCCGGACCACGATATCTAGACCGTGAAAGTCATCCAACATAATTTTTATCGGTCCACAACGTGGTCCGGACGTATTTTCTCTCGCAAATAGAAGACAAACATGGAGGGCTTTGCGGGAATCCGGATCGCTCACACATTTTTTTCTGACCGCCCTGGACCACCCAATCCCCTCCTCCCTTGCCTGCGCACGTTCCCGTCCGACGCCAGCTGCCCGCATTCATGCCGCTGTAGATCACGCTGCTCCATATTAAAGAGGGCTCAGGGTTGACGCGACCTACAGCGCATTGAAGCGGCACGCCAGCCGGCCAGATCTACGACGAGCGTGCGAGCGAGGAGGCCATGGCGGCCATGGCCGCGGCAAACCACAACTTCGTCTTGGAGCTGCGTGCCATCTACGACGCCGTCCGCGCTCAAGCCGCCGCTTGCCAGGAAGCGGCCGCCGCCGAGGCGCAACACCAAACGATCGCGGAGGAGAACATCGCCAGCTGCGCCTCCTACGCGCCGCCGCCGAACTATTAGGCATCCCCGTGGGACAACGACATCACCGACGCCACCATTTTCATCGTAGAGTTCACGTCCACCGGCGGCGGACAGGTCCCGGACTCCTTCGAGGATGAGTAGACCACGGGAGGCGGCAGGGCCTGGCGTCCCACGTGGGCTGGTCCGTCTCCCATGTTCTACTCTTCGTTGCTGCAGACCGCATCTTCATTTCACGAGTCTTATCGTCTGTGCTCATGGAGACGGCGGATGGAGGACTACACAGGCTTGGACACCGGCCGCCACCGTCGTAGGATAGGTTTAGGGGCGGGTTTTTTCTTCTAAATGTTTGAAATGTAATAAAAATCCGATGCGTTTGTATGAAATCCATCCATGTTTGCACGAATTTCACCTGATTTGTTGAAAAAGAGTTTGAAATATATGTGGCTACGGTTCGGTGGCAGCCTCCCTTATCCGTGTCCGTGGATTGGTCCTTTCTGTCCGCGGATGAATATGAGAGAAAATTTGCGTGTTGTTGTTGGAGATGCCCTTAATTAGCAAAGAGTTGTCTAGACTTTGGATCGCCACTTGGTCTACTACCCAAGTTTATTCTCATGTCCACAGCTGCCGCGCCTTTTGTTTTCTTCGGAGCTAAACCGTATTTTAGTATATGCAAGTAGCCAGTGTGTGCGCCTAACACATGCAGGTTAGGACTTGGGAGTGACCCGGATATACGATCCGTGACTGACCCGTCCAAGCAAAAACGTCAACAAACCCAAAGGGTTTTCCGTGGAAAATGTGGAAAGCGTCAGCTGGGAAGAACCCATTCACACGCATGTGGATGTGGTTATAGTATATTCATCACTCGCAGGATTACTGAACACCAGGAGCACTTGCTATTTCCACAAAGAATATACCGTGCGCTTTTCAGACAGGTTCGATCCGCTGCACGCACGTTTCTTCTTTACCTAAAACCCTACTGGGAAACGTTTGGGGCCGGGGCACCGGCCGAAGCTTCGGCCGGTCCAGTCCACGCGCGCACGCCGCGACCCAGTCGCGAGCAACCACGTGGCGCTGCGGATCTCGCGAATCTCACCTCATTCCTGTCTCGCAGCTCCGCGGATCTCGTCCCCATCCTCATCTCCTGCAGCGCCGGCGCCCACATCTCGCCGTCGGCCATGGAAGGTCGAATCCCCTGCGCGTCTATGGATGTAGATCTTACCCCGCCATGCTTTACAGCCCGTTTCGCCATTGGATGCAGCCCGTTGACCAATCCCCATCCCCGGCGGTTGCAACTCCCACACGTCTCGTGCTTCTGCCTCGCCGCCGACGAGCCGGACGGCGATGGTCGACACCGGAGGCTTCTGCAGAATCGTCGCACCACCTCATGTTGCAACCGTTTAAAAAAAAGCTTCATCCCCTAGATGAAAAGCTTCAACCGGATGTAGAGAAAGCTACAAGTGGTCAGCGCCATCGCCGAAAAGCTACAACCGTTGACATGAAATGCTACATCCTTCGATTAAAAAAGCTTCAACCGAAACGACACAAAAAGCCTTGACCAAGTGCTGCTAAAAAGAAAATAGCTACAACTTTTGGTAAAAAAGCTTCAACGGTTGTTGGAAAAAGCTCCCACAATTGAGAGAGAAAGCTACAACTAGACACTATGAAAATAAGAAAGCTTCAACCAGCGACGGCTGGAGGTGGAAGAAGATGATAAAATGCTGCAGTTTTGCTACGTGCTTCAACCGGCATAGATTTTTGCTACAACTGGCATAGCATTTTGCTACAACTAGCGTCACGTTTTGCTACAACACACAGCCGGCGTCGCGGTTTTGCTACAACTAGCATCGTTTTTTGCTACAACCGGCATAATGTTTTGCTACATCCATCATGGCTGAGCTGCGACCCAACACGGGTTTCCGTGAATTCTGGCGGCGAGATCCAGCACGGGGGGCAGGGGTGCATGCTGCAACCGGTCGCCGGCGAGCTGCTACGGGCTCGCGGCGAGCTGCAATCTCGACCGGCCGTAACGGAGCTCGAACCCAAATCCATGGCGGCAAGGAGGTCATGACGTATGTAAGACATGATTGAAGCAATCCCAAGGCGGCTTGATAGGTGGGGGAGCTCCTCGTCGACGTGATTCGGCCGTGGGGAACGAATAACAGGCGGATCTAGCCGCCGCCGCCGCGGATCGGGGACGGTCAGTCGCGGGGGGATCCAACTCCCTGTTTTTCTTCTTGTGCCTGTTCGTACACGGTCGCAACAAAACTGTTCTTTTTTGCTGCAACGGTTGCTTCAGTCCGTGTATGCGCGCAGATCTAACGGTCCATGCAAACCGCATCGGACGGCTGGGCCTCGACCGGCCCAACTGTTGGGCCGGTGCGCCGGCGCAGATCGCTGCCCAACCCTACTATGCACTCCGTGCACGTCATGTACACTCGCGGCCAATGGATAACCATAGGGCTACAACAAAACTATTGGACGCAGCTTATCGTTAACGGAAGCCGAACAATGAGTGAGTGCACTAAATAATACAGTGCGTTTTTCCTGTCTTGTGAATTCTCTGGCTTTAATGATGTGCCCAGTGTGAAACGAGGGCGAACTCACCATCTGGCTCATATAGGGGGTTAACACCACCTTTTTTTTTTGAGAAATCTTGCATGCTTTATTCATTCAAAGGAATTGTCATAGGTACAAGGTTCAGGTCATGTGGGTAACCCAACCAAACATGAATACCTATGTTAAAATTACAAACGAATTTGGCAAGATTATGAGCCTCGAAATTAAATTTCCTACGCTCGAAAACAAATGAGCAAGACACAAAACTACTCATATGGTTCGTTATTTCATGAACTAAAGCTGCATTAGGGCCTCCGGTCCCTCTGTTTATGTCGTTCACCGCCTCCTGGCAGTCCGAGGCCACATATATCTTCTGCTCCACAAGATCATCCGCCAAAGCTAATGCTTCACGGCAAGCAAAAGTCTCCAACAGCAGCGGGTCAGTAATGCCATAGTACACCATCGCTGATGAGCCCAGGTAGTTACCTTCATGGTCCCGACATAGCGCCGCTACTGCTCCTCCTCGCCTTGTTCTCCCAACGGCTCCGTCCACATTAATCTTCACCATCCCTCCGGGGGGTGGAATCCACCGCTTGGGCCGTTGAGCCGGGATTGATCTTGTGATTGCATGTACACTTTCAACGCGTAGATTACCCAACTCTGCGATGTAGTTGTCAATGAAAGATGCCATTTGTTGTGGGCTCTGAAAAATTGATTCATAAATTGCCTTTCTCCTTGCATACCATATAGACCAAAGTGTAATGACCATCCTTGTAAACTTATCATGATCCAAGCTCTCACTCATCTCGAACAGCCAAATCCTTGCATTGGCCTCCATGTTGTCCGACATCTGGGAGACTAGCATGTCATCTGACAGTGCCCAAATGCAACGTGACATCGTACATGCAACAAGGGCACGCCGCTAAGAATCCTCACATCCGCATAGGGGGCACACGTCTTGAGCTGACATATTTCTTCGCTTCAAAACATCCGTTGTCGGGAGGGAATGATGAGCAAGTCTCCACAGGAAAATCCTCACTTTCGATGGGACTTTCAATTTCCATAATGCACTTCACACTCTTTCATCCTTCTCAGAACTGGACATCCCGCTGCACCCATTTTGCCACTCCTCCCGCTGTAGCTTGGTCTTTAGCAAGAATCTGTAGGCCGGGCTTACAGTAAACTGGCCCTTTCTGTCCGGGTTCCATGCCCAAAAATCCTGTATATTGCGCGTGCAAACAATATATAGGGGGTCAACACCACCTGGACCCCAAAACGCCGCATGCGAACAGCCCGGGTGGGCTATGACGGAAGCCCAGAGGCCCACGCAATGCGGACCCGCACCATCGTTATTTTGTTGTTAGGTACGCTGGGCCAGATGGGCCTGCCTGTGGAGCCAGTGTCTATCGCATTCGCAGCCTCCTGGGTGCACGGGTCAACTCCTGTGTGACCCCTGAACTCTCACTTTCCCTTTCTGGTTACATCGGGCGAACCTTTGCCTCCAAATTTCCCTTTGGGTCCCTGTCGAATTCCACCAGTTCCCGTGTGCCTAGTTGTTCCTTCTCATTGCTGCGACGAAAACGAAAAAATAATAATACTACGTACGTGCTAATTGCAGATCATATCAGGCTTAGACTGTCTCCACCAATGCTCGTCGCAGGTTGCACTCCATTGCACTAGCAAGTTTAACCGGACGGTTCGTCAGACTGGCTGGGGCGTTCCCGCCGTGGAGCCTTCCGACGATCGCGGCCGTGGCACCATGCATGCAACCCGTCCCTACCTGGTGTACGTACCGCATTGCCCGTCTCAAATCGTCTCGACGTACTCGATGGCTCGACCATGTGCATGCATGCACTAGTAGAAAACGGAGGTTTAGCGCCGGTTCGTAAGGATCTTTAGTGCCGGTTTCATAACCGGCATTAAAGGGTGGG
>NC_041382.1:722923991-722924987 GCF_002162155.2 Triticum dicoccoides | reverse complement strand
CGGTTCGGCACGAACCGGCGCTAAAGTGCCACCACGTGGCGTGAGCTCGCGCCCTGGTATGGGGGACCTTTAGTACCGGTTGGTGTTACCAACCGGTACTAAATGGTTTTTTTTGATTTTTTTTTGAAAATTTTCGAATTTTTTTAAATTTTTTTTTCAATTTTTAATTTTTCTGAATTATTTGATGATTTAGTATCTAATCACCTCTCTTAACTGCTCAAGTGTGGATCACTCATTCCAAATCATCTAACTTCCCGACCGGTCACCCATCCCTCTCATTTAACTTCCCGACCGGTCACCCATCCCTCTCACTACTCTAGCCCGAGCACGCTTAACTTTCAGATTCTATTCTCCTTCGTTTCCGAGTCTGCACTTGTTGTTTTCCTGACAATAGTAAGATGTCAATCCTATTAACCCTCAGGAGTTTAGCTTGAGCATGAAGTCACACATTTCACCGTTTGAGTTTGAAACTATTATTCTAAAAAACAGTAATTATTTAGTAACGCTAATATTTCTTGAATAAGTTTGACCATAGTTTGACCACAGTTTGACCATAGTTTGACCAGATTTGACCAAAATTCAAAAAATTGAAATAATTATTTAGTAACACTAATATTCTTGAATAATTATGTAGTAACATTAATACTTCTTGAATAAGTAGTTTGACCAGATTTAACCAATTTTTTTTTAAAACTGAAATTTGACCATATCTTTTTTTCCTTTTGGAATTTGAGGATTCTAAAAAATTCCAAACAGGCCGTAGGCAGTCTCCATCGAATGCGGATTTTCGTGCTGAATTTTTTGATATATTATACATTTTTTTCTGACATCGTATGTAAAAGTTATAGCCGTTTTACATTTTCCCTACACTTTTTGCAAAACATGTCCAAATTGTAGTTTTCAAATTTTCCTAACTAGTAGATGTAGTAATATAACTACCTCTCGAAGGATTTTATTTTTTGAAGTTTTTATTATTTTCTTTTGATTTTTTAGAAC
>NC_041382.1:722864919-722923682 GCF_002162155.2 Triticum dicoccoides | reverse complement strand
CATGGCACGAACCGGTACTAAAGGTTAGACCTTTAGTACCTTTAGTACCGGTTCGTGCCACGAACCGGTACTAAAGGTGATCGTGGGGCCTCGGCCTGACGTCAACCTGCCACCACCCCTTTAGTACCGGTTCGTGCCACGAACCGGTACTAAAGGTGATCGTGGGGCCTCGGCCTGACGTCAACCTGCCACCACCCCTTTAGTACCGGTTCGTGCCACGAACCGGTACTAAAGGTTCAACACGAACCGGCATTAATGCAAATCCATTCGAACCGGCACTAATGGTACCATTAGTACCGGGCCAAAATCAAACCGGCACTAATGTGCTTCACGTTTGACCCTTTTTCTACTAGTGATGGTGGCACGTAGCTTATTTGAGGCACTACCAACGGCATCAACAGGAGGGCCAACTCGATCGTCGAGTGTCCCTATGCCATCTGCCATTGTGCTTAGTGAGCTGCTGCAAAACGGTCTAGCTAGCTAAGCTAACAATGGGCAATAATCCTACATCTACGTAAAGAAGGACCTACTTACTCTTACATAAACTTCTGAATTTCGCGGGGTGGGGCCCGGGCCGTTTTTTCTTCCAATCATATCATGTCGGGCTAGCTCTCACGTAGGTTTACCTAGACTATTTACGTAGATGTAGCAAAGCCCATAAGCTAACTCAAAAGGAAAGCTAGCTAAGCTAACTACGTGGTTAGTGTGCTTAATTCTCTGTGCGTTTCATAGCTAGCTAGGGCACTTGTTGGAGAAAACCGTGTTTTTTTTCCAGAATAATGCAAGCTATAGCTGCGTTTACAGAAAGTCAAAGCTTAGTTTGATCCACGCATTTAATGGGGACCCATCAGTTGCCTGACAGTAGTACGTGGGATCTAGCTAACAGGTGCCGGCCGGTTGATTCTCAAGTCTTAACCAAGATCGTGTCAAAAAGGAGTAGGCACCATGTCAGACGTTGTGCTGTGCATCATCTGTGCTGCTACAGGCAACGATCGACCAAGCAACCACGGGCCAAGCCGGCAATTTCTCCCTAACCTCAACCGCGTGGGGGCTGCCATTTTTCAGTGATGCGAATGTGGAAGTCAGAGGAGCACGGGGGGTGCTCATGGATGTGCAATAATGCATGTATGGACCAACCTGCAGGCCTGGCGACCACTTGTTGACTCATGGCATGGGGATGCCATTCTATTCTTGAGAGTATTGTATACGTGGAACCATGGAGTGATTGCGCAGCACAGTGTGTGAATTATCACGCACGGTACAGGCTCGATTGTCAAAGGGCTCATAAGATCACTTCAGAAGTCTACCAGAGGTCACACACGCATGAGAAGTCTTGTTTCAGAAGTGACCGTTGCCGTGAGAAATCTCAAGGCATGGCCGGTGCCAGTGCCACCGTGCCAGAGAGGAATCATTTGGATCGACGGAGTGAGACACGGCGAGTTGGCCCGGCTGCCCGTACTGTCGCATGTGCACGGGAGCTTTTCAGAAGGAATTTTAGTGGTAGGAGATCGGAGAGGATTCATTCGATCTGGGAAAGATGTGCGCCTGGGCCAGCGCCGATCGATGCATGAGAAGCTTTGCAGCGAGACATATGGCTCAATCAGCTCAAGCCCCATGAGCTTCTGGCCCCGCCTCGGCGAGGGTCACCGGCCGCGTCTCGCTCCAAAAAGGGGTCCTTTGGCCGGGCCATGTGGCAACATGAGCGAGCGATCTCAGTTCGTTTCGTGTGTTGGATGAAGCCCCCAGGTTGATATTGATAGCAGCAACTTGGATTCCCTCGGAAGAAAGGTTAGCAAATTGGATGCTCAGCACCACCGTACCATGTGCAGAGCTCACGATCGTGCAGCCGATGGCGCTGCAAGTACGCATTGCTACTGTCAATGTGCATCAGCTGCTACTTTGCACCGGTGTGTGCAGATTGTTGCAAAAATGGTAAGGGCATGTATAATGGTGGCATATGGATACATATGCCCCATGACAAAAAGTAATTTGAAGCATCTACATTTATTTTTTCTCCCCAATGCAAGCTACTATTAGTGGGCCTTATTAAGAAATAGAAAATAAAGACTTTAGTACACATACATCTATACTTTTCATTCCAACCTTTTCAGCTTTCGTCACCGGACCACACTTTTTCTCTTCAAGCACCTGCCTTCTGGAGAGGATTCCGCTTCCCTATCTGAACCTACTTTACGTCATATCCGATCCTACATTGTACATGCCTAAAGAACAACAAAAAAGGGGAACAAAAAAGGGGAGGGGGAGAGAGACTTGTCAGGCAACCTATGAGCCTCCCTGCGTCAGGCTAGGCTGAACAGGAACGATCATCTACAGCCATAGATTAGCAGCTGATCCTAGCCGTTAATCACGCTCTGGCACACAGTGTTCTGCTTGCCTCCTTATTAGTCAAGGATGCAACGGTACAATCCTATAGAACAGATCCTGTTCAAGTAAGGTCGTGGATCAGTGCAGTGGAAGTTCCCTTTTAAGCTGGTTCTGCTGCTTGTAAGCAGCCGAGGTGGTACTAAAACCGAAATTGCTTCACTTATGGATGATGCTTACGGAAACTGTCGTACGGACAGATGTGCCAGCGCCTAATTCATCCCTCCCCCTGAATTTCGGGGATGGGGCCCTCCTCATTCCAATCTGATAATTTCATTTCAGTCCGTAAGTTTAAATGCGTTGAAAGTTGCCTGTAAGTGTAGCATCTCTCTACTAAAACACCTCTGTTCCCTGCATAATGCCTGGGCGTTTAGCGTGTGATGGAGCGGCCCAGTATGCTACGTGGTCTGGAATCTGGCCCGTTATGGTACTAGGTAAGGAGGAACGAGATTGCTCTTTGGGCCTCGGCCTACTTTTTTCTTTCCTTTCCTAGGACATAAATTATACCGATGTTGCATGCTGCAATAGTGACGTGGAAATGTGGAATGCCATGATCAAATCAATGTCTTTTTTTCGCAAAAAAAAAATCAATGTCTTTTTTTAAAATAGTTTGGATTACTTACCACATGTGTCACATGGTAGGATCGAATCAATGTCGACTCACACAAAAAGATGGTGACCAGTCTTCTTAGTTTCTACTACCTCCATTCCAAAATATATTTTAGAACAGAGGTAGTAAGAGATACACCAACTTGTTTTCAACATCAGTTAGCAAGACACAAATGGAACCCGGCCTCCCGAGATTGTATGGGAAAAAAGAAGACATAAAAGATGGTTGAAGCCCAAATTAGAGAATGTTTCTAATGGCAAGTGAAAAGAAGAAAGGAACCAGTACCGGCAAAAACACAAATTGATCACAAAATTGTCCAAATTTAGGCAGAGCTTAATTTTTACCTAACAAGCATAAGTGGATGAATAAAAAATCAACTAGACACTAATTTGCTTTGTTGGTTGTATAGTTTTGCTTAAATTATGAACATATTATTTTATCTGGGTGAAAACTCATATATCCATGGCATAGTATTTTATATACTCTCCCTTGATTTGGAGCATCCTGGTGTGTCGGGGCCTCTAGGGACATTAAGGGGTCCACCTGTAAGTGTGTGTTGTTGGCTAAGTGTTTTGGGTTTCGCATTTTCCATTTCTTTTTTAATTTTTATATTTTTCAATTCATGAGAATTTACAAAAATTCATGAACATTTAAATAATCTTTAAATATTTTTAAAATCCATGATTTTTTAAACAATCATGAACTTTTATCTGCATATATTTTGAAAGTTCACAAACAATTTTAAATTAGAGATTTTTTTAGTTTGAGAAACTTTTTAAAATTCATAAATATTTTTTGAAAATGTTTCTAAAGTCAGAATCATATTTTAGCATTCATTGTTTTCTTAATCCATATATGTTTAAAATTTGTGAACATCTTTTGATTTAATGAACCTTTCAAGTAAAAAATGTAGCCTTTTTTTTCCTAAGTAGCAGCGTCGCGAGTGGGAAAAAACCTAAACGAGCGAGCGGTGTAGGGAGCTGAGCTCAACGAGCAAGAGCTTCATGGGACGGCCCGAACGTTATCGAACCAATTCTACGATTTCATCATAGAATATGAGCTCACACCGTCACCATTTGCTTACACCAAGACCGATGCCTGTAAAGACACCATAAATCATGCACCGAACAACTTCATTTTCCTCTTAGAACAAATAGTGTCTCCAACAGCAGTCTCGCACGGTATACAAAAACTGCAACATGTAACATAATTAAAACCCAATCCAACATAGATAAAAGCCAAACAAAACAATCAACCCAAAAAATCTACTGGATAAAAAAGAGTTAATCGCATGAGTGAAGAATGGTGCCGCAAAGCAAGGGTGAGCCTCTAGTAATACAAAAATTATCGTGTTAGACACAACTTTGCACGGGTACCACTGTGAAGTGAGCCAATCACAATGTCAAAAAAAAAAACAAGTAATTCATCACATATAGAATCACAGACGTAGCTTTACTTTTCACAAACAAATATTGATCACATGATACACACTCAGAGTACTACTATTAGGCGATATGCTTACTTATGTGCTTCTTAGAAGCGGTAATACAAACCACATGAGTAGATTTTACATAATAAAGCGGGGACAGTTGACCGTTGGGTACATTGATAGATGGGCACGTATTTATTTATTTAGGTCCGCCCGTGTCTTTTGATCGACACGCCGGTAGTAGAAGCATCTAGACGACGGAGAAGGGCAATGGGATAATATTAAGGATGCCGCCAAGGAGGCCGCCCACGATCTGGCCGATGAGGCCAATTAGGCCGCCAAGCCCCCCGAGGCCGCCGCTACCGCTGCCACTGCCATTGCCATTGCCAGTGTCAATACCCAGGAGCTGAACTGGTGCAGTCAGCGTCCCAGTGACGCTGGCTAGGGACGCGTTGCAGGTGGCCAGCGGGGTGACCACCACCACCTTGCACTGGTTGCCGAGCAGAGGGGCGAGCAGCGATGATGTGGCCGGGCCCATGTTCATGGTGTACGTTCCGCTGCGGTCCGCCGTCGCGCTGGCCATCACATCACGGCCGCACACCATCTGCACGGCGGCATCTGTCCACAGCAAAGAAGCAAAGCAAACGTAAGACGGTTGATGAATATAATTGCTTAGGTGGCTATGGAGGCCGGCAGAGGTCCTTACTCGGGAACGGCGGAACCGCAGCCACGTTGATGGAGTTCCCGGCGCTGCATGGCACCACGCCGGAGATCACTGCCAGTGGAGGCTGCTTGCCCGCCGCCTCCGCACCGTGCGGTGCCAGGCTGACGGCGAGGACCAGGAGGGCGGCGAGAAGAAGGCTCTTGGTTGCCATTGGCTTGGATCCGCTCGATCTCTCTGGACTCTGGTGTTGTTGTATGTGTGAGAGGATGTTGTTATGTGCAGAGTGTGGTGGCTTATGCTGCTGCTTGGATCCCCCTTTTATAGGCTTGCGAGGAGGCCAAGTTGCCGCTGTTTAATACGACTAGCGGACTAGGTAGCTGGTTTCATTGAATCACTGTGCCGCGCATGCCTGCAGTGTAGTAGCTGGGCACGCTGCCGTCCGCGTCGGGCATAGGAAGGATCCAAAGCTTGGCCCAAACGCATGCTCCAAAGCAGCAGCAAAAATCTCGATCTGTTCACGGGCCAGCGCATGCATGCATGCAAGCTATAGATTTTCGATCGCAAAAGCTACGAGGGCGTGGGACGCCGGCCTTGTTATTGGCAAATGATGAATCGAGCCTAATTATTTGGATCAACCAACGGATACCACGCAAAATAAATTATGTATTAATAATTCTTGTAGTTTTGCTTACTTTTTTAACTGAGAAAAGTTTAAAAGGGAAAATAAACACGTACTTTTGAAAATTAAAGAATAAAAATCAGTAGTTGGGTGTATAATTGGATAAAAATATAATCTTTTTTCTAAAATCACGCTGAACATTATCCAAAATACATGTTGTCAATTTATTTTAAATAGTTTTGTATTTTAAAAATATAGTGAGGATACACAATAACTGTCTTTGCTTGTGGTCCTGAATGAAGATGCTGTTGGAAATATGCCCTAGAGGCAACAATAAAATGATTATTATATTTCCTTATTCATGATAATTGTCTATTATTCATGTTATAATTGTATTATCCGGAAATCGTAATAATGTGTGAATACATAGACCACAATGTGTCCCTAGTGAGCCTCTAGTTGACTAGCTCGTTGATCAACAGATAGTCATGGTTTCCTGGCTATGGACATGGGGATGTCATTGATAACGGGATCACATCATTAGGAGAATGATGTGATGGACAAGACCCAAACCTAAGCATAGCACAAAGATCGTGTAGTTCGTTTGTTGTAGCTTTTCTGAATATCAAGTATCATTTCCTTAGACCATGAGATTGTGCAACTCCCGGATACCGTATGAGTGCCTTGGGTGTGCCAAACGTCACAACGTAACTGGGTGACTATAAAGGTACATTACATGTATCTCTGGAAGTGTCTGTTGGGTTGGCACGAATCGAGACTGGGATTTGTCACTCCGTATGACGGAGAGGTATCTCTGGGCCCACTCGGTAATGCATCATCATAATGAGCTCAATGTGATCAAGTGGTTGATCACGGGATCATGCATTACGGTACGAGTAAAGTGACTTGCCGGTAACGAGACTGAACAAGGTATTGGGATACCGACGATCGAGTCTCGGGCAAGTAACGTACCGATTGACAAAGGGAATTGAATACGGGATTGATTAAGTCCTCGACATCGTGGTTCATCCGATGAGATCATCGAGGAGCATGTGGGAGCCAACATGGGTATCCAGATCCCGCTGTTGGTTATTGACCGGAGAGTCGTCTCGGTCATGTCTGCTTGTCTCCCGAACCCGTAGGGTCTACACACTTAAGGTTCGGTGACGCTAGGGTTGTAGAGATATGAGTATGCAGTAATCCGAAAGTTGTTCGGAGTCCCGGATGAGATCCTGGACGTCACGAGGAGTTCCGGAATGGTCCGTAGGTGAAGAATTATATATAGGAAGTATAGTTTCGGCCATCGGGAAAGATTCGGGGTCACCGGTATTGTACCGGGACCACCGGATGGGTCCCGGGGGTCCACCAGGTGGGGCCACCCATCCCGGAGGGCCCCATGGGCTGAAGTGGGGAGGGGAACCAGCCCATAGTGGGCTGGTGCGCCCCCCCTTGGCCCCCCCTGCGCCTAGGGTTGGAAACCCTAGGGTGGGGGGCGCCTCCACTTGCCTTGGGGGGCACTCCATCCCCCTTGGCCGCCGCCCCCTTGGGAGATCCCATTTCCAGGGCCGGCGCCCCCCCAGGGGGCCTATATAAAGGAGGGGGGAGGGAGGGCATCCGCACCCCAAGCCTTGGCGCCTCCCTCTCCCCTGCTACACCTCTCCCTCTCGCAGAAGCTCGGCGAAGCCCTGCTGCGATCACTGCTGCATCCACCACCACACCGTCATGCTGCTGGATCTTCATCAACCTCTTCTTCACCCTTGCTGGATCAAGAAGGAGGAGACGTCATCCGCTCCGTATGTGTGTTGAACGCGGAGGTGCCGTCCGTTCGGCACTTGGTCATCGGTAATTTGGATCACGGCGAGTACGACTCCATCATCCCCGTTCTCTGAACGCTTCCGCTCGTGATCTACAAAGGTATGTAGATGCACTCCTCTCTCCCTCGTTGCTAGATGACTTCATAGATTGATCTTGATGATGCGTAGAAAATTTTAAAATTCTGCTACGTTCCCCAACAGATGCATTATTTTTTCTACATTTTTTTGTTAAATCCACATTATTTTTTAAGTTCGTGTTTAGCTCTTCAAGGCACAAAAAAATGAAAGTAGAATACAGATTTAAAATACACTATAACTGAATTTTTTATATGAAAAAGAAAATAAAAATACAAACTTGGTAGATATAAAATAGAACGATAATAAGATAAGCATCAGGAAAATTGTTGAAGATATTAAAAAAAGTATGCCACACTAACTGGTTGGCTTAACTACATGTCCTGTTGATGGCATCAAACGAAAATTTGATTTATGTAGCCTTTAGATCATTGATTTATAGGTAGAATTGGCCGGATTGGTGGTTGGTTGTCCACATTTGTAGAAGGAGTAGCGCGAGATGTAGCTAGGACCATATTGAAGTGTATTCTCGTATTTAAGGACCATAGTGGAGCACTCTCCGAGTTCGAGGACCATTGTATTACATGCCGGAGAGTACAAGGACTGTAGGTGTAATTATCTCTAAATTTAGTTATACCCAAATTACTTTGGTTTACAAATACTCAAAAGACCTTCTATATATTTTTTGGTTTTTATCATTTATGCCACTGGTTATGTCACACTACTCAGTTTTGCCATTATGAATTTCAACTGCTCAAAAAGGCCATTGCTTCATTAGGCGCATGCTCAAAAATGCCACTAGACACCATTACTAGCAGCTCTAATCTCGTTTGCCATGTTATAGTGACCAAAATACTTATGGACCAACATGTTAGCTCTCCCTCTATCTCACTCCAATAAAGTGTGGGTCCCACTTGATCCCAACACCATTCTTATTTTCCTCTAAAATTATTCACTTGCTTACTCCTGACAAGTGGGGCCCACACTTATCATTTTGAGAAAGAGAGAACTGACATGTGGGTCTAGGGGTATTTTTTGACATATAACATGATCAACGGGTTTGACCTGATAATAACGATGTCTAATGGCATTTCTGAGCAAACATCTAATGGAACGATGGCATGTTTGAGATATCTAATGGCATTTTTGAGCAAGCATCTCATGAAACGATGGCATTTTTGAGCAGTTGTAATTTCTAATGGCAAAACTGAGTAGTGGGACACTACTAGTGGCATAAATGATAAAACCCCTTTTTTAGTCAGCTTGCTTATACGGTCATTTGGGCACTATTGTATGCTTATTCTTGCATATTTGAAAAAAGCAAAATTTGTGTGTATATTTTGTGCAAATTTTGTTATTGTCATTTTAGATTTGTTTCTATGTGTGTAGTTATAAATGCAAGCACTAAATAATAATCCCTCCGTTGCTAAATATAAGTCTTTATTGAGATTCCACAATGGACTACATGCGGAGCGAAATGAATGAATCTATATAGCTACACTCTAAAATGCATCTATATACATCCGTATGTGCTCCATAGTGGAATCTCTACAAAGACTTATATTTAGGAATGGAGGGAGTATCTTTGTACATTATAGTAGAAGGTGAAAATTGCACTATTATATGCTTATTTTTTGCATATGTCAAAAAAAATACAATTTCAGTGCAAGTTTTGAAAGGTTTTTCTTTTTCTTTTTCTTTCTTTTTAATTAAAGGGTTTCATTTCTTTTCAGAAAAAAACATTATTTTGATTTTATGAATTTTTCTGAAAAGAAATGAATTTTTTTATTTTACATGCATTAGCTCCAGCAGTGGCGTCATTACTTGCTCCAGCAGTGGCGTCATTACTTGCTCCAGCAGTGGCGTCATTACTTGCTCCTAATAGGCACGGTCCAAAGAAATCAGTCAAGTCCGGTTCCTATAATGGCATCTGTTCCTCTCCCGCAACCCACCAGAGGCGATCTCCTCTTCTCCTTCGGAAATCGCCGATGGATAATCCCTGAAAACCGAAGCCCCACGAAAACCAATCCTGAGACTCTCATCTACAATCCTATCCAACAAGATCCCAATTCCTTAGCCAGTATCAAAGACCGCCTCGGATATACCACAAGAGTCATCGAAAGCCTGAAGTTTCGCATCGCTTCTTTGAGAGTTAAATTGGAGAGAGTAAGAGCCAGATCTCCTGTGTTCCTTCTCTCTAAGGATGAGAGGAATGAGCCGCCTGACCCAGGAAGTGCGCAATCAACGGAGGCCAGTACTAATTCGCCCATTAAGGGACATGAAGAACACGACGATTCGTGGGTGCCGTTTCTTCCTGAGGAGGAGGAAACGCTATCATTTAGAGGGAGTAAGGCAGAGGTTAAAGGAGGAATTAACAAGGCCATGGAGGATTTGCTATTTAGAGGGAACCTACTTCTGAAGATTCCTTCCCAAGCTCCACGTATCCAGTATTGTGTTCTCACCACGCACATAAGGTGTTCGTGCATTTGCCTGAAGGCAACGATGGAGGAGAAGAAGAGCCTCCCTGAGGCGTCGGGCCCTGATGCTGCAAGGGCGAAGGAGGCTGTGTCTACAGCTGGGAACTCCGTTAGCCTGCTCGCCGACCGCATCCTCCCCACCAACATCCGGCGCCCAAGGAAGGAGATTGCCAAGGCTTGTACGGAACCGGTGAAGAAGACCCTGGTCATCAACATGACCGGGGCTCGCAAGGCAGTGCAGTCGCGCTTCCTGGCGGTCGGACTATTCCTGTCCGTTCTTCTGGTGAACTCCAGGCAGCTGATGGACCATATGAGGAAGGTATGGAAGGTTCATGGCGAACTGGGTGACCATGAACTTGTTGCAGTGGAAGGGCGCAAGTTCGTCCTCGAGTTCTCGGAGGAGGGAGACCGGCAACACGTCATCAAGGGTGGGCCGTGGCAATACAAGGGCGATGTGTTCCTGGTCGTCGGCTTGGAGAAGGAAGCTGATCCTTCTTCGGCTATTTTCTCCCATATGCCGATGTGGGTTCAGTTTAGGGGAATCCCCTTCTACCTCCTCACCAAGGAGCTTGCCCGCAACCTAGGGGACCAAGTTGGGCCGGTGGTGATGATCTATCCGCATTTGAGGGGCAACATCTGTGACAAGTTTCTCAGAGTGAGAGTACATCTGCCCGTGTACTCGGCGCTGCAAAAGGAGATTACATTGGCTGATGAGATCACAGAGGAGGAGGTTACAGTCTACCTGAGGTATGAAAGATTGCCAAATTTTTGTTTATTCTGTGGATATATAGGACATATGGAAGCAAGGTGTGATCTCCCAAATGAAGAGAAGAAGCTGAGGTTCAGTAAGGAGCTCAGTGTGTTTCCAGTGCACTTTGACGACCCCCGTGCTTGGTTCCTGCCTGAGAAGATGGGGCAAAAACAGGCTTCCCAGTCGTCACCGCCCTTGTGGCGTGCTCCTAAGCCTGCGAGCCATGACAATACTGTGTTGACTGCAGTGGAACAAATGCGGGAGGTTGTAGCCCGCCTCTCGGTGGGTGACGGGATGGAAACTGACACAAATCTGAAGGTTACAACGGCTACATCTAGCGAAGTCCAGAACCCGGAGAATCTGATGGTTGAGGATGCTGACGCCTCCAACGCGTTGGCGTCGAATGCGACTATCACCAAGGCCGCCACCAACCTGAAGACAGTTGACAATACCTCTGCCTTGTCCTTTGTGGAGAACAACATCACTATGACAGATCCTGCAAACACGGTGGTGGGCAAGACGGTAGAGCAGAACACTTCAAAGGTACCTGATGGTAGTAAGATGGATGCAGCTACTGATGCCACTTCGGCGCTTGGCCCCAAGGTCAGGGTGGAGGTTGGAGCGGTGACGGATATGAATGCTAGCGGTGACCAGAACAAGATGCCTGACTCCTACCACACCGTCAATGTTCAGGTTATGCCTAATCCAACAGAGGCTAGCCTGGGCAGTGTTGAGGAGCAGAAGCAAATCTCCAAGGAGGTCCAGCAAGTTGATCCTAAAAATGATATGGTTCTCCATGTTGGAGCCATGGTGCGTGCAAATGACTCCAAGGCTAATCTTCTGCTCAACCCTCGGCTGGGCAAACTGGGTCTTGGCGCTGTTAAGCTGGGACACAAGGGACACATTCATATCTCCAAGCATGCTTCTGTAGGGGATGGTAGAGCTAGCTTCATTGTTAAATCAGCTCTTGGGAAAAGGCTTCATACGTCAGTTCATGAGAATAAGAACTCAGAACAAAATGTAATCCAAAAAAATAAGTGTACCAGAGACGAGTTTCATAGGATAGGGCAAGAAATAGGGTTGAATGGTGGAAAGGCAGCAACCGATCCCGGGGCTATCGGTCAACTGACGGGCGCGACTGACGACGCCCGTCAGGAGCAATGAGTATCCTTAGTTGGAACTGCCGGGGCCTTGGGCAGCCCCGGATAGTTCAAGAGTTGGTATGCCTAGTTCATACCTACCGCCCGAAGATCGTCTTCTTGTCTGAAACAAGGCAATGCGAAGAGAAAGTGAGAAGAATAAGATGGAGAATAGGCATGAGACACTACTGTACTCATGATGGTAAGGGCAAAGGTGGAGGCATTGCTTTGTACTGGGATGATCAAATTAAAATAAAAGTATTGTCGTATGGTCCTCGGTACTTTGATGTGCTTGTGTGTGATGAGCCCCATGGCCCGATGTGGCGGGGAACCTTTGTTTATGGTGAACCCAGAACTCAAGATAGGCATCTTATGTGGACCTTGCTGAAAAGAATCAGACCAAATGCGAACGAACCTTGGATGATGATCGGTGATTTTAATGAGACGATGTGGCAATCTGAACATTTGTCATGTACTAGAAGATCTGAAGCACAAATGGCAAGATTTAGGAATATGTTATCGTACTTTAATTTACATGATTTGGGGTTTAGGGGCAGGCCATGGACCTATGATAACAAACAAGGTGGTGATAGAAATGTCAAGGCAAGGATTGATAGAGGAGTGGCATCCCCATGTTGGATGGATCTGTTCAAAGATGCAACTGTGACACACATTACTTCAAGTCGGTCTGACCACTTCCCCCTATTGCTTTGTTATTCTATCCAACCCTTTAGCAAAAGGGGGCCAAGGCCTTTTCGCTATGAACATATGTGGGAAAGGGATGCAACTTTAGCTGGGGAAGTGAAAGAGGCTTGGCACAAGGAGAAACAGCGGGAACCAGGCTTAACTGATGTGGCTAGTAAATTAAATTCTGTCAGTAAGAGGTTGCAGGTGTGGAGTAGGAAAAGGTTTGGGTCTGTTCCTCGCAAGGTCAAACAACTACGTACGGAACTTGACAGGCTATGGAGTATGGCACCCTCTCCTGACCGGGATAAGAAGATCCAGCTCACCTCAAAAGAACTGGACGAGTTTCTCCTTAGGGAGGAAATGTTGTGGAGACAACGATCGTGTGTCACACAACTTCGAGAAGGGGAACAAAATACAAAATATTTCCAGCAAAAAGCGACTTGGAGACAGAAAAAGAACAAGATTAGCAAGCTCAAAGATCCTGCTGGTAACTGGATCCATGACCCGGGTAAGTTAAGCACCATGGTAAGAGAGTTTTTTATGAAGCTTTATGAGGCTGACACAACTCTGGAACCCAATAACCTGTTGGAGCTGTTTGTTGCTAAAGTTACCCTGGAGATAAATGATCAGATTTGTAAGGCTTTTACAGATGAAGAAATAAGTGACGCTCTCTTTCAAATTGGTCCTTTGAAGGCCCCGGGCATTGATGGGTTCCCTGCCCGCTTCTTTCAAAGGAATTGGGCTGAGCTCCGAACGGATGTGACTAGCGCGGTGAAGGAATTCTTTGATGATGGAATCATGCCAGGAGGAATTAACGACATGATGATTGTCCTTATTCCTAAAGGTAATGCTCCCGAATACTTGAAAGATTTTCGGCCAATAAGCCTGTGCAACGTCATCTATAAAGTGATCTCTAAATGCCTTGTCAACCGCCTTCGACCTTTCTTGGATGAGTTGGTGTCAGAAACACAGAGTGCTTTCATTCCTGGAAGACTCATCACAGACAACGCGTATATCGCCTTTGAGTGTTTTTATAAAATCCAACACAGCAAGAACGCTACCAATAACCATTGTACCTATAAACTTGATCTGTCCAAAGCGTATGATCGTGTGGATTGGAGTTTCCTAGAAGAAGTTCTTAGCAGATTCGGGTTTTGACAGAAGTGGATAAATTGGGTGATGACCTGTGTTCGGTCTGTGAGATATGCAGTGAAGCTAAATGGAGAAATCTTGGATTTCTTCGAACCTTCGAGGGGTCTCCGTCAAGGTGACCCTTTAAGTCCGTATTTGTTCTTGTTTGTGGCTGAAGGTCTATCACGTGCCCTTGAGGCTGAATGTGCTGCTGGTAAGATCACCCCTTTGAAAGTGGCGAGAGGGAGCCCAGGTATCTCCCATCTTCTATTCGCTGATGATAGCCTTCTTTTCTTTAAAGCTGATAGTGATGAAGCAAGGAGTATCAAGAATGCCCTCAACAAATTTCATGTAACACCCCGAGACCGATGTGCCAGTTGTCATCCAGTTATTCGCCGTCGTTGCCATGTCATTCGCTTGCGTGTTGCATCTTGTCATGTCATCATGTGCATTGCATCATCATGTTTTCAAAACTTGCATCCGTCCGGGTCTCCCCGTTCCTTCCGTTGTCCGTTCTGAGTCCAACCACACTTGCACGCGCCCGTGACATGTCCAAAATATTATTTTATAAGTGGCCGGAAAAATGTTCTCGGAATGGGTTGAAAGTTGGCATGCGGTGTTGTTATGTTGTGGGTAGGCCGCCTGCCAAGTTTCATCACATTCGGAGTTTGTTTGATGTCCCAACGGATAACTATAGCGGCATTATAGCCGGTCTAACGTCGGACGTTCTCCGAAAACAGATGTCGGGCCCTCTCTCTTCTCCCCCCCGCAATCCCTTCAGCCGGCGCCCTCCCTGCTGGGCCGGCCTGCTAGGCCCAGCCTGTGTGCCCTAAACCTAGGCCTCGGCCTCTCCCGCATCGCTCTCTCCCTCTCCCATCGCTCCCTCGGGCCCTCCCGCTACCGCCGCCACTCGCAGAGGAGAGAGCCGCTCCCTAGCCTCGATCTCTGCTTCTCCTCTCGTTCCCTCACCGCCGCCGCGCACACACACCCGCACAGCGCCCCGCAGCCAGCGCCAGGAGCTCGCGTCCCCCTTGCCTCCCTCTACTACACCGCTCCGCCGGATCGCCGCTGCTTCCCTGCCTCCGGCGAGGGGCGCTGCCATGTACCTTCTCGTGGATCGCACGGCCATGGAGACCACCGTGCTGGCCCCCAAGCGCGTCGCCAGTGCTCCTTTCCTGCCTCAGACGCCTCGCTGCCCGTCTTTTCGCTGGAGCACACGCCAAGTCCACCTCCGCGGCTACCCGGCGACCTCGACCTTAAAGAACCCCGTGCGTGCGCCCGGATCTCCTCCTCCCCGTTCGTCCTTCTCGCCGGGAGCCCGAGCTCCACTGGATCCCCCTCGCCCTCGCTGTTCAACATCCGGCGTCGCCCTGCTGCTGCGTCCATGGCCTCCACCAGCCTCCTACCCGAGCTACTCTCTCCGACCAACTCTGCTGCTGACGCCGCCCGGACCTGCTTGCGTCCGCCCGGTTCCCAGCGCCGTCGCACCTGTTGCCCAGATCCACCATCGTCTGCGTGCTGCTGCCCTACTGCCTTTTGTTGTCATTGCCAAGGCCACTGAATCCAGGGATGCAAGACCACCTCCGTGGGATTTCGCCAAGTACACCACCGACAAGACCAAATAGATGCTCGAACGAGTACTGAACGGAACGCCAAGTACCACTACAAACCCGAAGAATTCGGATGCATCAAGTCCCCGAGGAGACTCGTTTTCGTCAAGTTCGACTACCCATATCATCAAGAACCACTACGGCCGGAGACCTCGGACCCGCCAAGTACCCCTTCGAGCTATCAATACCGCAAGCGCCAAGTTCCACGACGACCCAAGTACCATTCCGAACCATGTACGACGACCATCGCCGAAGACCCGTGTAACGCAAACGTCAAGTTCAACTACCATCGTGTGAACCGCTACTTCCCTCGGCGTCCCGAGAATGCCTACTTCCCCTACACCGCATCGTACCCGATCCATCTCGTTTGCTCACTTCGAAGGTATAACCGCCGGAACGATGCCCGTGGACCGAATGCATATGTTGTATGAAATGCTCGTGTTTGCTCCGTGTCGGAGTTGTTCGGTGCACATTGCCCCTCTTTTGCCTTGCCACCGACATCTGGGAACCTCGTAACCGGGAGCACCCCACCATCCTTGCATGACACGCTCCCGTCACTTCCTTTTGCACCAGTATCCCCGTGGGCTACCGGATAACCGATATGTTGTCGTGGCATCATTTTTCGGATTCGTCGTCGTGGCACCCTTTTCCTTTCCACCACGATGTCAAATACTTCATAATAATGCTCTTGTCAAGTTTTAATAAAAAAATTGCATAAACTTGCCCATGTCATCCGCATCATAGTAACAACAATTAAAATGTTTAAATTGTTGTTTGCATTAATTTACTAAGGCATATGGGGATTTACCGGATTCGTTATTTGTTATGTCCAGCCCCATTTAAATTGTTAGATGGTATAGTTTTGTTATGCTTCACCTCTTGCCATATTAACCAACATTTAATATTGTTGGGTACCTAACCGGGAGAGAACTAAATAATTAATGTGGTGTTCCGTCAATATGCAACTCGTTGCATATTGAGCTCCACTTAATTTGTAGAATTTGCTTGTGCATTTTGCCATGCCATGCTTCGTTAAACCGGACATGCATCATACTTGAATGTGCATCATGCCATGTTCATGTGTTGGTTGTTTACTATGTGGTGTGCTTCTTTCCGGTGTTTGCTTCTTCGGGTTGGTTCCGGTAACGTCGCGTTTGTGAGGACCAGTTCGGCTACGTCCGTTTGTCTTCTTCATGGACTCGTTCTTCTTCCTTGCAGGATCTCAGGCAAGATGATCATACCCTCGAAATCACTTCTATCTTTGCTTTGCTAGATGCTCGCTCTTTTGCTATGCCCATGCTGCGATACCTACCACTTGCTTGTCACGCCTCCTATATTGTTGAACCAAGTCTCTAACCCACCTTGTCCTAGCAAATCGTTGATTGGCTATGTTACCGCTTTGCTCAACCCCTCTTATAGCGTTGTTAGTTGCAGGTGAAGATTGAAGTTTGTTCTTTGTTGGAATATGGAGATGTTGTTCCTTGTTGGAACATGTTTACTTGTTGGGTTATCACAATATATCTTATTTAATTAATGCATCTATATACTTGGTAAAGGGTGGAAGGCTCGGTATTTTGCCTGGTGTTTTGTTCCACTCTTGCCGCCCTAGTTTCCGTCATATCGGTGTTATGTTCCCGGATTTTGCGTTCCTTACGCGGTTGGGTAATAATGGGAACCCCTTGACAGTTCGCCTTAAGTAAAGCTCTTCCAGCAATGCCCAACATTGTTTTTACCATTTTCCACCTAGCCTTTTCTTTTCCCTTGGGAGTTGCGCTCCTGAGGGTCATCATTATTTTACCCCCCCGGGCCAGTGCTCCTCTGAGTGTTGGTCCAACCTGTCAGCTGCCGGTGGCCACCAGGGGCAACTCTGGGCTGGCCTACCCGTACCTAAGACAATCTGAGTGTGCCCTGAGAAAGAGATATGTGCATCTCCTATCGGGATTTGTCGGCACATTCGGGCGGTGTTGCTGGTTTAGTTTTACCCTGTCGAAATGTCTTGTTGTACCAGGATACCGAGACTGATCGGAACGTCTCGGGAGGAGATCTATTCCTTCGTTGACCGTGAGAGCTTGTCATGGGCTAAGTTGGGACACCCCTGCAGGGTTATGAACTTTCGAAAGCCGTGCCCGCGGTTATGGGCAGATGGGAATTTGTTAATGTCCGGTTGTAGAAAACCTGAAGTTGACCTTAATTAAAATGCATCAACCGCGTGTGTAACCGTGATGGTCTCTTTCGGCGGAGTCCGGGAAGTGAACACGGTGTTGGAGTTATGCTTGACGCAGGTTGTTCTAGGATCACTTCTTGATCATAGTTTCTCGATCGTGCTTTGCCTTCTTTTCTCGCTCTCTTTTGCGTACTTGTTAGCCACCATATATGCTAGTCGCTTGCTGCAGCTCCACCTCATACCTTTACCTTACCCATAAGCTTAAATAGTCTTGATCGTGAGGGTGCGAGATTGCTGAGTCCCCGTGGCTCACAGATACTCCCAAAACCAGCTTGCAGGTGCCGATGAGTCCGTGCAGATGACGCAACCAAGCTCATGAGGAGCTCGATGAAGATCTTGTCCTTTGTGTTGTTTCGTTCTAGTTGATCAGTAGTGGAGCCCAGTTGGGGTCGATCGAGGACCTTTGTTGCATTTGGGGTTCTTTTTTTATTTTGGTTCCGTAGTCGGACCTTGATTGTATTTGATTGATGTAATGCTTTATTTCATGTAATTGTGTGAAGTGGCGATTGTAAGCCAACTATTTATCTCTGTCCTTTATATATTACATGGGTTGTGTGAAGATTACCTTACTTGCGACATTGCTTTCAATGCGGTTATGCCTCTAAGTCGTGCTTCGACACGTGGGAGATATAGCCGCATCGAGGGCGTTACATTTCAGCATGGGACGGGCCAACTGTTAAGCCCAAGTAAATGTTCCATGTTGTTTAGCAGAGCTTGCCCTTCGGAGGTCTAGAATGGGATTAAGCATATTCTGGATATTAGCTCAGCCACTTTTGAGGAGAGGTATTTGGGTTTGCCCACGCCTGAGGGGCGCATGAAGAGGTCCCAATTCCAACCTATCTTTGAGCGCTTCACTAAAAGGCTCACTAATTGGGTTGAAAGATTTATGTCCCATGGTTCTAAAGATATTTTGATCAAATCGGTGATTCAAGCTTTACCGACTTATACCATGAGTATGTTCAAGATGAGTGTGGATTTTTGTGAGCAATACGAGAAAATGGTGCGTGATTTTTGGTGGGGTGACGAGCAAAATCAAAGAAGAGTTCACTGGATGTCATGGGAGAAAATGACACAACCAAAATGTCATGGAGGCCTGGGATTTCGAGACATGCAGGTTTTCAACCAGGCCCTGCTGGCTAAGCAAGCCTGGCGCTTAATTCAGAGACCAGAGAGTTTGTGTGCTCGGATTCTGAAGTCAAAATATTATCCGAATGGCAATCTGCTGGACACGGTCTTCGCGTCCGATGCGTCTCCTGTGTGGAGAGGGATTGAATTTGGCCTAGAACTCCTGAAGAGAGGTGTTGTTTGGATAGTTGGAAATGGGAATAGTATCCAAATCCTTAGGGATAATTGGATCCCAAGACAATCAGGACTGAAGGTTCTATCTCTTAAGACCTGGAGCCGAATCAGATGGGTTAATCAGCTCATGTTGCCGCAAGCAAGGGAATGGAATGCCCCCCTTATTGACAAGCTATTCCATAGTTTTGACGCCGAGGAAATATGCAAAATAAAGATTCCTCTCAATGAGACTGAAGACCATCTAGCTTGGAACTATGAGAAAAATGGCATCTTCACGGTAAGAAGTGCTTATAGATTGGGTATGAACTTGAAGCAACAGGAAGAAATAGTTGGTTCGTCTCATAGCATTAGCACTGGAAGGGAAAATCTATGGAATTTGGTCTGGAAAGCATAGGTCCCTCACAAAGTTCGTATTGTTGCCTGGAGAATTGCCACAGATTCACTTCCCACAAAGGAAAACAAAAGGAGGAGGACCCTGGAAATTGATGGAATATGTAATATATGTGGTATAGAGAAAGAGGATGCTCACCATGCTGTTGTGAATTGCACCAAGGCTAGAGCTCTGAGAGAAAAGATAAGAGAACACTGGGCATTACCAAAAGAACCAGTACTTGCCGAACCTAACCCGGATTGGCTATTAAATGCTTTAAGCCAATGCTCTGGACAAATGCGTGAAAAACTGCTACTGGTTCTCTGGCGGTCATGGCATCTTAGGGAGGATATTGTACATAATAAAGGGGAAGCAAAGATCTCGGACTCAGTCCTTTTCCTGAAGAATTATTGGGAAACGTTGAGCTCTGAAGCCACAGCTGAAAGTGATATCAAAGGGAAAAAACCATTGCATGTTACCAAGATGCAGTCCTCACCAGAAAGAATTATACAGCCAAAATGCCATTGGTCTAGGCCCCAAGGAGCATGTATTAAACCGAACGTCGATGCTTCTTTTGTTTCAGCTTTGGGCTCGGCTTGGGCTGGGGCGATCGCTCGTGATAGCACGGGATCGGTTGTATTTTCTATAGGCTGTCATGTTCAGGAATGCGACGATGCAGAGGAAGCAGAGGCAAGCGCCCTTGTGATTGGACTCAAGTGTTTGAGAAATGTTCACAGGGGACAGGTATACGTTGAGTCTGACTGTGCTGCTGTTGTGAATGCTATGAACACTGAAGGAAGGAACAAGGCCAAGTGGTGGGCAAAGTACGAAGAGGCTAAAAGCCTGATGCGTGACTTCAGTATATTTGAGGTGAGGAAAATTAAAAGAGAGTGTAATGTGGCCGCACATGAGCTGGCTGCTCATGCTAGAATTCATGGGGATTTTTTTCTGCCAAAGAATGTGCCATCAGATATACTTCATGTAATTGAGAATGATTGTACTCGTATTATGAATGAATGAGCTCTCTTTTTGCCCTAAAAAAATCAGTCAAGTCCCGCAGAGCCACACCTCCATTTGCACACGGCAGCTAGCTCAGTAACATCTTGATCTGTTGCCTTTAACACTAGACTGACAATTCAAGTTTTTAACTACCGTCTTTTCTCACCCGGCCCCGTGTCGCTCCCCCGTGGGGCGGCCCAGGCGCGAAACCCTAGCCGCCGGAGCCCGCACAACCAAGAACCGCTCCCCGCTGCAGCCGCCGGCGAGCGCCGCCGGGCAAAGCCCGCGCGGCGTCAGCGGCGGCGAACCTCTTCTTCCCTCTCGCCTGGAGCATGAGCTGCGCGGGGCTGCTCATCTGGGCCAAGGGGCGCGAGCGGCGCGGTCGGGCGTGAGCGGAGCGCGGCGCGCTCTGGTGGCTGGGCGTCGCGCCCTGATGCGCTGGAGGCTGGGCGGCACGCGCTCGGTGGAGGGTCGTCGTTTCCGCGTTGGCCGGTGCCATGCGGGCTCCCATGGATCTGGTGCGCCGCGGTCGCGGCGGGGGCAGGGCTTTCCTCTGGACGCGGGGCTGCGTGTCAGCACAGCGCGATGGCATGCGTGGGAGTTGCGGGAGAGCTGAGCTCCTGGGCGTGGCGAGCAGGTGGCGTTCCCGATCTGGACGGACCTGTTCGCGTGTTGGGCTTCCCCGATGTAGATCTGGCGGGGTGGCCGGCCGACGACCTCCTGTGGGCGCGACCTGGGGGTGAGATGTGTAGCAGTGCTCGGGTGCCATGGAGGTGATCTGCTGGAAGAGCTGGCTGGGTCGTGGGTTTGGACAGGTGAGGCTGCCGGTGAAAGCCGTACTCCGGCTGCGGCCGGAGTCGCTGATGGTGGTGCCTACGGGCTCCGTCCCCTTGTTGGAGGCATCGATGTTGCAGTCCTCTCCTTCCCTTGCTCGACATGCTTCAGGGGAAACCCTAGATCCGGTCTCCCGGGTCGGATGATGACGACGCCACTAGCTATGCCCGGCATCGTGTTTCCTCTTGAGGACATCGTCTTGGAGCTAGACTCGGTCAGAGGGACTAAGTGTTTGTGGAGGTGGTTGGTGACGACTTATGTGGCATCTCCGTGAGAGTAGCAGAAGCACCCGTCACATGCACGGTGCGCCAGGCAAGTTATATCTGCCAATCTCGTGGGATTGAAGCGGCCTATGTTTGCTCTTTCGGACATAGCGTTCCTCTTTGATGTCGTCGAGTTTTGTGGAGATGCTTGTGGCAGCCTGGATTGACATGACGGTTTTCGGTGTGCACTTTGGTAGCAGCGAAGGCGCTCGAGTGCCCGGCCGGGCGTGTTGTGGGGTATTTGCCTTTCTGGCGTGTTGTATGTTTTGTGGTGCTTGGCGCTGCTTAGGTTTTCTCCGGGTTTTCCTTGATAAACCGAACAACCCTTTCTTTCTTATTTTTTAGCACTCGTCTTATGCGGTGCATTCCTCCTCTGGGGTGTTACTTGTAACACCTCTTCTGATCAATGAATTTGGCAGCTCTTCTACCAACATTCCAAAAAAGAATCAGTCAACTACCTCTTTGTTCTTTTATGTTTAGTTGTTTTTGCTTTTGCCCTTTGTTTTTCCTTTATGGTCAGTTTGTTTTTCTTTTGTGGAATTTTTGGATGTTAGGTCAGTGTAAATGTATACGCGCAATACTATAAGTACATGGAAATATCACACTGTTATATAATTATTCTATGAATACTGCAAATGTGCAATTTCAGTGCAAAGTGGTGTGCAATTTTTTAAATTTATTTTCTTTTTTAAAGAGTAATACCAATGCCAGTAATTTATTTTTTCTATGAAAGTTCTTTATTTTGATTTTTTTGTTATTGTTATATCCTTCTTTAAGTTAATAACAACACCACTAATTCATTCCGCCTTACGAAACATAGAAAGTTTCACCATTATATGCTTATTCTTGCATATTTGAGAAAACCACAATTTGTTTGTATATTTTGTGCAATTTTTCTATTGTTTGTTTTAGATTTATTTCATGCGTAAGTATAAATGCAAGTACTAAATAATATGTGTGTAAATGGTAGTAGAATGTGGAATTTGTGTGTGGAATTTTTGAATGTTGGGTCAGTGTAATTGTATATGTGCAAATACTATAAAGTACATGGAAATATTGCACTATTATATAATTATTTTTTGCATACTGCAAAATGTGCAATTTTAGAGCAAAGTGGTGCCCAAGTTTTTTAATTTTAAAGGTTAATTTCTATGTCAATAATTCATTTTTCCTATAAAACTTTATTATTTTCATTTTTAGTTATTGTTTTATTCTTCTTTAAGTTAATAACAATGTCGCTAATTGATTCCTCCTTAGTAAACTTTTTTGCGAAAGTTTTGCATATACATGCATACATAGGTATGCTTGTAATATACAGTTACATATGGCATTGTTTTCCATGTATCCATTTTTTTAGAGGAAAGGCCTTGGCCCGACTTCATAAATAAAGCCACATGGCAGCATCACAGACACGAATAACCCAAACAGTTAGCGAAACACCGCGAATCCAGTGAACGAAAGCCTGGAGCAGGCGAAAGAAGTTTCAGAGCGATACATGGCACCCAGCCATACACGGCGCGCAGGCCGGAGGGGGAAAGAAGACTACCACCAAAGAGACAGAACCACCGCAGCAAAGATCATCCGTTTGGGCCCAGCCCTGAGAAGAAGGATGCCGAAGCCCGAATTTTGGCGATGAGCACGTCCAGGGCATCCCGATCGTCTTCTTTAGTCAATAATCTCCACTGCTACAATATGATACAAGATTTGAAAAGAACGTCAGCAGGTTTAGAAGGAAAGATATGTTCAATAGTAAATTTGTTCCTAATAGTCCAAAGAGCCCAACATAAGGCACCCAAGCCAACCCAGAACACCCTCTTGGTGACCCCAACCAGAACCTTGGCTAGGGTCCTAAGCTCAGAGAAGGACGAGGGATTCCAAGAGACATGAAGCTATGGACTGACACAGCTCCAAACGAACTTGGCCAGGACACAATGGAAAAAGATATGATCCGTGTTTTCCAAAGCACCACAGAGGTGACAAAATTCCGATCCCGGACCATTGCGCTTGCGAATCTGGTCAGCCGCAGGAAGCCGGCCTCTGAAAGCTTGCCAAAGAAATATCTTAATCTTTGGAGGCACTTTGGACTTCTAGATATTAGAGAATCTATTCGAGGGGGTACCTCCAATTAGCCTAGAGTAAAGTGACTTGATCAAAAATCTGCCAGAAGACGAATGAGGCCAAACAACAGAATCCGGAGCCTCTGAGAGCACAGGGAAGAGGGCAGAAAGACTTTGCCAATCCTCCAACTCTTCAGGAGACAGGGAGCGGCGGAAAGCCAGGTCCCAATTATTATCCGCCACCTCCGCGATGGAGATGTCCGGTTAGGACAGTAAGAAAACAAAACCGGGAACTGAGCAGCCAGAGGAGCATCTCCATACCAGCAATCCCGCCAAAAACGAACAGACCTACCATTGCCCACGATAAATTTAACATGCTCCAAAAAAATTGGTCTGACTTTGACAAGGTTCTTCCAGAATTGAGACCCTCGTCTAGCAGAAGCAAACAAGGGGCTAGATTGAGGGAACTACTTGGCCTTGATGATAGAGTACCAAAGAGAATCGACCCTAGTAGTCATAATTTTCGACCACCACTTAATTAATAAGCATTTGTTCATCACCAACGTATTAATAATGCCTAACCCCCCAAGGTTCTTAGGCCGGCACATAAGCTGCCACTTGACTAGTCTGTATTTCCGCTTATTATCCGCCGCATTCCAATAAAATGCACCTCTGTGTTTGTCAAAGCCAGCGTGGGTGCCAGCCGATAGGAGATAAAAGCCCATAAGGAACATAGGAAGGGATGAAAGACAGGAGTTGATTAAGGCCACCTTGCCAGCGTTAGTATTGTATCTGCCGCGCCAAGGAAGGACCCTGTTCCCCACTTTAGCGACAGCCGGGGCAAAGTCCTTAGCAAGAAGTTTAAGAGGGGAAATTGGGAGGCCCAAATATTTGAATGGAAAGGAACCTAAAGAGCAGTTAAGAAGCCTGGCCACACGCAAGGCTTCCGCATCATCAACACCAGTAACTAGAACCTCACTCTTGGAGAAGTTAATCTTCAAGCCAGAGACCGCTTCAAAGCAAAGAAGGATGGATTTCAAATTGGCAATACACGCATCATCCAGCTCAACCATAATGATCGTATTGTCGGCATACTGGAGGTAAGAAACCTCTTCCGGAATTAGATGAGAGACCACTGGACTAATGTGACCACATTGAGCCGCCCTCGTGAGGATACAGGAAAAGGCATTGGCCACAAAGTTAAAAAGAACAGGGGAAGCAGGATCCCCTTGACGAAGACCCCTGCCAATGGCAAAAAAATTACTAATATGCCCATTCACCGACACGGCAGTGTGGCCCCCAGTGACCAACTGCATGATACGATGCACGTAAGCTCCATCAAAACCTTTCGCGAGCAGGACCTGCTTCAGAAAAGACCAACTGACCGAGTCGTATGCTTTCTCAAAATCTAACTTAAGAATAATCGCTTTAGAGCTCCGAGAGTGCAGGTCATGCACAATTTCGTGCAAGGAAAGAATACCATCTAAAATAAAACGGCCCTTAATGAAAGCAGATTGGAAGGGGCTAATAACTCTATGAGCAACAGGAGAAAGGCGGTTAGCAAAGCCCTTAGCCGGGAATTTGGCAAAATTATTAATCAGAGCAATAGGACGAAATTGAGAGATTAGTTCACCCCCCTTGACCTTGGGAATCAGAGTAATTACGGTGTTGTTCAAGAGGGAGATATTGATGTAACCAAGGCAAAAGCCATGTATGACACTGCAAACAGCTGCTTTAACTAAGGCCAGAATTTTCGGAAGAAAGGGATAGAAAAGTCGTCAGGCCCGGATGCCACATTCGGGTTAGCAGAGTTAACAATGTCCCGGATTTCCTGATCAGATAGGGGGATCATCAACGAGGCGTTGTCCTCGGCCGAAACTTTTAAACCCATGTTCCAGAGAGAAGGGGAGATCGAGAAGCCCGGAGGAGGTTTCGCCCCAAGCAAAGCAGAGAAGAAGTCCCACACGTGATCCATAATAACAACTTGGTCTGAAGACCGCGCACCATTGATGATCAGATTGTTGAGGCCACATGCCTCCTCCGACCGTTTGCTATGGAAAATAATAGGCAGTGGTGGAATCACCTTTAAGCGTCCAATTGAGCGTACCCCGCTGACGCCAATACACCTCAGCCTGATGGTGCAACTTCAGTAAGACAACCTCGAGGTTATACCTCACAGACCACCCATCCTCGAAGAGTCCAGCGGAGTCGACAGTCAAGTCTAGGGCCGAGATTTGGGTCTCCAGAAAATCTTTGGAGCGGCGCTCCTCCGCCACACGATTCCGAGACCAGCCTCTAAGAAACTTACGCAGATTATAGGAGCAAGAGTGCCAATCATCCAGAGGACCGAAAGAGCGCGAATTAGAGGAGAGCAGGTGGGAAATCTTCACGGCTAACATATCACAAAAACCATCAATGAGAAGCCAAGAGGCATCAAATTGAAATCTGGTCGAGGGTCTAAGGTTAACAGAGCCGTCGTCAACAATTAGAGGGGTATGGTCAGAACCAACAATACATTTGGCACCATGGGAAGCCCTAGGAAAGAGGGAGTCCCACCTAGGACATATGAAAACTCTATCCAGAACAGATCTAATAGGGTTAGCCTGGTGATTGGACCAAGTAAAGCGGGCTCCAACCCGGGGAAGTTCACGAATAGCATTGGAGCTAATAAACTCGTTAAAAGCATTCGCCAAAGGCCAAGAGAAAATATTGTTGCTTTTATCAGAAGGGTAGCGAAGGAGATTAAAATCACCCCCGATAACCATTGGGAGGTTACAGGATTCGATCTTCACAAAAAGTTCGTTAAGAAACAAAGGAGCAATAGAGTGGTCAGCAGGCCCATATACCACGATTACCTCCATGAGAGTATTCAGCGCTTTAAGACAGAGTACAGCACTAACCCAAAAGATCCCATGATCATAGGCAACAACATCGAAAATGTCCTTATTTGAGCCTATCAAGATCCCACCCGAGTGGCCCGAGGAAGGTAATACATGCCAATCAAATCTATCCATACCCACGATAGCAGAAAGTTCATTAGGGGAAAAGGATTCCTTAAAAGTTTCAACCAACCCCACGAAGTCAATATGGCTCGAGCGGATCATATCTTTAATTTTGTCACGACGCCCCTAGCACTGAACCCTCTAATATTCCAAAATAAAGCTTTCATTTATATGAAAGATTCTTAATGCGGAGACTAGACCTGCTAGGAGCCGCGCAGGTTTTAACTCTTTTAGAAGTGCCCCTCCTGGAGGAACAAGGCTGGGTCTGGCCACAACCAACACCCACACCCGCCTCCGAACCCAAAGGATTGATAGAAACAGTAGCGTCGGAGGCAACGGCCTCTTTAGCTTTAGCAATGGCCGCCTGAGCCGCCTCGTTAGCCCGAATAATTGCAAGAAGAGAACTAGGCGAACCAACATTAGGATCAACCACCACTCCCACATCCGACATGACTTTAAAAAGATGATTATCCGAGAGAGTAGGTAAAACCAGGCAAACCGGAGAAGAACCAATGGACTGAGTGGGATGAGTACCTGGGGTAGGAAGATCCTCCGCGGAAGCCCGCTTTTCTGCCCGCTCCAGAACAGATCCACCCGAGTTGGCCACCCTCCGGTCTTTGCGAGCCGTAGACGCCGGTGACCGAATCGCCTGCGCCCGCGACAAGGGGGAAGCCGAAGATGGACCAGAGCGAGACATGGACCCGAGATCCTTGTCAAGACGCCGGCAGACGCCGGCAGTGGAATGTTTAGAGCCCAGCGAATTCCTGCTCTTAGCTGAGAATTTGCGCACTGAGGATTTCTTCTTTCGTTGAGACTGAGCACCCACCGCATCCTGCTCAGGGGAGGCAGGCAGATCCTCAATCCCGGAGCGAGTGGGGGAGATTGGGCGGGTCGGGAGGTTGGAGCAAGCACCAGACATGGGGGTAGCCGACACAGGTGGAATCTTCAGAGAAGCATCATTAGGAGCATCCACCATGGAATCAGAAGGAGGGATCGCCAAAGCCTCCCGAGGGGCAGCACCAGAAGGAGCTTGAGACTGGAACAGTTTCCTTTCAGACTCAGCCAAGCCATCCCATTCAGATTGGGTGAAACGGAGATTGGAGCCATCACTCTGGTTGTTCCCACCCATCGATCCATCCCCGTCCTTATCGTGTTTATCCGTGGGATTAGAAGGAGGAGAAGGGGGAGGAGGGGGTTGATAGGCAGCCGCCCCCTCCACCCGCACCCTAAGCCTGATACCATTGGGAGAAGGGAAAACGTCAACCGAACCATGAACACGGCCCGGATCCAGACACCAAATCTTCATCCTAGCGGGGCCAACCTTGTTCAGAGATTCCAGATCCACCTCCACGGGCTTCCCAATGAGAACCCCCACTGCCATGAGAAAGGCAGACGAGCAGAGACCGGCTGGTAAATCATCAATTAGAACCCAGACCTGAGAAAGAGGGCCAACCGCCGTACCATTGCAAGATGCCGGCTTGACCGAGACGACCAGTTGGTTGAGGGGAAGGGTAAAGCTAGTATAGGAAGCAATCATCCACAGACACTCCTTGGAAGGGAACACGACTAAAAACTCATGATCAGAAATCTGGGCCACTTGCCAATCCCATCCAGCCTCATCCCAAATCCGGAGCCCATCAAGTAAGGTCTGGGGAGAGATCTTCTGGTCCTTCACCGAAACAATAGCAGTATTCGAAAGCGAGGGGGCCACCTCCAGCGTAGGCAGATCAGAATCAAAAGCAAAGAAGGCACAACCAGGGAGGCCAGTGCCAAACTGGAGGAGCGAGGGAGGTTTCAGTCTGTTAAAACAGTTGACCGTGAGGTGCCCCTCAGAACGGCAAATCAGGCAAAACAGGGGGTTGGTACAGCGAGATTGGAAGTGGTTGGGTTGGTGGCAGGCGAAGCAGGTGAGCGCCAAATAAATTGCTGTTGGAGGTAGATGAAGGGCGGGGATACGGGAGGGGAGGAGGAGGAGGCAGGATCCCGTCCCCCACCACCGGAGGGGAGGAAGATCCAGGGAGGGGGCCGGAGGGGCGCCGCGCCGCCCCCACAAAGGACCGAGGCAGTGGACGGGACCCCACGCCCGCACCAGCCGGATGAGGAGGAGGGGGGAAACGCCTCGGGGCAGGCGCGCCACGCCCCGCGCCAGGCATAGGCAAGGAGCCTGAAGAGGAGGAGCCCCCACCACCAGAGGCTGCCGCCGCCTCCCATGGATCCACCACAGGAGGAGGAGAAGGACCAGACACAGGACACGGAGGGCCAGAACCAGGGGCGCGTCCCCGCTCCGAGCGCTGCAACCACTCCGGACCCGCAGTCCAGGCCGCACGGTCCCGAGCCACCTGCTCGCGGGCCGCCTGTTCGCGGGCCGCCTGCTCGCGGGCCGCCTGCTCCGCCTCCAGCTTGGAGCGGATCTCGGCCTCGAACTCCAGATCCACCACCGACGCAGGTGACGCCTCGCGCGGCCGCTTACTGCCCGACACGGCCTCGCACGATGAGCCCCGAGATTTGTCCATGGAGAGCACCGCAGCAAAGGAGAGGAGAAGGGGAGGAGGAGGGCTAGATCTGACGAGACGGCGGATGGGAAAGCGGTGGCGGCGCAGATCTGCAGCGGAAGCCGGAAACCCTAGCAAAGGGGGGAATGAGCCACGAGGGATCCATAAGTAGTCGGTCGAAGCCGTGCCCACCTGGGCCTGGCGGGTTGAATGGGCCAACGAAGAGGGGGGAGGAGGCAACACAGCGGGAATCCTAACTGGGCCAGTAGGTACTAGAGGGGGAAAATCGATGGTGGACGAGAGGGGGGGGGGAAGAGAGGGCCCACCTGGTGGGACAACAGCGGGAGGCCCAACAAGCCCACCAAAGGGCCCATCCAGTGGCCCACTAGCCAACGGAGCGGCCACCAGATCTAGGTCAAGCAACATCGACGGCACCAACCGCCCCGGGAGCACCGCCGGCGGCGGTGCGGCAGACGGTGTAGCACCACCGGAGGAAGAGGATGATGGGGAGCCACCAAGCACCCCATCAAGGGCGGCGCCCAGAATCCCCGAACCAGAAGAGGCAGCCGAGCACTTACCGAACTTGCACCAACGACGAGAAACCCGGATCCAGCCAACATTGGGCTCCGCAGCCACCAGAGGCCGTCCCCTCCCACCAGGAGCAAACTTGCGGGGATGGGGCACAGGAGGAGGGGCCAACGGCCGCCCCGGATCCGCCGGCAAGCAGCGCGGGGAGGGAGGAGCAGACCACGGCTCATCCTCATCGAAGGTGACAGCCCAAAAGCGAGATCCCAACGCGGGCAGAGGAGAGGGGGGAGGGGAAGACAACACCGACACGCGTGCAGGGGAAAGGGGGAGGGTCGCAACAGAGAGGGGAGGGGAAGGCGCCTGGGCTGCCACCGGCGACGGGGAGGGGGATGGAGGGTCGGGGTGGACGGAGAGCGCCTCGGGCGAGAGGGGGAGAAGTGAGAGCCATCGACTTCCAAATCTCCGAACACTGTATCCATGCACCCGTAAACAGCAATTAAGTGGATCTACGTGTTGCTTATTAGGCATTGATGCGGCAGCATCATGGAGCGAAGTCGTCCTTGAATGCATTAGCTCCGGTGGTGGCGTCGTTACTTGCTCCTAATAGTCACGGCCCAAAAAATCGCAAAGAGGCAAAAGGTGACTGACCCAAATATGATATTCAGTCGATTGACATGTAGTCAATCCCTAAAGAGAGTTAATTCCATAAGTGAAGAATGGCGTGTTAGCCTCTAGTAATACACAAATTATGGTGTTAGACACGACTTTGTACAGATACCACGGAGAAGTGAGCTGATAAGCAAGTGACCAAACAGAATGTCGAAAGAAGAAGCAAGTAATTAATCACATAGTACTATCACAGACGTAGCTTTATTTTTCACAAACGAACATTGATCACACGACACACTTGGAGTATTACGCGATATGCTTACTTTTGTGCAACTTAGAAGCGGTAACACATACAAACATTAGTAAATTTTACATAATAAAGGATAGTTGACCATGGGGTACATTGGTAGGTTAGCACGAATTTCTTTATTTAGATCCGCCGTGTCTTCAATCGACACGCCGGCAGTAGTCGAGCGTCTATACGGCAGAGAAGGGCAATGGGATGATGTTAAGGATGCCGCCGAGGAGGCCACCAACGATCTAGCCGATGAGGCCAATTAGGCCGCCAAGGCCCCCCAGAATGCCGCTGCCGCTGCCATTGTCAATACCTAGGAGCTGAACCGGTGCGGTCAGCGTCCCAGTGACGCTGGCTAAGGACGCATTGCACACGGCCAACAGGGTGATCACCACCACTTTGCACTGGTTGCCGAGCAGAGGGGCGAGCAATGACGAGGTGGCCAGGACCATTTTCATGGTGTACATTCCGCTGCGGTCCGTCATCCCGCTGGCCATCACATCACGGCCGCACACCATCTGCATGGCGGCGTCTGTCCAGAGCAAAGAAGCAAAGCAAACGTAAGACGATTGATGAATATATTTGCTTAGGTGGCTACTATGGAGGCTGGCAGACGTCCTTAGAGCAATTCTGGCAGACCCTGCATCCGGCCGGCCCGCAAAACACGTTAGCAGTTCCTGTCCGAGTTAGGTTGGGGTTTCTGACGTTTTGGATGGACTTTTTAGTTCTTTTCTTATACAGGAAGTCCATCCGCCTCATAAATAGATGAGAGGTGACGGCCGATTGAAGAACACACAATCGATCTATCAATATATCATCTTTTTACCTTTACCTTTATCTCTCTCCCTTGTTCTTCTTCTTCCTCGTTCTTCGTTCGTTCTTCGTTTGCAGGGCGGCGAACCTCGAGGCCCTAGGGGCGATCAGGTCGACCTAGGGCAGCCCATAGCCACCGCAAGCCCTGACGGGGTCCCTCCCGGGCGTGTGGGGTTTCGGGTCCTCAAAAGCACCCGCCGGATTGCTTGCGTACCGCGCTTTTGGACGAGTCTCATTCGACGTGAGCTGCGGTGCATCACCCTCGGCGTTGGAGGTACACGGTGACGTGTTCGTGTGCGAACACACTTTTTGGCGACTCCGCTGGGGACGAAGCTTTTAACGATCTCCGGCCCGTTCTTGCTACGAAGAGATCGTCATCTAGGGTTTGCAATCTACAAAGGTAATATGAATACCCAATTCACATATGTAGATGCAAATAATGCGTATGTTGTTGCTAAATCATCTAATGAGCATAATGTATCGGCTAGCCCTAGCTTTATCAATCATGCATCTAATTATGTGCAAGGGCCGATGCAACAAAATCTCCATGATTCTACTTTATATAATTTTAGCAACATGCAACATATGTATCCCAACTCCCATGCATCGGCAACCCCACAAATTTATATGCCGATGAATAACATGATGAGTTTGGTTAATCATTTGAGACACCCTATGTAGGAACTTCCAATGGTATGCAACAAAGTGTTTCAAGTTTTTATTCATCGACAAATAACTTACAGTACGTTAATCCAAACGTGTCGGTGGATAAGGGAATTGGCCATGTTACTACTAGTTATTTGGCCAATTACCCTCAACCATCATATGCTACACCTCATGTTAGTAATTTTTTAGCACCGTATGCAACTATAGATGTTCATAATTCGGCCCTGCATCTTTATGGTCATAGTCGAATAAGTGAAAATTTTACAGGAACGCATGTGCCGTCATCAAATACTGTAGCATATAATGCATACTCTACGCAATTTGAGAATTTCGGCAACACTCGCGAATCATTGCCAAAAGAATCTGAAAGTATTGCGGAGCAATCTCTTCCAGAAGCGGTTGTGGCTGCATTAAAAAAGAGCTTGGCACAGAATAAGAGGATTAGTGCTATTTGCCTTGAACAGCATGAAAAAGGGCTATTTCCTGATTGTGCCACAATAAAAGCTAGAGTTTTGCAAGAAGATGAATCTTTGCCAATTGATAAAATTGGCGAGCAAAAATATGGTTTTACAACAATGCATATGCCTTCACCTAGTACTACATCATATTATACACCCCCCTACACTACTGCAAAATTTCGGCAACACCGATGTGTCATTGCCCAAAGAATCTAAAAACATCGGGGGGGTGGGGGGGCAATCATATCCGGAGTAGGCTGAAATTGAGAAAAAGCTTAAAGCCAACTTTGCCGCTCGCCGCCAGAAACAAATAGAAAAAGAATTGGCTCAAATAAAAGAAGCATTGCCAATGGGTAGTATCAATGAAAAAAGGATGATTCGGAACTTGAAAGTGCTTCGGTTGAAAAAGCCGAATCAAGTAGTATATATTCCGAATCCATCAAATCCAAAGAGGAAAGTACTATTGAAAAAGGGCATGGCAAGCATAGCAAAACAACCATGCTTGATTTTTCTGAAGTTAATGGAACCTACTTCCTGCCCTATGAGTTTCGTACCATAGAAATTGACAAACTTCAAGGACAAGAAAAAGTAGCCGAACAAAGTTGGGTAGAAAAAGATCTTCAAATTTATGATGCACAGAATCACGAAGAAAATTGTGACGCGGTTCTGGGAAGCCATCCAAAAGCAAAGCACGATATTATTCATGACATGCAATCATCATGCTCTCCCAACATATTTGAAGAGGTATGTCTAGCAAGTAATTTACCTATTTTCAGATTTGGTCACAACTTTATTGTTGATGCATCTATTAGAAAAATTCTAATAAGTAATTTTCAAAGACCAATGAAGAAGGGCAATTTACTTGTTAGCAATAAAATTGTTACTAAGCATATCGGTCAATATATTGTACCATTCAAAGAGACTGATAGTGACTTATTACTGCAGCCAAAGCTTTTCCCATTGCTTTATTTAAAATTCATATCTAATTGGGTAGCTTTGCTTGCTTCATACTTGGCTTACGCATGGTCTCAATTGAGACGTGTATGTTCTAACTACTTTGATCTCAGAAATTTAAAGCCAAGGTTAAAATCTGTTGGGAAAACCGATGCTAGTATAGTTTCTTATTTAAGGACATCGGAAAAAGAATGCGAAAGAGAATTCATAGCCGAATGGGAAGATGCCAAATCTGAACCATTCGTTTGCTTAACTCCAAGGCCGTTCTCACAAAAAGATCGGCTAGAAAACAAAAGGTATACCTTTGATTCAAACATATGTGATCGAATCTTTGATTTGTCGTTGAAAAATAATTACATTAGAATTCTTGATCACCATGTCAAGCCATCTATCCAAGGACGAATGTATTGTAAGTTGCATGATTCGTCCAAGCATAATTTTGAGGACTGCCACATGTTTTGACAAATAATTAAATCAGCCATTGAGAAAGGGCGATTGAAATTTGTTGAAACACCAAAGGATGACCAGTCTATTCCGATTGGTCTTGATGGCAATTTTTTTTGCATCGGCTACTTGAAGCCGATCCATCTAAAGAGAAGGTAAAAACTGCAGGTGATGGGATCAAGCTTTCAAGTAAAGAAGTTGTTGATCACAATGAACATGAACTTGAGGGTGAGAATTCCATCGAAGCTACAATGAAGACACTAAGGACTGGGGGGCAACAAGGAAATCCAATGATCGATGAAAGCAAACCAAAAGAAAACAAAGACCGAAATAAACGCAAGTGTAAGGGGTCAAAAATCACCTTCGCTGAACTATTGGATAAATATCAAAATAAGAGTGAAGAGAAGAATGCGTATCGGCCAAATCATGTAAAGAAACCAAGATCACCCCCAAGGCGTAAATGTGAGGATCGGTATTGGCAAAGTGGGAATTTTAATGCAACATATCCATATCCTTATTTTGGGCCCCCAATGCCAATGTCGTGGATGCCTCCCTATGCTCATGTAGATCCATATCCATCATGGGACATGTATGATACAAGGGCACATTATCCATCTCATTTTAGACCATCTCATCAATATTATGCAGCTCCGAGAAGATCAACACTTGAACAATCACATGTTAAAGACCGTTTCAATCGTAAGGAATCGGTCCAGAGCTCAAGGAAGAAGAAAGAGGTGGTCAAACAAATTTATTGTGTTAAAAGAGATGGTCGTAAGAGTGCAACTTCAGATTTGATCTCAAATGAAAAAGAGCCAATTAAAGTGTTGACATTGGCTACTAACGGCAATGAGACGAAGCAACCAATTATTGAGAATCAAAGTGCCAAATCTGAAGAAAAGAAGTTGAGAGTGCACAAGGTTAAAACAGAATCACAGTCGAGATGCCCACTCGGTTTATCGTATTGGAAAAAGAGGGAATTATGAAATCTTAGTACACAAGAGCTGAGAAAGAAGAACATGGCATGGGTTCCCAAGAAGATCAATCAAAACAAAAGTGATGTGCATGTTTCTATTGCAACAAGTGCGATAAAAGTGAAGAAGGAAAAGAATGAAAGCAACAAACAATTAAGCCGAAGGTGCGCATCACAACATCAAAATCTTCGGTTGGCACATCATCTGTATTCTTCAACCACCATTGATGCCATTGCCATGGAATTCATCATCAGGTATGATCAGTTACCCTCCCTGGATTTATTTTGATCCATGGAAGCGACATAGTTTTCTGCATCATGAGAGGGTATTACCAAATCTCTATACATTTTATTAGCTACATTCTTTCTTGCTAATCCAAAGGGCCGAAATATTTGATTACTATTTCATTTGTTTAATTATTTCGGCTATACGTGATTTGGTGAATGAACTCTACATGAACCTTATGTTAATGACCTATATTTATCTATCGCCCTAAGAATATGTCAAAGCATGGTTGATGTAGTATCCTAACATCGTCCTTTGTTCAATTGGAGGCAAAAACGAGGTACATGTTCATTGATATTGCCCTTGTCTTTTTAGTACTATGGAGATTATTTTCGATGGTTAAACTTGTGGCAATGGCCAAGGTGTTGGTGTTGTTTATTTATCTCCTTATGGTGCCATTTTGTGAAGCCTCATGCCGCTTAAAATATTTTTGCACAATGATCAAAGTCGAATATTCATTGTCATTCGGATTGGAGCTTTGCCTTTCTATAGGTGCTATACACATTGAGGCTTCCGGTGATTTGTTATTAGTAGTGCAACAAACATCCAATGGTTATCAATGTTTTGATGAATCACTCATAGTTTGTCTTGGGGTATGTCTAGATGCAAAATTTACCTTGGTTTGCTTTAAAATTGTTCATATATTTAGACATGACAATTCGAAAGAATTGGCACAACAAACATTCGGCTACTATGTTAATCATGTTGTATTGCATTTCTCTTAACAGCCGATGCTTAGTCTCGTCAATATAGGTAAGGCCGAACCGAAGTCCATAGCTTCGGCCACTAATGAAATTTTTAAGCAAGCGAAAGTAAGGATTGGAGAAAGTATTGTTGATTGTCTACAAAATCCTAGAAAAAGGGTGAACAATATGGTTTGGAGGATGACCTTGAGATACATATCTATGGCACTTTATCACCGGATTGTTAATGAAGATGAGAAGGTTTCACCCAAGTTTGCGTCAGAAAGTTCACACAAGACATGGTCGATATATACTTATCGTCCTAAGGACATATAAATGGCCGATGGAGTGTTGACATCGTCCATAGAACAAACTTGGTACAAGTTATTTTTCGGCATGCTAGCTGTCGGTGTCAAAACCGGCGGATCTCGGGTAGGGGGTCCCGAACTGTGCGTCTAGGCTGGATGGTAACAGGAGACTGGGGACACTTTGTTTTACCCAGGTTCGGGCCCTCTCGATGGAGTTTATCCCCTACTCCTGCTTGATTAATATTGATGATATGGGTAGTACAAGAGTAGATCTACCACGAGATCAAGGAGGCTAAACCCTAGAAGCTAGCCTATGGTATGATCGTTGTGTATGGAGTTGATCCTCTACGGACTACAACCCTCCGGTTTATATAGACACCGGATAGGGTTAGGGTTACACAGAGTCGGTTACAATGGTAGGAGATCTTGAATATCGCATCGCCAAGCTTGCCTTCCACGCCAAGGAAAGTCCCATCCGGACACGGGACGAAGTCTTCAATCTTATATCTTCATAGTCTAGGAGTCCGGCTAAAGGTATAGTCCGGCTATCCGAACACCCCCTAATCCAGGACTCCCTCAGTAGCCCCTGAACCAGGCTTCAATGACGACGATTCCGGCGCGCAAATTGTCTTCGGCATTGCAAGGCAGGTTCCTCCTCCAAGTCCTTCATAGAAGATTGTAATCACCAAGAGTAGTGTCCGGCTCTGTAAAATAAGTTTCCACATATTGCTATAGAGAGAATAATATTAACACAAATCAAATCTGCTGATGTATTCTGCAGTGCGCCATCACACTACAGCCAAGTCCTCTACTCGAATCGTTTTCACCTCAGCATGTTTTGCGAGGTGGTTTTCTTGGCACGTCTTGTCAAAGCAGAGATCGTGTGCCCTTTTTACGGGATTCTCATTAATACAGATGTGGGTAACCCAATCGTGCCCGTTAGCATGTTTTATCGATTAAAGGCGAGTCCCAAACGGTTACGGGGAGGGCTCTTGGTATTCAACCTCTTATAAAGAGACCAAGGCCTTACTCCTTTTTCCAACCTAAAACGAGTTCGCCCGTCGCCTCGAGTTCCAACACCCTAGGCTTCAGATTCCAGGCGCTTCAGACTTTCGACAATGTCCGGTTCCGACCTTCAAGGCCGATGGATGCCCTCCTCCGTCAAGGAGGAGGATGTGCTAAAGTTGAGAGAGGCTAAGTTCCTAACAGCCGAAATTCCGCATAGGTTGCCTACTCAAGGGCAAGCTATTCCCAATCCCCAGCCCGGTGAGAGCGTAGTGTTCATGTCTCACTTCCTTCGGGGGTTAGGCTTCTCGATGGATCCCTTCGTGAGGGGGCTGCTGTTCTATTACGGGCTGGAATTTCATGACTTAGCTCCGGAGTCCATCCTCCAAATTTCCTCATTCATCGTCGTATGCGAAGCGTTCCCCCGCGTTACTCCTCACTTCGGTTTATGGCTCAAGATTTTTGGAGTGGAGCTGAAGATGATCGAGGGACGGCACGCAGAGTGCGGAGGTGCCGTCATAAGTAAGAATGTTGATGCTCCATGGCCCGAGGGCTTCTTTCAAGAGGAGCTCGGCTTGTGGCAACGAGAATGGTTCTATATCACCGCTCCCAGGAGCGCCAAGTGGGCGGCGCCTCCTGCCTTTCGCTCGGATCCCCCATCACGGCTAGCCTCATGGGTTAACAAAGGATTAGATTGGGGTTTGCCCAAAGACGTGCCCCTGCTATAGGGCCGAATTAAGGATCTCTTGGAAGGAGACCTCAGTTTGGTCAAGGTGACGCAGGTCATGCTGATTCGCCGAATATTGCCCGACAAACATCGCTCCCTTCGTCTGTGGGAGTTTAATCCGGAGGGACCCCGAGCTCTCCAGCATTTTATGGGCGCAACGCCCGCGGAGATGTATAGACTGTTCTTCGGATCACAAGAAATATGTCCGGATTTAACCGAGGACGCAGGCCTAAGCTGCAATCGCCCGGATACTCAAGTAAGCAACCTTGTGCCCGGACATTCTATCCGCATAATCGTCGTAAACTTGCCCCTAAAAGAGCCGTCCTTTTAAACAGGAGTGGATAGCGAAGGCGAAGCTGATCAGGTGTCCGGCTCCCCTTCCTGAAACCAGGCCGGATCCTGTGCTAGTCAGGATGCTGGAGATAATGCCTTTGGAGGGGGAGGACAAGGAAGCTACGGCCTCCTCGAAGGAGGCTGCTCCGAAGAGAGGAATCGACAATTCCTCTCCTAAGGGGAAGAAGAGAGCCGCCTCTGACGACCCGGAAACCATGGCCTCAAAATGGGGGAGAAAATCCTCATCAGAGGGTCCAACGCCGGGGAGTTCCTCGGCCGGACTACGCCCTCAAGGGGATCAGCCCTCCAGTGAGCCGTAAGTGGAGAAAAGATTTTCCTTTTGAGGGATGAGAGAAATCCTTGATTTTATATCTGAGAAGATTAACCGAAATTTTTACCTTGTAGCTCGGACCTCAGCCCTTCTCAGCAGAACTCATCTTCGGGGGATCTTCTTCCGGAGATGATGGAGAGCGGGACGCCTCCCCCTGCCGTACCGCCTAGTGAAGCGGGCGGCCCTGAGGTGTCGTCGCGGAGGGTTTCTCCGAATCCGGCAGGGGCGGAATATAGCTATGTGCCCCCCTAGGCTCTCCGCATCCGGCCTTTGAAAAAGGCCATAGGACGAGTCCGGCACCGTCTGGTGCTCGGCCGGAGGAGCTAAAGATTTTGCTGGGGCGAGCTTCTATCTCAGAGGAGCACCGTGCCTTGATGGGCACGGTGATTGAAAGGATTTCATCCGCAGAAAGCGGATTGCATGAGGCCGTCAACAGTTTACTGACAGGTTTTGAGGTACGTTAGATAATGTACACTTTTGTCAGTTGCGCATAAATAAGATGCGCCCTGTGTAGGTAGTAGCCCCTGAGACTCTGCGTGTTGTCAAGAAATGACGGCACATAGAGGATCATAATCCCAGGTCTAAGATGTCGCCTTTGAATGTAGGTGGCGATGTGTCCGGAATCAAACCGGACTAATGATTTGGCCGAACTAAAGCGGCAACTGGACGTGGCAGATGCCGACATCACGCTTGTCAACAAGCGGCTTGATGAGGCTCAAGGTATGTAATTCTTCGGACGACATTAGGTAAGAGGAGCTTCATGGCAGTGTCTTACAATGTGTGCGCTTAACGCAGATGGTACAGCTGCCGTGGAGAATCTTAGGGCAGAACTTGCCCGAGCTAAGGAGCAAGCCAGAGAAAGCGATGCGGCTGCTAAGAAGGCTCTTGAAGAGCTGAGAGCCGAACAGGCTGCTCACTGCCGAAGCAAAGAAGAGATGGCCGAAATGACCGAGAAGTTAAAGAGCGATGCAGACTGTTGCAAACTTCTTGAGAAAGAAGACCGGGCGAGACAGACGGACTTAGAGAAGGCCGTTGCCAATGCCAAGGACGCTCGCTCTGCGATGAGAGCTGCAAAAGAGGAGCTGCGTCAAGCCGAACAGATTGCGGCTGGAAAGCCCTTTATGCTGCGGAGGAAGGTTTGTGATCCGAAGTTTGCTCCGTTGGACCGGATGTGGAGTGTGAAGGACACCTATCTGGACTTGGCAACGAGTGCCGCTGATGCGACCGAACACTTTTGAGATCAGAAAGATTGCGAAGTGGAAAAGCTTTTCTGGTCGCAGTTTCATAATCCAGAGCGTCCACTGGCAGTGGATGATCGTTTGGCTCAATGGGCCGAACTGAATAGGTTGTCCGGACTCGCCATGAAGTACGTCATGGATCATCTGTGGCTGGGGAGATCGGAGCCGAAGAGTTATTTCAGCTTGGTGTAGCAATTCCTTGACGCGGTGCCGCGTATTGATGCAATGAAGAGGTCAGCATGTATAGAGGGTGCAAGGATGGCTCTTGCCCATGTTAAGACATACTGGGCAGAGATGGAGACCATCGTTGTTGCGTCCCAAGATTCGGACCAAAGCCGAGTACCTTCCGAGCACTATTTTCAGGAAGTTCTTGAAGGCGCTCGTGTAATAGAGACGCAGTGCCCGAAAGATGCTATGTTATGATAGCATATGTAATTATAAATTAATATTTTAATAAAGTGTAGTGGCTGATTTTATACTTGTGCCTCCAAGTATTGTAAACACCTTCTAATCGGCCGTTTTAAGATATATATATATATATATATATATATATATATATATATATATATATATATATATATATATATATATATATATATATATATGTATAGAATCTGAAAGATGGCAGTCGTTGGCTTCAGCCCCCACGCACATAGTCCGGGGGTGCTCGCGGAAGACGCATTCTCACACTTAACCCAACGTCTTGGTCCTACAAAGGAGGTGATAGCGCAGCGGGCCAGGCAACTGGACTATAATGCTTTAACACTTTCACTTAGCCATAGGAGTTTGAAAATGAGACTCTTTAGGTAGCTCCTTGGTGGCCACTGCGCTCGTCCGAATTCGGGGTGTGTATGTGCCTGACCAGGAAGCGGTCCTTCGTCAAGGCGGAGGAATCCGATAGATTCCGATCGGTCATCGAGTGGCTGACCAGTCCCACGCTACATCATGACAGTCAGTTTTCGGCTTTCTCTACTGAGGTGCTCGCCCTGGCCGAATCGGGGGCACAATCACAGTAGTTCTCCTGGTGCTACCTTAGCCGATAGAGCGGAACGCAAGGTAGCCGAACTCAGGAGCCGGGCAACCCAACATTTGACCAAAGACATGATTCGGAGCTGATGCATATAATGCCAAAACTCGCGACGCCGAACACTCCCTAAGGTGTTCGGTCTTTATGAGTGCGGGCCAAACAGCACTCTTTATTGAAAAAGCCCCTAGTGTTCAGGTACATGCAAAAATTCTGACGTGGCCACATGCCAAGACGCCAGCCTCCTCCTTGGTTATATTAGAAAGAAAAACAGGGGATGTATAGCAACAAGAGACAATAAAAAAGGTTTACGCAGGGTCTTAATCTAAAAAGAATCCTTTAGGACGGGTCCCTACTGCACGTCTGCGCCTGTGTCTCTGTTGTGCCGTATCCTGGACGGGTGCCGCACGACGTTCATCTGTAAAAGAGAGGAACTAAGTTGAAAAACGGGTCGTGCCGAATTTTTTTTTTAAAATAAGCAAAGTATAAAGTAAGATATGTAAGTTTGAGCTTTATTGTCTCTTATTTGTGTATGCATGGAGCCCCTTGTGCGGAGGTATATGGCTTCTAGGCCTGCATCAATGATGATTTTGCACCGAACTCGTCTATCCGCGTTCGTGGTCTTTAAATGACCTATTTTGAAGTTTTTTGGCCAGTGAGGCCATTTTGCTGTGGGGCTGTTAAAGCGGCCGCACTATCCTCCGCTTGGGGAGGCGCACTTTAGTGCTTCCCCATCAAATAGATGATGCCTCGTGGACCGGGCATCTTAAGCGTAAGAGATGCATAATGTGGTATTGCGTTAAATCGAGCGAAAGCTTCACATCCCAGTAGTGCTTGATAACGACTTGAGAACGGGATGACGTTGAAGGTCAGCTTTTCGCGGCGGAGGTTATCGGCAGAGCCGAATGTGACTGTGAGCCGAAGAAAACCCGTGCAATGGGTGTCCGGGCCAGGTATTACCCCTTGAAAGGAGGTTTTGCTGCGGCGGATTCTTGCTGGGTTTATCCCCATGTGCTGTATTGTATCATGATATATCAGGTTTCGTCCGCTGCCGCCGTCCATAAGGACATTTGAAAACTTAAGTCCGCCAATTATTGGATCAAGGATCAAGGCAGTCCATCCTACATTCCAGGTATTCCTAGAATAATCTAGCTGATCGAAGGTGATCGGTTTGACAACCAGTGGCAGGATCCTTTGGGGATGGGCCGTGTGGTGCGTACCTTTACGGGCACCGCACGTTTGGTTATGTGAAGTGAGTTCACTGTTTTTACTTCTTGTGGGAAGTTCTTTTGTTTCCTGGTGCTCTGCTGTTGGGGTTCGTCCTCGCCTTCGCTTGGTGTGTCGAGCCCCTTGTGTTCGGCATTGAGTCTGCCGGATTGTTTGAAGACCCAACAGTCTCTGTGGGTATGGTTAGCAGGCTTCCCAGGAGTACTGTGTATCTGACATATCATGTCCAGGATTTTATTTAAGTTGGATGGATCGTCCCTGTTATTCTGGGGGGCGATTTTCCTGATTTTGTCGTGAGCCTTTGAATCCGGCATTGACTGTCGTGCTCTTCGGACTTTTGTCCTTAGTCCAGCGACGGTCTTTGTTGCGTCGCGGTCTTCCGTTTTCATCCCTGGTTTCAGATGTACTTGGGTCGCTGGGGCTGCACCTTGCCAACCAGCTGTCGTCCCCTGCACAAAAGCGGGTCATGAGGCTTGTTAGTGCGGCCATTGTTCTTGGCTTTTCTTGGCCGAGGTGTCTGGCGAGCCATTCGTCTCGGACGTTATGTCTAAAAGCTGCTAAGGCTTCGGCGTCCGGACAGTCGACTATCTGATTCTTTTTAGTGAGGAATCTATTCCAGAATTGCCGAGCTGATTCTCCGGGTTGTTGAGTGATGTGACTAAGGTCGTCTGCATCCGGGGGGCGGACATATGTCCCTTGAAAGTTTGCTCGGAAAGCATCCTCGAGCTCTTCCCAGCTTGCAATTGAGTTTTCGGGAGGCTTTTAAGCCAATGCCGGGCTGGCCCTTTAAGCTTAAGGGGTAGATATTTTATGGCGTGGAGATCATCTCCTCTAGCCATGTGAATGTGGAGGATATAATCCTCGATCCAGACTCCAGGGTCTGTTGTTCCATCATATGCCTCTATGTTTACGGGTTTGAATCCCTCTGGGAATTCATAGTCTAGGACCTCATCGGTAAAACATAGGGGGTGTGCGGCACCCCTGTATTTGGGTAAGCCGGATTCTGACGATGGCTTCGTAGCGTTGCTTACAAGAGCTTGCTTTCTTGGCCCATAAGTGGACCTGACTGGTCCATGATGCGAATCCTTAGGAGGGTCGCATGCCGATTTAGGTGTGGTGCCGCTTGTTGCCTTATGGGGTCGTCTATCCGACCGTGTGGCTTTTTCATTTTTTTGAATACGAGGGCTCTGAGGCCTCTTTGTCGAATTCAGGCAGTAGCTTTCTTTTCGGATAGCTTTTAGTGCGGCGACTGTCGCCGTACTCATCTGTGGCATTGATTACCTTGCTCCATCTGATCCGGAGTGCATCTTCCGCTGTTTTTAGCTTCCGCTTCTGCTTTTTTAGGCTGCGTGCAGTTGCAACGAGCCTCTCATGGAGATTCTTCTGCTTCATAGGTTTATTTGGCGTGCGGTCGTTCGGAATGCCGTTTTTGCCGGGGGAGGGATGTTCGGTTTTTCTATCCGTGTTGCCCTGTTCGGACGGTTGCTCTAAGGCCTATTCGTCGTCGACCGGCTCGTCCTGCTCTATGGCTGGGTTTTTGTCGAGGTGGGGCTTGGGCCGGCGTTTGCGCCGACGCCTTGATTGCGTTTTGGGGGGTCGATCACTCGTCCTATCCCCTTTTTCCTCGTTGTTGTTTCCCTTAGGGGTGTCCACCATGTACACATCGTGAGATGGGGTGGCTGTCCAATGCCCTATGGGCGTTGGTTCGTCGATATCTCCTCCATTGTCATCCATACTGTCGATGTCCTCGGAGCCGAAATCAGGCATGTCCGTTAGATCGTCGACAGTGGCTATGAAGTGGGTGGTGGGTGGGTTTTGAATTTCCTCACCGTCCGTGTCCCACCCTTGCTGACCGTAGTCCGGCCAGGGCTCTCTTGATAAAGAGAGAGACTTAAAAGATGTCCGCTGCGGTGAACTCCATTATCGGCGCCCACTCGGATTCGATTGGCAGGGGCGCGGGGGGCTCGGGGTTCGGAGAGGAATCTGGCTCCTCGGAGTCACGGGCCATGCGGAGTGCGGGGCTGGAGTTCGGCTCGATCGCCTCTGAGATCGCAGCCCCTGAGGCAGCGTCCAACCGCTGATCCTCGATCGGCGCAGTAGGTTCCGAATCAATGGTCGAAACCGATGCGTGTGCGGCCTCCAAGGCGTTGTTCGGCGGCAGAGCTATATCGTGCCCATCGAGATAGTGCGGCACGCTTGGCTGTGGCTCGAATCCGTCGAAAATCAAGTCTTCGCGGATGTCAGCCATGTAGTTTAGGCTTCCAAACCTGACCTGATGGCCAGGGGCATAACTTCCGATCTGCTCACGGTGGTCAAGCGAATTGGCCCGCAGTGCGAAGCCGCCGAAGATGAAGATCTGTCCGGGGAGGAAGGTCTCACCCCGGACCGCATCGTTGTTGAAGATCGAAGGAGCCATCGGGCCTAAAGGCGACGACACAGAGGAACTCTCAATGAAAGCACCAATGTCGGTGTCAAAACCGGCGGATCTCGGGTAGGGGGTCCCGAACTGTGCGTCTAGGCTGGATGGTAACATGAGACTGGGGACACTTTGTTTTACCCAGGTTCGGGCCCTCTCGATGGAGTTTATCCCCTACTCCTGCTTGATTAATATTGATGATATGGGTAGTACAAGAGTAGATCTACCATGAGATCAAGGAGGCTAAACCCTAGAAGCTAGCCTATGGTATGATTGTTGTGTATGGAGTTGATCCTCTACGGACTACAACCCTCCGGTTTATATAGACACCGGATAGGGTTAGGGTTACACAGAGTCGGTTACAATGGTAGGAGATCTTGAATATCGCATCGCCAAGTTTGCCTTCCACGCCAAGGAAAGTCCCATCCGTACACGGGACGAAGTCTTCAATCTTATATCTTCATAGTCCAGGAGTCCGGCTGAAGGTATAGTCCGGCTATCCGAACACCCCCTAATCCAGGACTCCCTCACTAGCTTTGCCAAAAAACAGGGGGGCATGTGTTGACGCTCAAAAGTGGCACGTTTATAAAGAGTGGCTTGACGCAATGTCACGATTAATTCAAACTTACTATTGAAAGTCACCATGAAATGGCTCTTTTCGAGAAGATGAAGATGAATATGAAGATGGTCTAAAACGGAGCTTGGATGTAAAAGTTATGACAAGTTCAGAGATCCTTATGTCGACACCAGATTAAAGAATGGCCAGAAACCCAATGAATACGGCTTCAAATGGAGAAAGTTTCAACATGAAAGTTGTGCGTCTCGTCGAATCGGTTGATTTTGGTATACAAATCGTCTTAATATGAGGTCATATGCAACCTGTGGAGGCAAAACAAGGTCAGAAACAGAAGCTGCAGAGTCATTTCGGACCGACCGAGTTGATTGACTCGGTGAGACCGAGTTGATCCGGAAAATTACAGAAAGTTACAGAAAGTTGGCAACGCTCACTCGGTGGGACCGAAACAAACTAATCGGTGAGACTGAGTTGATCCGGGAAATTACAAAAATTACAGAGAGTTGGTCACGTTCACTCGGTGGGACCGAAGAAAACCAATCGGTGAGACCGAGTTGATCCGGAAAATTGCCAAAGATTCCTGTTCGAGTTAGGTTAGGGTTTTTGACGTTTTGGATGGACTTTTTAGTCCTTTTCTTGTACGGGAAGTCCAGCCGCCTCATTAATAGATGAGAGGTGACGGCCGATTGAAGAACACACAATCGATCTATCAATATATCATCTTTTTACCTTTACCTTTATCTCTCTCCCTTGTTCTTCTTCTTCCTCGTTCTTCGTTCGTTCTTCGTTTTCAGGGCGGCGAACCTCGAGGCCCTAGGGGCGATCAGGTTGACCTAGGCCAGCCCATAGCTGCCGCAAGCCCTAACGGGGTCCCTCCCGGGCGTGTGGGGTTTCGGGTCCTCAAAAGCACCCGCCGGATTGCTTGCGTACCGCGCTTCCGGACGAGTCTCCTTCGACGTGAGCTGCGGTGCATCACCCTCGGCGTTGGAGGTACACGGTGACATGTTCGTGTGCGAACAGTCTGCTAGAGTTCCTCTTACTCGGGAATGGCGGAGCCACAACCGCGTTGATGGAGTTCCCGGCGCTGCATGGCACTATGTCGGAGATGATTGCTAGTGGAAGCTCCTTGCCCGCCTCTGCACCGTGCGGCGCCATGATGACGGCGAGGACGAGGAGGGCGGCCAGAAGAGGGCTCTTGGTTGCCATTGGCTTGGATCCGCTTGATCTCTGTGTCGTTGTATGTGTGAGAGGATGTTGTGTTGTGCTGAGTGTTAGACTATATATATGTATATGTAGACTTGTTTATACGTAGACTTGTATATACACCTTGTATATTGTACCCATTGGTACTTATATATAATGAGATAGCCGCACTCCCTTGAGGTGTCGAGCAGTTGCCCAATATTCTCGTTTAACATGGTATCAGACTAGGGTTTTATGTCTTCCGCTGCAGCTCCTAGCGCCGCCGCCGCGATGGCCTCCTCCATCCCCGCCGCCGCGCCGGCTCCCTCCAACGCCGTCGCGCCGATCGCCCCATCGTCACCCTTTCTTGCCTCACACCCGCTCGCTACCGCTTGGCGGCAGCCTCAGCCGCCCGGCTATCCACCGCGGGCCCTTTGGTTGGCCGGGCGGGCAGGGCGATCTGTCGTTGCCGATCGCCTCCCGCGGCACTGCTTCCTCGACCACCGCCTTGGCGCCGCCACCTCTTCGGGGCCCCTGCGCCGACTGTGTATGGGGTGGCTCCTCATCCATACGCCCCTCAGCCCTACGACGCCCCTCAGCCATACGCCTCGTGGTATGGTGCCCCTGCACCAACCTACGACGCCGTGCCACCACTGTCCCCTGCCTGGCCGGCGTCACTCTATGGAGCGCCGTGTACGTCGTCCCATGCGGCCCAGTCGCACCCGCACTCCTATGGCGCACCTTACGGTGCCGCATCCGCTGTGTCCTCGGGGCCCCGCTCGGTTCGGCCGATGCCCCGGCTGCCCCTGGCTACGAGACGTCCTTGTAGCTCGCTCCTCATGTTGATGCTGATCTGATGGTGGGGTTTCATGCGCCACTGACACATGCTCCTGCGGGTTATGCTCCGGCGCCATCGCCGTTTTACTTCTCCTATCTCCTTCCGGTGAAGCTTACGCCGGACAACTACTTGTCGTGGTGGGCTCAGGTGCTACCTCTCCTCCGGAGTCACTACTTGGAGGGCTATGTTGATGGCTCCATCCCGTGTCCGCCGCCGTACCATCCGGCTTATCATGTGTGGGTGGCTCAAGACCAGGCGATCCTTTCTGCCATTCAGTCTTCACTCACTCCGAGCGTATCGTCGCTTGTCATCTTCACCGCGATGTCTCGGGATGCTTGGTCCGTGCTTCACAGCAGCTTTGCCTCCCAATCTCAGGCGCGTGCTCACTCTATCCGCACTGAGTTGGGGGAGACCAAGCTCGATGGCCTCACTATCACGGAGTACTTCAACAAGATGTCCGGTCTCGCCGATACGTTGGCCAGCCACTTAGAGATGAGGATTTCACCACCCATGTGCTCAATGGCCTCGATGATGACTATGATAATCTCATTGAGAATGTCCATGGTCGTGAGTGATACGTCTCCGTCGTATCTACTTTTCCAAACACTTTTGCCCTTGTTTTGGACTCTAACTTGCATGGTTTGAATGGAACTAACCCGGACTGACGATGTTTTCAGCAGAATTACCATGGTGTTATTTATGTGCAGAAACAAACGTTCTCGGAATGACCTGAAACTTCACGGAGCAACTTTTTGGAAAATATAAAAAATACCTGCAAAAGATGAAGGCCAGGGGGCCCACCACCTCTCCACGAGGGTGGGGGGCGCGCCTGCCCCCTAGGGCGCGCCCCCTACCTCATGGGCCCCCTGGTGCCTCTCCGACTCCAACTCCAACTCTATATACTATGTTTCGGGGAGAAAAAAATCAGAGAGAAGAATTCATCGCGTTTTACGATACGGAGCCGCCGCCAAACCCTAAAACCTCTCGGGAGGGATGATTTGGATCTCGTTCGGGGCTCCGGAGAGGGGAATCCATCGCCATCATCATCATCAACCATCCTCCATCACCAATTTCATGATGCTCACCGTCGTGCCTGAGTAATTCCATCGTAGGCTTGCTGGACGGTGATGGGTTGGATGGGATCTATCATGTAATCGAGTTAGTTTTGTTAGGGTTTGATCCCTAGTATCCACTATGTTCTGAGATTGATGTTGCTATGACTTTGCTATGCTTAATGCTTGTCACTAGGGCCCGACTGCCATGATTTCAGATATGAACCTCTTATGTTTTCATCAATATATGAGTGTTCTTGATCCTATCTTGCAAGTCTATAGTCACCTATTACAAAGCACAACCTTCTGTACCCCACTTTTACTTTCTGATATTTATCTTAAATAAAATAAAAATAAATGTTTTTCTGTCTGTTATTTGATTATCCGTGCAATATAAAAATAGCCCGAAAATAAAAGTTCTCAAAATGCCTTGAAATTTAAATATGATTTTTTCTAGAATATTTGAGAATATTTGGCACTGAGAACACAGCAGGGGGTCAACCACCTGCCCACGAGGGTGGAGGGCGTGCCCTTACCCCCTGGGCGCGCCCCCCTACCTCGGGGGCCCACGGTGGCCCTCCTCCACTTATCCTTTCACCCACACACTCCGTCTTCCTCCCCAAACACGAATAACTAGCTCAAGCACGAGTTCTAGCTCATCTTGCTGCCATTTTCGATCTCCTTGCTCAAAGCACCTCTCACAAAACTGCTTGGGAAGATTGTTCCTTGGTATGTGACTCCCCCATTGGTTCAATTAGTTTTTGTTCTAGTGTTCTATTCATTGCAAATTTTTGCTGCTTAGGTGACCCTGTTCTTGAGATTGCATGTCAAATTTATATGGTCAAAAGTAGTTTTGATGCATGATATAGGCCCTAGGCAATTGTAGGAGTAGTTGCTATCAATATTATTGAGTTTGGTTCACTTTTATTTTGAAGTTACTAAATTTCAGATTTTTTCAGAAAATGATGAAGAGACTTTTGAGGGGCTCATCGAGACGAAGCTCGAAGGAAAAGGCACCGAAGCCTAAGTATAATCTGCCTCGCACCGCGGAGGTTCGGGCGTGTGAATGGCCTTCCGATGATTTCTTGAGAGCAGACGGGATTTATGAAGATTTTCATGAATTGTCTAGGAATGCAGGCCTCGCCGCTTTCCTCCACGACCAATGCGATCAGTATCTCTTACTCACAAATATCTTTGTGCAAAACTTTCATTTCCATTCTAGGAGCTCCCCACCTACGGTGGAGTTTCATTTATATGATGAGCATAAGGAGATGTCACTTTATGATTTTTGTCGTGTTTGTTTAGTCCCTTTTGACGGCAAGACAGAGGAACCACATCGCGATGATGTGGACAGGTTTATTGATACTATCACTGTAGGGGAAACAAGGAAGGTTTCCGATGCACGAATCACTGGGGAAACTGGATTATTTGCTAGTCATTGTTTAATTGGTCGCGGAAACTGGGGAAACCTTAGTATCCCTGATATTATTATTTTGCTCCATGGTTTATATAGTGATAACTCTGTTAGTATGGGCGACATTATTGCTAAACAGTTAAGTCTGAACCGTACCAAGGGCCCCATCTTTGGAGGCATCTATGCTTCACGCCTAGCTGCACATTTTAACATACCTATTAGGCATTATGAGAAGGAAGAAAAAGTGTTGCCTCGTGTTTATTTAGATTATAAAAGTATGGTGGCACATGATTTTATTGTTAAGAATAGGGAAGGAGAGCTTAAATATAAATTGTTCTTTGATAAACATCATCCTGAGACTATTACCCTGCCTGCTCCTTCTTTGTTTGATTTATCTGCGGGCCAGTACCTTGTTCCATTGAAGGCTATTCACGCCTACCGAAACCCTGCACCAACCATGGAACCGTAGCCGGAACCACAATTTGATCCTTCACGACGGTCTAATTACCAGTGGGGTCCGGAGATGATTGCCAGCCAGTGGCAATCGGAGTCTTCTTCTTCTTCTCAGTACGACCCCAACTATTATTATGTATATCCGCCAGGCCAGCCGTGGCCATAGAACAATTTAGGCCAAAAGCCTAAGCTTGGGGGAGTACGTATTTCCCACCGACATTACATTTATGTTCACACACTCATTGCTAGATGTCGGTGCTCATACCTTTTTCATTGTATCATCCATGCTAGTTTATTTATTTTTATGCTTTCTTCTTGTGTGTTTAATAAACCTTAAGAAAAACCAAAAAAATTAGTTGTAGCTTTTAATTAGTTTACTTTCCATGCTTGTAGTAGTAATTAAAAAGAAAACCCAAAAAGATTTCCTATTCTTCTTTTGCTTGTTGGGAGCTTTCCCATGGAAATAGTTTTATTTCTTTTCTTTCCTTTGGGAGTCGATAGGAGAAGACCATGATTAAATTGTTGAAGTGGCTCTTATATGCATTACTGTTGATCTGACAAAAGAGCCCATATTGCCTTGTCTTCTCGTGGTTATTGAATGGTTGCAGATTCCAGCTTAGTCCAATGCACGCGCACTATTATTATTATTCACATCGTTCGGTCTTGCAAGTAAAAGGCAATTATGACGATATATGATGGACTGACTGAGATGAGAAAAGCTGGTATGAACTCGACCTCTTTTGTTTTTGTAAATATGATTAGTTCATCGTTCTCGATTCAGCCTATTATGAATAAACATGTTTGCAATGACAACTAGAGATCATAGTTTCTTGTGCCATGCTTGATTAGCTATGAGTTATAATGGTTTACCTTGCGTGCCAACATGCTATTAAAATGGTTATGATGTGGTATGATAGGGTGGTATCCTCCTCAGATGATTTAAGTGACTTGACTTGCCGCATGTTCACGCATGTAGTTGAAATAAAATCAACATAGCCTTCACGATATTTATGTTCATGGTGGACTATATCCTACTCATGCTTGCATTCGGTGTTGATTAATTTTAATGCATGTTCATGACTGTTGTCGCTCTCTAGCTGGTCGCTTCCCAGTCTTTTGCTAGCCTTCACCTGTACTAAGCGGGAATACTACTTGTGCATCCAATCCCTTAAACCCCAAAGTTATTCCACATGAGTCCACTATACCTACCTATATACGGTATCTACCTGCCGTTCCAAGTAAATTTGTATGTGCCAAAACTCTAAACCTTCAAATAAATATCCTGTTTTGTATGCTCGAATAGCTCATGTATCAACTAGGGTTGTCTGTATCTTCCATGTTAGGCGGGTTATTCTCAAGAGGAGTGGACTCCGCTCCTCACTCACGAGATAAATGGCTGGTCACCGGGATGCCCAGTCTCATGCTTTATGCAAACTAAATCAAAGTAATTGCAAACAAAACTCCCCCTGGGACTCTTGTTAGTTGGAGGCACTCGTTGTTTCGAGCAAGCCATGGATTGATGCTTGTTGGTGGAAGGGGGAGTATAAAATTTACCATTCTGTTTGGGAACTGCCTATAATGTGTGTAGCATGGAAGATATCGCCATCTTTTGATTGTTATGTTGACAGTGAAAGTATACCGCTCAAAATATTATTCACCTCTGTTTCAAAACCGAGCTATGGCACCTCTACAAATCCCTGCTTCCCTCTGCGAAGGGCCTATCTATTTACTTTTATGCTGAGTCAACATCCTCTTATTAAAAGCACCAGTTGGAGAGCACCACTGTCATTTGCATTCATTACTGTTAGTTTACATTGAGTATGACTTTATTGGATCTCTTTTACCATGAATTACAATGTCTAGTCAGTCCTTGGTCTTTAAAGGTGCTCTGCATTTATGTTTTGCGGTCTCAGAAAGGGCTAGCGAGATACCACCTTGTTATATCATATTATGATTGTTTTGAGAAAGTGTTGTCATCCGAGATTTATTATTATTGCTCGCTAGTTGTTTATGATATTGATATGAGTAAACTTGAGACCTAATCATTATTGCGAATGTGGTTAGTTATAATCTTTGCTGAAAACTTGAATGTTGGCTTTACATATTTACAGCAACAAGAGCAAACCGAGTTTGTAAAAGTTTTTCTTTATCACTTTCAGTTTGTCAACTGAATTGCTTGAGGACAAGCAAAGGTTTAAGCTTGGGGGAGTTGATACGTCTCCATCGTATCTACTTTTCCAAACACTTTTGCCCTTGTTTTGGACTCTAACTTGCATGATTTGAATGGAACTAACCCGGACTGACGCTGTTTTCAGCAGAATTACCATGGTGTTATTTATGTGCAGACACAAACGTTCTCGGAATGACCTGAAACTTCACGGAGCAACTTTTTGAAAAATATAAAAAATATCTGCAAAAGATGAAGGCCAAGGGGCCCACCACCTCTCCACGAGGGTGGGGGGCGTGCCTGCCCCCCCTAGGGCGCGCCCCCTACCTCATGGGCCCCCTGGTGCCTCTCCGAGTCCAACTCCAACTCTATATATTTTGTTTCAGGGAGAAAAAAATCAGAGAGAAGAATTCATCGCGTTTTACGATACAGAGCCGCTGCCAAGCCCTAAAACCTCTCGGGAGGGCTGATCTAGAGTCCGTTCGGGGCTCCGGAGAGGGGAATCCGTCGCCATCATCATCATCAACCATCCTCCATCACCAATTTCATGATGCTCACCGCCGTGCGTGAGTAATTCCATCGTAGGCTTGCTGGACGGTGATGGGTTGGATGGGATCTATCATGTAATCGAGTTAGTTTTGTTAGGGTTTGATCCCTAGTATCCACTATGTTCTGAGATTGATGTTGCTATGACTTTGCTATGCTTAATGCTTGTCACTAGGGCCTGAGTGCCATGATTTCAGATCTGAACTTATTATGTTTTCATCAATATATGAGTGTTCTTGATCCTATCTTGCAAGTCTATAGTCACCTATTATGTGTTATGATCCGTTAACCCCGAAGTGACAATAATCGGGATACTTACCGGTGATGACCATAGTTTGAGAAGTTCATGTATTCACTATGTGTTAATGCTTTATTCCGGTACTCTATTAAAAGGACGCCTTAATATCCCTTAGTTTCCGTAAGGACCCCGCTGCCACGGGAGGGTAGGACAAAAGATGGCATGCAAGTTCTTTTCCATAAGCATGTATGACTATATTCGGAATACATGCCTACATTATATTAATGAATTGGAGCTAGTTCTGTGTCACCCTAGGTTATGACTGTTACATGATGAATTGCATCCGGCATAATCCTCTATCACCGATTGCCTACGAGCTTTCTATATATTGTTCTTTGCTTATTTACTTTCCCGTTGTTATTGCTATTCATCACTACAAAATACCAAAAACAATACTTTTGCTACCGTTACCTTTTGTTACCGTTGCTACTATCATATTACCTTGCTACTAAATACTTTGCTGCAGATACTAAGTTTCCAGGTGTGGTTGAATTGACAACTTAGCTGCAAATACTTGAGAGTATTCTTTCGCTCCCCTTGTGTCGAATCAATAAATTTGGGCTGAATACTTTACCGTTGAAAACTGTTGCGATCCCCTATACTTGTGGGTCATCAGTGAGGCGCCTCTTCTACCACAGGAACTGTATGCGCGCATTCTTGGTCGCGAACAGCGCATCAAAGTGCGTCGTGCTGCCCCGAGTTTTGGCTCCGCTAATGCCGCCACCCGCGACAAACTACAGAAGCCGTCGCTCCCTGCCAAGTCGGCGGCTTCATCTCAGCAGACTTCGCGGAGCTTCGCGCCATCCATCACTGGTGGGTCTCGGCCAGTGGCTTGCTGCCCTTGCTACGGCGCTCAGCAGGCCTGCCAACTGTGTGGCATTGAGCGCCACATAGCATCTCGCTGTCATCGCCGCTACAAGAAGGATTTTCTTGGCCTAGGCAACAATGGCAAAGGGAATGAGAAACAGACGGCTGCTGCGGTGGTGTGTCATGAGCACGGACGCACTTATCCTACTCTATTGATCCTACATGGTACATGGACATGGGAGCTACGAACCACCTCACCAACGACATGGGCAAGCTCTCCACTCAGGAGCCATATCGTGGCCATGATCAGGTGCACACCGCCAATGGAGCAGGTATGCGCATCTGCCATGTTGGTTAGGCATCACTTCTTGCACACAATTCCCAAAAACTGCATCTTTCTAATGTTCTTCGTATTCCCACTGCTTCGCGTAGTTTGTTGTCTGTTACACAACTTACTCGTGATAATAATGTCCTTGCTGAGTTTCACCCTTTTTGTTTCTTTATCAAAGATCGGGACACGAGGGCCGTTCTGCTTAGCGGTCGTCTTCGCGGTGGCTTGTACGCACTTGACGCGCCAACCGCACCTCCTATGCAGTTTTCTCCTCAGACGTTCAGCGGTGTTCGTGTGTCATCTACACATTGGCATGCGCGCCTTGGTCATCCTGCTGCTCCTATAGTTCGTCATGTGTTGCATCGCCATGAACTACCAGTTGTGTCAAATAAAACTGCTGAAACTATTTGTGATGCCTGTCAGTAGGGCAAGAGTCATCAACTTCCATTTTCAGAGTCTAGTCATGTTGTGAAACATCCTCCTGAGCTTGTGTTTTCTGATGTATGGGGTCATGCCCAAATGTCTTTCAGTGGCCACAATTATTATGTCAGTTTCGTTGATGCTTATAGTCGGTTTACTTGGCTTTATCTTATTAAGAAAAAGTCTGATGTGTTTGATGTTTTTATACAGTTTCAAGCACATGTTGAACGTCTCCTTAGCCATAAAATTATTCATGATCAAACTGAAGCAAATATGCCCTAGAGGCAATAATAAAGTTATTATTTATTTCCTTATTTCATGATAAATGTTTATTATTCATGCTAGAATTGTATTAACCGGAAACATAATACATGTGTGAATACATAGACAAACATAGTGTCACTAGTATGCCTCTACTTGACTAGCTCATTAATCAAAGATGGTTAAGTTTCCTAACCATAGACATGAGTTGTCATTTGATTAACGGGATCACATCATTAGGAGAATGATGTGATTGACTTGACCCATTCCGTTAGCTTAGCACTTGATCGTTTAGTATGTTGTCATTGTTTCTTCATGACTTATACATGTTCCTATGACTATGAGATTATGCAACTCCCGTTTACCGGAGGAACACTTTGTGTGCTACCAAACGTCACAACGTAACTGGGTGATTATAAAGGTACTCTACAGGTGTCTCCAAAGGTACTTGTTGGGTTGGCGTATTTCGAGATTAGGATTTGTCACCCGATTATCGAAGAGGTATCTCTGGGCCCACTCGGTAATACACATCACTATAAGCTTTGCAAGCATTGTAACTAATGAGTTAGTTGCGGGATGATGTATTACGAAGCGAGTAAAGAGACTTGCCGGTAACGAGATTGAACTAGGTATTGAGATACCGACGATCGAATCTCGGGCAAGTAACATACCGATGACAATGGGAACAACGTATGTTGTTATGCGGTTTGACCGATAAAGATCTTCGTAGAATATGTGGGATACAATATGAGCATCCAGGTTCCGCCATTGGTTATTGACCGGAGACGTGTCTCGGTCATGTCTACATAGTTCTTGAACCCATAGGGTCCGCACGCTTAAAGTTCGGTGACGATTTGTATTATGAGTTTATGTGTTTTGATGTTCCGAAGGTAGTTCGGAGTCCCGGATGAGATCGGGGACATGATGAGGAGTCTCGAAATGGTTGAGAAGTAAAGATCGATATATTAGACGACTATATTCGGACATCGGAAAGGTTCCGAGTGGTTCGAGTATTTTTCGGAGTACCGGGGAGTTACGGGAATACGGGGGAAGAAGTATATGGGCCTTATTGGGCTTTAGGGGAGAAAGAGAGGCAGGCCACGCGCCCCCAATGACTAGTCCGAATTGGACTAAGGGGAGGGGCGGCGCCCCCTCCTTCCTTCTCTTCCCTCTTCCCCATCCTTGTCTCCTACTCCTACTACTTGGAAGCGGTGGAATCCTACTCCCGGTGGGAGTAGGACTCCTCCAGGGCGCGCCATAGGGGCCGGCCCTCTCCCCCTCCTCCACTCCTTTATATATGTGGCCATGGGGCACCCCATAGACACACAATTGATCATTGATCTCTTAGCCATGTGCGGTGCCCCCCTCCACCATAATCCACCTTGATTATATCATAGCGGTGCTTAGGCGAAGCCCTGCGTCGGTAGCATCATCACCACCATCACCACGCCGTCGTGCTGACGAAACTCTCCCGTGAAGCTTTGCTGGATCGGAGCTCGCGGGACGTCATCGAGTTGAACGTGTGGAGAACTCGGAGGTGCCGTGCATTCGGTACTTGGATCGGTCGGATCGTGAAGACGTACGACTACATCAACCGCGTTGTGCTAACGCTTCCGCATTCGGTCTACGAGGGTACGTAGACACACTCTCCCCTCTCGTTGCTATGCATCACCATGATCCTGTGTGTGCGTAGGAATTTTTTTGAAATTGCTATGTTCCCCAACAGTGGCATCCGAGTCTGGTTTTATGCGTAGATGTTATATGCACGAGTAGAACACAAGTGAGTTGTGGGCGATACAAGTCATACTGCTTACCAGCATGTCATACTTTGGTTCGGTGGTATTGTTGGATGAACCAGCCCGGACCGACATTACGTGTACGCTTACGCGAGACTGGTTCTACCGACGTGCTTTGCACACAGGTGGCTGGCGGGTGTCACTTTCGCCAACTTTAGTTGAACCGAGTGTGGCTACGCCCTGTCCTTGAGAAGGTTAAAACAGTACTAACTTGACGAAATATTGTTGTGCTTTTGATGCATAGGTAAGAACGGTTCTTGCTCAGCCCGTAGCAGCCACGTAAAACTTGCAACAACAAAGTAGAGTACGTCTAACTTGTTTTTGCAGGGCATGTTGTGATCTGATATGGTCAATACGTGATGAGATATAAATTGTTGTATGAGATGATCATGTTTTGTTAAAGTTATCGGCAACCGGCAGAAGCCTTATTGTTGTCTCTTTATTGCATAAGATGCAAGTGCCAATCAATTGCTTTACTTTATCGCTATGCGATAGCAATAGTTGCAAGAGCAATAGTTGATGAGACGACCATGTGACGACACATTGATAAAGATCAAGATGATGGAGATCATGGTGTCATGCCGGTGACGATAGAGATCATGACGGTACTTTGGAGATAGAGATCAAAGGCGCAAGATGATCATGGCCATATCATGTCACATATTTCGATTGCATGTGATGTTTATCCTTTATGCATCTTATTCTGTTTTGTTTGACGGTAGCATTATAAGATGATCTCTCACTAAATTTCAAGGTAAAAGTGTTCTCCCTGAGTATGCACCATTGCCAAAGTTCGTCGTGCCGAGACACCACGTGATGATCGGGTGTGATAAGCTCTACATTCATCTACAACGGGTGCAAGCCAGTTTTGCATACGCAGAATACTCGGGTTAAACTTGACGGGCCTAGCATATGTAGATATGGCCTTGGAATACTGGAGACTGAAAGGTCGAGCGTGAATCATATAGCAGATATGATCAACATAGTGATGTTCATCATTAAAAACTACTCCATCTCACGTGATGATCGGACATGGTTTAGTTGATTTGGATCACGTGATCATTTAGATGACTAGAGGGATGTCTATCTAAGTGGGAGTTCTTAAGTAATATGATTAATTGAACTTTAATTTATCATGAACTTAGTCCTGATAGTATTTGCATATCTATGTTGTAGATCAATAGCTTGCGATGTAGCTCCCCATTTATTTTTGATATGTTCCTAGAGAAAATAAAGTTGAAAGATGTTAGTAGCAATGATGCGGATTGGATCCGTGATCTGAGGATTATCCTCATTGCTGCACAGAAGTATTATGTCCTTGATGCACCGCTAGGTGACAGACCTATTGCAGGAGCAGATGCACACGTTATGAACGTTTGACAAAGCTCGGTATGATGACTACTTGATAGTTTAGTGCACCATGCTTTACGGCTTAGAACCGGGACTTCAAAAACTTTTTGAACGCCATAGAACATATAAGATGTTCTAAGAGTTGAAATTGGTATTTCATACTCATGCCCGTGTCAAGAGGTATGAGACCTCTGACAGTACTTTGCCTACAAGATGGAGGAGAATAGCTCAGCTAGTGAGCATGTGCTCAGAATGTCTGAGTACTATAGTCACTTGAATCAAGTAGGAGTTAATCTTCCAGATAAGATAGTGATTGACAGAGTTCTCTAGTCACTATCACCAAGTTATTAGAACTTCGTGATGAACTATAATATGCAAGGGATAACAGAAACGATTCCCAAGCTCTTCGTGATGCTGAAATCGACGAAGGTAGAAATCAAGAAAAACATCAAGTGTTGATGGTTGACAAAACCACTAGTTTCAAGAAAAGGGCAAAGGGAAGAAAGGGGAACTTCAAGAAAAACGGCAAGCAAGTTGCTGCTCAAGTGAAGAAGCCCAAGTCTATACCTAAGCCTGAGACTAAGTGTTTCTACTGCAAACACTACTGGAACCAGCTACTTTGCCATCTGCCAGCTCTTTGCCGTCTGCTAGCAGACGACAAAGAAGGTCTTTGCCATCAGCTACGAAAAAGTAGACGACAAAGAACTGGCAGACAGCAAAACAGGCCTTTGCCATCTGCCAGCTCTTTGCCGTCAAGAGAGATGTGGCCCCCACTAACGAGCTGATTAGAAAAAATTTAACGCCCCCCTCTTTGTCGTCTGCTAGCAGACGGCAAAGAGAGAAAAAGGCGGACGGCAAAGACGCGGCGGACGGCAAAGGCTAGCCTAACTAACGGCCCCCACCCCCCGCCCGTTACTCTCTCTTCTCTTCCTCTCTCCTCCCCGACGCCCCGCCACCAGATCCACCAACCGCCACCCCCGTCGCCCGGCGCCGCCCCCGCCACCCGCCACCGCCCCCGCCCCGCCGCC
>NC_041382.1:722854828-722863629 GCF_002162155.2 Triticum dicoccoides | reverse complement strand
CCCGAAACAGCACCCCGACACCGACACGACACCCCGACCCCCGACACCTCCCGAAAAGGTGTTCTTTGGCCTTCCAGAGGCCGACGGGGTCATACATTTGTGAAATATTAGATAGGTCATATATTTTTCGATTTTGTTATGAAAAACATCATATATAATTGTGTTGATCGGGTAGATTTAAATGTGCAGTTGTTTCATCGCTGCGAGGTTTGGTGTTCGACGACCTCGCCGTGCATTTGACGAGCTCTGCCCCTTCGTTCGTGGGTGAGCACAAATGACATGTCCTCCTCCCCATTAATTATTTGCTCTGTTCCGGTGTTCGTGCCGATGAAACTTGATAGCTAGCGATATATGTGGCTTGAATCATCAGTATGAGTAACCAATATGTGTCTTCCATTCGAAAGCGTCATAGTTATAAATATGCATGCATTTGCATATTTATAACCTTGATTCTTTCGAATTGTCCAACGCTATCCATGGACAGCCCGAGTATGTGTAGATTGGGTTTGTTTTCCCATATGCTTTGCTCCAGATCCGACGCATAAATTTCGTCAGTGCCTCCCCTATTGTTCTCCGGGTACACATCCTCTCTGTTTATTGCAGAGACGTGTATCAGGAGAATAGCGGGGAGGTGTTGCCGAAATTTTGCGTCGGATCCGGAGCATAGCATGCGAAAATGAACCCAATCTACACATACTCGGGTGGGATTAGGACCTAACATTACCTATTAGAGTGTAGGTTGCATGGACGTAATAAAATTGACAAAGTAGATCAACTGATGAATATATACGTGGTGAATTATATATATATATATATTTGTTGTGTGTCCAGTAGCTCTGAAAGTCAAGATGAGTGATCGTGCGTGGATGTATACCGGTCACACTAGTCAGAACAAATGGAGCGCTGAATGGTTCACAAAAACCAAGGGGTTTGTGCAAGCCGCATTTGCAAATGGCCAGAGGAAAACCTGGTGCCCCTATTTCCGGTGCGGCAATTCGGAAAAGAGGACAGAGGCTGAAATGGGCAAACACCTGCAGAAGAGTGGTTTTACGCCCGATTATACGGTGTTGACATTTCATGGTGACTCTGCCCAACGTGACCGAGCTGAGGTGGATCGTCGTCGCACCGACAAGCATGGTACCGGGATGGAAAACATGGTGCAAGACTATGATGATGCTCGGGATTCGGACGAGGAGATGGAGGAATCTGCCAAGGCCTTCAATGAAATGTGGGAGTCTTCAAAACGCCCGCTCCACGAGCACACTGAGCTTTGTCAATTGGATGCCATCTCACAAGTAATGGCTCTGAAGGCTCAGTTCAACTTGGGCAGAGAATGCTACGACGCAATTATGATAGTAATTCATAGCCGTAGCGCTCAAGTTTCTATTTGCTAACTTAGGCCCCTCTGAGATGGTGTGCGGATCGGATGGATTGTTGGAAGGTGTTAGTCAATGAGTGGTGCTCAAATGAATGGCTAGCCCTCCATAACGAGGCCAAGGACAAATGTGCCCAAATGGAAGGTGTGCCACACCATCAAGGCAGCTCCAACTTATTTGAGTTCGGGCGGAACTGGGTATGTGGTTTGCTTCATGATTCATGCAATTCATTCATCATGCTAGCTTTGTCCCTTTAATTACTGATTAACTTTGTTTCTCTCTTTCAGGCACGCTACAATAAGGCGGATAAGGTGCCAGAGGTGTACGACCTGTATGCCATGGCCCACACTAGCCCTTACAAGAAAGTCAATGCATTCTCTGCGTCTGACCTCGATGATCCAAAGAACTTCACCAACATCTCCTCCCATGACAAGCTCGTGCAATATAGAGATCAGGGGAAGGCGAGGAAAGGGGAGGACTTTAACCCGAGCCAGGGTCCCATTGATACAGAGCTGTTGATGATATCTAGCGGCGGGAGGTCCCATGGCTCCATAGCCATGGGAGATGGACTTATCCGTTGTCCTAGCACTCTCCCGGAGATCAAGGCGTGCCAGTCGAGCTCCGCTCCTAAGATAAGGCCTCGTGAACGGCCATACCAACTCACCTTCAAGGTTAGTTATATGTACTCAGCTATCTTTCTCCATTACATTGGGTGTGCTTCCATCAATGATTATAAATGGTCATGTGAGTAGTGTTGCGGGCTGCTATACAAAGTGAGAGAGATAGAACGGAGAAACTTCTGGTGGGGGCGACAGAGAGGCAGCGGGAGTTGGAGGAGAGGACGGCAAAGATGTTGGAGGAGGAGAGGGCACGGAATGACATGCAGGCAAGGGCCATGTACGAGCTCCTTGTGGTAAGTTTCTTCTGCAGATTAGCCAAAACATTCATGTAGTGTTTGTCTCATTACTAACTAGTATGACTGTGTTTGTCAAAACCAAATGTGCAGTCTGTGTGTGAGAAGTCCGGTCAGACCGCTCCGCCGATGCCAGTGATTGCTCCTGGGACCACGATGAGTTTAATTTGAATGGACATTACTTGCTAGTCTTAACATTTGAGTGTCATCATGCTAACGAGACATTGGAAATGATCATTGGTGCGGCGTAACTCCAGACAAGCATCGCACGATCCTTCTCCAGCTACCGGCACGAGCCAGCCCGCTCCTACACCTCCATGATCATGGTAAGTTTCTCTAGTGTTTTGCTTAACAAATGCATAAAGACCTGGACTTAGCTTTATTTCCTCCAATATGCTTACCATAATGACCTAGAGTTAGCTTCTTTTCCTCCAAAATGACTTAATAAGCTTACTGACCTCCAAAACCATCCATTTTACCTAAGTTAGCTCTAAAACGATTTGTACTTAGCTTACTTATGTCAAAAATTGCATAATTAGCTTAGTTAGCTCATAAACGATCCATTTTACCTAAGTTAGCTCTAAAATGACCCATTTTACCTTAGCTAGCTTATAAATGATCCAGTTTATCCAAGTTAGCTCTAAAATGACCCATTTTACCTAGATTAGCTCCTAAGTGATCCATTTTACCTACGTTAGCTTTAAAATGACCCCTTTCACCTAGGTTAGCTCCAAAATGACCCATCTTACCAAGGTTAGCTCCAAAATGACCCATCACACCTAGGTTAGCTCTAAAATGATGATTTTTACTAAGTTAGCTCATAAACGATCCATTTCAACTAAGTTAGCTCATAAACGATCCATTTCACCTAAGTTAGCTAAAAAATGACCCATTTCACCTAAATTAGCTCTGAAATGATCCATTTCACCTAAGTTAGCTAATAAAAGATCCATTTCAACTAAGTTAGCTCATAAATGATCCATTTCACCTTAGTTAGCTCAAAAACAATCCATTTCACCTTAGTTAGCTCATAAACGACCCATTTCAACTAAGTTAGCTCATAAATGATCCATTTCACCTAAGTTAGCTCAAAAACGATCCATTTCAACTTAGTTAGCTAAAAAAAGATCCATTTCACCTTAGTTAGCTCATAAATGACCCATTTCAACTAAGTTAGCTCATAAATGATCCATTTCACCTTAGTTATCTCATAAACGGCCCATTTCAACTTAGTTAGCTCATATATGATCCATTTCACATAAGTTAGCTCATAAATGACATATACTTCTTGTTCTAGTCTTCTTCTTCTTCTAGTCTTCTTCTTCTTCTAGTCACCTATTTCTAACTTTCTTATTTGCCATTTTGCAGATTTCATTCACTTCATGGAAGCTAGCTTGCTATGGTGGAGTGCTTGTTTTTTCTTTCACTCTCTTCAAGTATTCTTCTAGCTTGCTATGATGGAACTTGCTATCTTGATGAAACTATGCATTGTAATATGTATGGATGGAACAATGTGTATGTGCAACTTGATGGAACTTGCTTATGTATGAATGGATGAAACTTATGTGCTGGATATGTGATATGTTTGTTGTTAAATAGCCCTGTGAAATATATCTATATATGCGATATATATTTGCTGTGAAAATTGTTGGATTTAAAAAAAACAGAAAAAGAGCCAATATGCAGGCTCTTTGCCGTCAGCCACCGACGGCAATGGGCTCTTTGCCGTCCGTGATAGACGGCAAAGAAGCCACGTGGCAGCCAACTGTGCTTCCTGGGAGCTGACCCATTTGGTCAGTTTGCCTACAGTGGCTGACGGCAAAGGCAGGACAAATTTTGCCATCCGCGGCAGACGGCAAAGGCCTGTCGTGTAGTGACGTCTAGCTGACATCATTCGGCGGACGGCAAAGGCAGGACAAATTATGCCGTCAGCGGCGGACGGCAAAGGCCTGCCGTTAGCCACCTAACGGACCAACAGTGCAATTTTTGCCATCTGCTTTCTTTGCCATCAGCTGCTGATGGCAAAGGCCCCTTTGTCATTAGCCACCTAAAGCAGACGGCAAAGTAGCTCTCTGCCGGACCTTACTTTGCCGGAGCCTTTTGCCGTCCGCGGAAGACGGCAAAGACCTTTGCCGTCCACCGTTCATGCCTTTGCCATCCGTCGTGGCAGACGGTAAAGTAGCTGATTCCTGTAGTGAAAGGGACTGGTCACTGGAAGCAGAACTGCCCCTAGATACTTGGCGGATAAGAAGGATGGCAAAATGAACAAAAGTATATTTGATATACATGTCATTGATGTGTACTTTACTAGTGTTTATAGCAACCCATCGGTATTTGATACTAGTTCAGTTGCTAAGAGTAGTAACTTGAACGGGAGTTGCAGAATGAACAGAGACTAGTTAAAGGGTGAAGTGACGATGTGCGTTGGAAGTGGTTCCAAGAATGATATGATCATCATCGCACACTCCCTATACTTTCGGGATTAGTGTTGAACCTAAATAAATGTTATTTGGTGTTTGCGTTGAGCATGAATATGATTTGATCATGGTTATTGTAATACTAACATATTCATAATATTGAAGCCAAAAGATGCAAAGTTAATAATATAGTGCAACTTACTTGAGGCACTGCCGTTTGGGTCATATTGGTGTAAAGCACATGAAGAAACTCCATACTGATGGGTTTTGGAATCACTTCATTATGAATCACTTGATGCTTGCGAACCATGCCTCATGGGCAAGATGACTAAGACACTGTTCTCCGGAACAATGGAGCGAGCAACTGACTTGTTGGAAATAATACATACTGATGTATGCGGTCTGATGAGTGTTGAGGCTCGCGGCGGGTATCGTTATTTTCTGACCTTCACAGATGATTTGAGTAGATATGGGTATATCTACTTGATAAAACACAAGTCTGAAACATTTGAAAAGTTCAAAGAATTTCAGAGTGAAGTGGAAAATCATCATGACAAGAAAATAAAGTTTCTATGATCTGATCGTGGAAACGAATATTTGAGTTACGAGTTTGGTCTTCAATTAAATCAATGTGGAATAGTTTCACAAATTCGTGCCACCTGGAACACCACAGCATAATGGTGTGTCCGAACATCATAACCATACTTTATTGGATATAGTGCAATCTATGATGTCTCTTACCGATTAACCACTATCGTTTTGGGGGTTATGCATTAGAGACAGCTACATTCACGTTAAAAAGGGCACAATCTAAATCCGTTGAGATGACACCGTATGAACTGTGGTTTAGCAAGAAACCTAATCTGTCATTTCTTAAAGTTTGGGGTTGTGATGCTTATGTGAAAAAGTTTTAGCCTGATAAGCACAAACCTAAATCGGAAAAGTGCGTCTTCATAGGATTCCCAAAAAGAAACTGTTGGGTACACCTTCTATCACAGATCCGAAGGCAAGATATTTGTTGCTGAGAATGGATCCTTTCTAGAGAAGGAGTTTCTCTCGAAAGAAGTGAGTGGGAGGAAAGTATAACTTGATGAGGTAACTGTACCTGCTCCCTTATTGGGAAGTAATTCATCACAGAAATCTGTTTCTATGACTCCTACACCAATTAGTGAGGAAGCTAATGATGGTGATCATGTAACTTCAGATCAAGTTACTACCGAACCTTGTAGGTCAACCAGAGTGAGGTCCGCACCAGAGTGGTATGGTAATCTTGTTCTGGATGTCATGTTAATTGACCATGACGAACCTACGAACTATGAGGAAGCGATGATGAGCCCAGATTCTGCGAAATGGCTTGAGGCCATGAAATCTGAGATGGGATCCATGTATGAGAACAAAGTGTGGACTTTGGTTGACTTACTCGATGATCGGCAAGCCATAGAAAATAAATGGATCTTCAAGAGGAAGACGGACGCTGATAGTAGTGTTACTATCTACAAAGCTAGACTTGTCAAAAAAGGTTTTGACAAAGTTCAAGGTGTTGACTACGATGAGATTTTCTCACTCGTAGCAATGCTTAAGTCTGTCCGAATCATGTTAGCAAATTGCCACATTTTATGAAATCTGGCAAATGGATGTCAAAACTACATTCCTTAATGGATTTCTTAAAGAAGAGTTGTATATGATGCAACCAGAAGGTTTTGTCGACCCTAAAGGTGCTAACAGAATGTGCAAGCTCCAGCAATCCATCTATGGACTGGTGCAAGCATCTCAGAGTTGGAATATATGCTTTGATGAGTTGATCAAAGCATATAGTTTTATACAGACTTATGGTGAAGCCTGTATTTACAAGAAAGTGAGTGTGGGAGCACTACAACATTTCTGATAAATATATGTGAATGACATATTGTTGATCAGAAATAATGTAGAATTTTCTGGAAAGCATAAAGGAGTATTTGAAAGGAGTTTTTCAAATAAAGACCTCGGTGAAGCTGCTTACATATTGAGCATCAAGATCTATAGAGATAGATCAAGACGCTTGATAAGTTTTTTCAATGAGTACATACCTTGACAAGATTTTGAAGTAGTTCAAAATGGAACAGTCAAAGAAAGAGTTCTTACCTATGTTACAAGGTGTGAAATTGAGTAAGACTCAAAGCCCGATCACGGCATAAGATAGAAAGAGAATGAAAGTCATTCCCTATGCCTCAGCCATAGTTTCTATAAAGTATGACATGCTGTGTACCAGATCTATTATATACCCTACACTGAGTTTAGCAAGGGAGTACAATAGTGATCTAGGAGTATATCACTGGAGAACGGTCAAAATTATCCTTAGTGGAATAAGGATATGTTTCTCGATTATGGAGGTGACAAAAGGTTCGTCGTAAAGGGTTACGTCGATGCAAATTTTGACACTGATCGAGATGACTCTAAGTCTCAATCTGGATGCATTTTTGAAAGTGGGAGAAATTAGCTAGAGTAGCTCCGTGCAGAACATTGTTAACATAGAAATTTGCAAAATACATACAGATCTGAATGTGGCAGACCTGTAGACTAAACTTCTCTCACAAGCAAAACATGATCACACCTTAGTACTCTTTGGGTGTTAATCACATAGTGATGTGAACTAGATTATTGCCTCTAGTAAACCCTTTGGGTGTTGGTCACATGACGATGTGAACTATGGGTGTTAATCACATGGTGAGGTGAACTATTGGTGTTAAATCACATGGCGATGTGACACTCCAAAATTTTTATTTGGTTTTTCAGCAAAAACTTTGTTAGTTTTTGAAAAGAGGCCATTTAAATTTTTTCCAGAAAACCTTCCTCTTAAAAACTTCTTTGGCAAGGGTTTTTATTTTTGTATCCTCTTCAAACTATGGTGTTTGATCATTTAAAACTCTTTCTCTGATGGTTCCCTTCTCAAATTATATTTTTGGAAATTATTCTTTTTCTTATAAAAAGAACTCTATGCATTTTTGATGTTTTTCTTATCTTGAAACCACACATGGTTTTACCATGTCTCCTATAGTAAATCTTCTCAAAATCCCTCCCTCCACCTTTGAACAATCTAAATTCTCTGTCTCAACAAGTCCAAACAAGTTTTGGATTTTATTTCAATTATTTTTATCTCTCAAATCATGATTCCATGGCCCTGGATTAAAGCCAGTCATCCGGTCAGGGGGCATGGGTGTTTCCGGTTGGGACCGAGAGGGGGGCACCCCTTAGAGCGTGCGTATATAAATTTGATCCCATGCTATTCGAGATTGTGATCTCCCCGTCTCAAAAGTTTTTCTTGGACGATGTCTAGGGTGATTCCTAGCATCGAGAGGTAGGATGGGTGTGTACTGGTTAGCTGTGTTTTCTTCCGAAATACCATAAATGGAACTAGTCCTTCGTGACTACGGAAATCCGTTGGCTGTGGGAAAATTTTGTACAAACTCTGCAGAGTCATACATTCCTTTGAATCACCTATTCCATGTCCATGTTCGGTATTATCTTATCCTGACAAATGTCAGTTTTGATGACAGAGACTCCGGTGAATCACATGAGTGCTAAGTCCGGTTAAATGATTATTCCTGTGGATGGACTAACCCGTTTATTTTCATGAATTGAATGTTTATTATGAGTATTATTTACTTGTGAATAAAAGCCCTTTCTGCGATGTCGCTCAGACGTCCGACTGTGGCGTTGTTATATTTTACTTTCAATGAAAGCCCTTTTTGCGATGTCGCTCAGACGTCCGACTGTGGCATTGTTATATTTACTTTCAACGAAAGCCCTTTCTGCGATGTCGCTCAGACGTCCGACTGTGGCATTTCTTTTAAAGCCCTTTATGTGGCGTCGCTCAGACGCCCGACTGTGGCATTTCTTTTAAAGCCCTTTATGTGGCGTCGCTCAGACGCCCGACTGTGGCATTTCTTTTAAAGCCCTTTATGTGGCGTCGCTCAGACGCCCGACTGTGGCATTTCATTTAAAGCCCTTTATGTGGCGTCGCTCAGACGCCCGACTGTGGCATTTCATTTATAGCCCTTTATGTGGTGTCGCCTAGATGCCCGACTGCGGCGTGATTTATTTATTTATCTTCCTATC
>NC_041382.1:722849523-722854544 GCF_002162155.2 Triticum dicoccoides | reverse complement strand
CGAAAGCCCTTTCTGCGATGTCGCTCAGACGTCCGACTGTGGCATTTCTTTTAAAGCCCTTTATGTGGCGTCGCTCAGACGCCCGACTGTGGCATTTCTTTTAAAGCCCTTTATGTGGCGTCGCTCAGACGCCCGACTGTGGCATTTCTTTTAAAGCCCTTTATATGGCGTCTCTCAGACGCCCGACTCTGGCATTTCATTTAAAGCCCTTTATGTGGCGTCGCTCATACGCCCGACTGTGGCATTTCTTTTAAAGCCCTTTATGTGGCGTCGCTCAGACGCCCGACTGTGGCATTTCATTTAAAGCCCTTTATGTGGCGTCGCTCAGACGCCCGACTGTGGCATTTCATTTATAGCCCTTTATGTGGTGTCGCCTAGATGCCCGACTGCGGCGTGATTTATTTATTTATCTTCCTATCAAGGTGTCGCTTCAGACACCCGATTGGGTTTAGAGTTATTTTGTTGGGTTTTCGAGCGAACTACCGCCGACCCCCTTTTTACCTGTCTTGTTTTTACGAATTAATGTGCCACTGTTAAAATTAATCATGATGCATCCATGCATGCATTTGTTATATCTTACGTCCGAACTGTCTTGTGAGTACTTTCAAAGTACTCACCTGGCTTGTTGATTTGGCCAGATGCTGACGAAGGCGATCTCATGGATGAAGAATTTGATAGCGAGTCCGACGCCTAGAGGAATCCCAGTCAGTTTCGTGTGACCCTGGATTTGGTCACTGTATTATATCCGCTTCCGCTACCAAATAAATTCATCGAGCCTCACCTCGACGCTCGATGAGATGCCAGTTTTAGAGTCATGTATCTCACTCCCCACTGTGTTTTTCCACCACCACCCTATCCTCGAGTCAGTAGTATGCCTCCACACCACTGTGTCATGTCCGCCATTATGTATATTTATTGGCATGCTTGTAATAATTTGGTTGAGCAACCGTAGCTCGACCCTGTAATATATTTTATGCTACTGGCTTATTGTATCAAGAATTGTTCTACCGGTAAGGAGGATTTTTCTCATACTGGACTCAAAAGATTGGTTTCTCAATAAACATTTTTATTGGAAAACCGGTCGTGACAGGCGATGTGAACTAGATTATTGACTCTAGTGCAAGTGGGAGACAGAAGGAAATATGCCCGAGAGGCAATAATAAAGTTATTATTTATTTCCTTATTTCATGATAAATGTTTATTATTCATGCTAGAATTGTATTAACCGGAAACATAATACATGTGTGAATACATAGACAAACATAGTGTCACTAGTATGCCTCTACTTGATAGCTCGTTAATCAAAGATGGTTAAGTTACCTAACCATAGACATGAGTTGTCATTTGATTAACGGGATCACATCATTAGGAGAATGATGTGATTGACTTGACCCATTCCGTTAGCTTAGCACTTGATTATTTAGTATGTTGCTATTGCTTTCTTCATCTTATACGTATTCCTATGACTATGAGATTATGCAACTCCCGTTTACCGGAGGAACACTTTGTGTGCTACCAAACGTCACAAAGTAACTGGGTGATTATAAAGGTACTCTACAGGTGTCTCCAAAGGTACTTGTTGGGTTGGCATATTTCGAGATTAGGATTTGTCAGTCCGATTATCGGAGAGGTATCTCTGGGCCCACTTGGTAATACACATCACTATAAGCCTTGCAAGCATTGTAACTAATGAGTTAGTTGCGGGATGATGTATTACTGAATGAGTAAAGAGACTTGCCGGTAACGAGATTGAACTAGGTATTGAGATACCGATGATCGAATCTCGGGCAAGTAACATATCGATGACAAAGGGAACAATGTATGTTGTTATGCGGTTTGACTGATAAAGATCTTCGTAGAATATGTGGGAGCTAATATGAGCATCCAGGTTCCGCTATTGGTTATTGACCGGAGACGTGTCTCGGTCATGTCTACATAGTTCTCGAACCTGTAGGGTCTGCACGCTTAAAGTTCGGTGACGATTTGTATTATGAATTTATGTGTTTTGATGTACCGAAGGTAGTTCGGAGTCCCGAATGAGATCGAGGACATGACGAGGAGTCTCGAAATGGTCGACATGTAAAAATCGATATATTGGACGACTATATTCGGACATCGGAAAGGCTCCGAGTGGTTCGAGTATTTTTCGGAGTACCGGGGAGTTACGGGAATACGGGGGAAGAAGTATATGGGCCTTATTGGGCTTTAGGAGAGAAAGAGAGGCAGGCCACGCGCCCCCAATGACTAGTCCGAATTGGACTAAGGGGAGGGGCGGCGCCCCCTCCTTCCTTCTCTTCCCTCTTTCCCTTCCTTGTCTCCTACTCCTACTACTTGGAAGGGAAGGAATCCTACTCCCGGTGGGAGTAGGACTCCACTCCTTTATATACGTGGCTAGGGGGCACCCCATAGATACACAATTGATAATTGATCTCTTAGCCGTGTGCGGTACCCCCCCCCCCTCCATCATAATCCACCTCGATTATATCGTAGCGGTGCTTAGGCGAAGCCCTGCGTCGGTAGCGTCATCATCACCGTCACCACACCGTCGTGCTGACGAAACTCTCCCGTGAAGCTTTGCTGGATTGCAGCTCGCGGGACGTCGTCGAGTTGAACGTGTGCAGAACTCGGAGGTGCCGTGCGTTTGGTACTTGGATCAGTCGGATCGTGAAGACGTACGACTACATCAACCGCGTTGTGCTAACGCTTCCGTATTCGGTCTACGAGGGTACGTAGACACACTCTCCCCTCTCGTTGCTATGCATCACCATGATCCTGTGTTTGCGTAGGAATTTTTTTGAAATTGCTACGTTCCCCAACACAAACCGGTTGGGGGGTGAATATCACAACCTCAACTCGTTTTTTAACAAACTTGGGATCACACATCATGTGTCTTGTCCTCATACACATCAGTAGAATGGGACCGCTGAACGTAAGTATCGTCATCTTGTGGAAACTGGCATTACTTTATTAGCTCATGCCTCCGTTCCTTTTAGGTTCTGGAGTGATACTTTCTCCACTGCCTGTTTTTTGATCAATAGGTTGCCCTCACGACTACTGAATATGAAAACTCCGCTTGAAATCTTGCTCAATGAAATCCCAGACTACACCTTTCTCAAAGTCTTAAGGTGTGCATGTTAGCCTCATTTGCGTCCGGATAACAAACATAAGCTAGAGTTTCGGTCGAAAAAGTGTGTTTTCCTTGGGTATAGTTCCCTTCACAAAGGGTACAAATGCCTACATGTTCCCACCAATCGCGTCTACATTTCTCGTGACGTTGTATTTGATGAGAATGTGTTCCCCTTTCATGCACTTCTGAACAACCCTATCACTCCTCTGCCAGACGTTTCTTTTACTACACCTTCGCCTGATCAATTTGTGGATGTTGCAAATGCTCCTGTGTTGCTTCCTAACCATGCTGCAAGTGTTGGATGTGGTCCTCGTCTTGAGCTCCTTGAGGAACAGGCACCGACGGATGCCCCGGATCCGGACGTCGATCTCATGCATGGGGCATGCATACTGGGCGGCACCCATCAACCCGCGGGAGCTGCAGCCGCAGCCGCCTCGCGGGCATCGCCCTCGCCTGCCTCGCGGGCGTCCCCGCGCCTGCCTTGGTGGTGGCCTCTCCTGGGTCGGCCGCTTCCTCGCCTGGCCCAGGGACTGCCTTGCCTGCGCCGGCTCCGGCTCCTGATGGGCCGGCCTCACAGGGCCCAACACCGCCTGCCTCTCCGGTGCCAGAAGGCTCTGGCGTGAGCCTGGGTGGCTCAGCCTCGCCTTTGTCGTCGCCTGCGTCGAGCCCGGTGTTGCAACCACCTGCTGCTGCTCCTCGACCTCGCACACGCAGCCAGACAAGGGTTTTCCAGCCAAAGATCCATACCAATGGAACTGTCGCGTGGCTCACCGCTTACATGGCTCATGCTGCTGAGCCTCGCCACTTTCAGGCTGCACTGAGCATTCCTCACTGGCGTGCCATGATGGAACAGGAGTTTCAGGCGTTGCTGAAGAATGACACTTGGCAGCTTGTTCCTCTAGTATCTGGGATCAACATCATTGATTCTAAATGGGTATTTAAAGTCAAGAGACATGATGATGACTCCATTGAACGCTACAAAGTAAGGCTAGTTATTAAGGGTTTCAAACTAGGTATGGTCTTGATTATGAAGACACATTCAGTCTAGTTATCAAGCCCACTACCATTCGTTTGCTGTTGTCCCTTGCTGTTACTCGGGGATGGTTTCTTCATCAACTTGATGTGCAGAATGCTTTCTTGCATGGAGTCCTGGAGGAGGAGGTTTATATCCGTCAGCCGCCAGGGTTTGTGGATCCTGCACGTCCTCACCGTCTCTGTCGTCGTGTTAAGGTGCTCTATGGGCTCAAGCAGGCTCCCCGTGCATGGCATTCACGTCTCGGCTTTGTTCTGCGGGCGCTTGGGTTTATTCCCTCCACTGCTGACACATCGTTGTTTCTTCTTCAGCGTCCTGAGGTTACGATGTATTTACTGGTCTATGTTGATGATATCATACTCATCAGTTCCTCTGATGCTGCTGCAGATCGTCTTGTGGCTGCTTTGAGTGGTGATTTTGATGTTAAGGATCTAGGTGCTCTGCACTTCTTCCTTAGACTGGAGGTTTCACGGTCTTCTACTGGGTTAACTCTTACTCAAGAAGTATTCTCTGGACTTGTTGCGTCGTGCCGGCATGCTGAAGTGTAAACCTGCCAGTACTCTGATGTCTGCCACTGATCGGTTGTCTGCTCTTGATGGAGACCCTCTTTCACCTGATGATGCTACTGAGTACCGCGGTCTTGTTGGAGGTCTGCAGTATCTTACTATCACCAGACCAGATGTCTCTTATGCAGTCAACCGTGTCTGTCAGTTTCTCCATGCACCCAGGACATCTCATTGGTCAACTGTGAAGCGTATCCTGCGTTATATCTGTCTCACTGTTTCTTATGGTTTGCTCCTCCAACCTGCGCCATCTTATGAGATCTCAGCCTTTTCAGATGCAGACTAGGCTGGTAGTCCT
>NC_041382.1:722832588-722849233 GCF_002162155.2 Triticum dicoccoides | reverse complement strand
ATGCAGTGTTTCTTGGTTCTAACTTGATTGCTTGGAATGCTCGCAAGCAGGCTAGCAGTGGCTGATGCAACGGCTGAGATCATTTGGGTTCAGTCCTTGAGAGAGTTGAGAGTCTCTTTAGCTCATCCTCCGGTACTTTGGTGTGATAACATTGGTGCTACATATTTGTCATCTAATCCGGTGTTTCATACTCGGACGAAACACATTGAGGTTGACTATCACTTCGTTCGAGAACGTGTTGCACAGAAGCTACTTAGCATCAAGTTCATCTCATCAAAGGATCAACTTGCTGACATCTTCACGAAGCCTCTTCCACAACCATAGTTTGTAGGCTGCAGGCGCAATCTTAACTTAGTTTGTACTTCAGGCCATAGTTAAGATTAAGGAAGGGTGTTAGACTGTATATGTATATGTAGACTTATTTATACGTAGACTTATATATACACCTTTGATACTTATATATAATGAAATAGCCGCACCCCCTTGAGGTGTCGAGCAGTTGCCCAATATTCTCGTTTAACACTGAGTGTGATGGCTTATGCTGCTGCATGGATCCTCCTTTTATAGGCGTGCGAGGAGGCCAAGTTGCAGGGGCCGCGGTGTAATACGACTAGGTAGCCGCAACGCTTGCTGGATGCACTGGTTCACGGTGCGCATGCTTGCAGTGTCGTGGCTGCGCACGCTGCCGTCCGCGTCGGGCGTAGGAAGGATCCAAAGCCCCGGGAAATACACTTCGCATATACCAACTTGGCCCAAACGCGCGCATGCTCCAAAGGAGCAGGGGAAATCTCCATCAGCTCAGTTCACGGGGCAGCGCATGCATGCATGTCAAGCTAGAGATTTCTGATCGCGAGAGCTACGAGGGCGTGGCCACGCCGGCCTTGTTATTGCCAAATGATGAATGGGGCCAGATTCATCAGTTGGATCAAGCAACGGATAGCATGCATGCGTATTGCCCAGATAGATAGCCTAGGGCGCGCGCGTGATCCGCGGGCGTACTCGATTGGCGCATGCGTGTGGAATTATTGACGATTTTTGGTTCATGCAGACGAAGGGAGAAACTATGTATAGCGACGTCCTTGTAAGTCGGAATGAAGGGAAATTTTTTTAGAGAAAAGGTCAAGGCCCGACTTTATAGATAACGCCACCAGGCAGCGTCACGGATACCACAGGTTCACAGGAAATCATAACCACACAGAGGAGTTTAAGAGAAACCTAAGCAAGCATGATACAGGCAACTGCCATACACCGCGCGCAGGCCGGGGAGGAGAAAGACCAAATGTCCGCAAACGACAGCACCAAATTATATGGCAGGGTTCGTCCCGGATATCTGAGAAGTCGAAGCCCGAATTTTATTGATGAGCAGGTCCAGGGTGTCCCGATCAGGCTCCTTAGTCAATGATCTCCACTGCTGCAAGAATATACATGATTTGAATAGAACATCAGCAGGTTTAGATGGGAAGGTAAGCTCAATAGTAAATTTGTTTCTAATATTCCATAAGGCCCAGCATAAGGCTCCCAAGCCAACCCAAAATACCCTCTTGGTGACCCCGACCAAAGTTTTAGTTAGAGTTCTAATATCAGAAAAAGAGGAGGGATTCCAAGAAACCCGAAGCCAAGATCTGACGCAAGACCAAACTAATTTGGCAAGTACACAGTTGAAAAAGATGTGGTCGGAATTTTCCAAGGCCCCACACAGGTTACAGAATTCAGAGCCCGGCCCATTGCATTTTTTGATCTGATCAGCAGTAGGGAGGCGACCACGAAAGGCCTGCCAGAGGAAAATCTTAATTTTCGGAGGAACCCTGGATTTCCAGACACAAGAGAATCTAGCCGAGGGGGTACCACCAATGAGACTAGAATACAACGACTTAACAGAAAATTTACCAGAGGCCGAAAGTGGCCAAAACACCGAGTCAGCCGACTCCGAGAGCACGGGGAAGAGGGCAGAGAGGCTTTGCCAATCTTCCAACTCTTCAGGAGACAGAGCCCGACGGAAAGCCAAATCCCAATTATTAGCAGCCAGCTCCGCGATGGAGATCTGCGGATTGGGACAATAAGAAAACAAAATCGGAAAGCTCACGGCAAGTGGGGCATCCCCAGACCACCAATCCAACCAAAAACGAACATCAGACCCATTCCCCACAGAAAACTTGACATGCTCCAAAAAAATCGGCCTAACTTTAACAAGAGCTTTCCAGAACTGAGAACCACGCCGCGCGGGAGCAAACATAGGATCGGAATGGGGGAAATATTTGGCCTTAAGAATCGAAAACCACAGCGACCGGCCCCCACAGTCATAATTTTCCACCACCACTTGATGAGCAAACACATGTTCATCACCCGAGTGTTAATAATGCCTAACCCCCCAAGGTTTTTAGGCCTACACATCAGTTGCCACTTGACCAGCCTATATTTTCTTTTGTTATCAGCTGAATTCCAGTAGAAGCCACCCCTATGTTTGTCGAAGCCAGAATGCACGCCATTCGTGAGAAGATAGAAGCCCATAAGAAACATAGGGAGAGAAGACAGGCAAGAATTGATTAAAGCCACTTTGCCTGCATTGGTATTATATCTACCCCTCCACGGGAGCACCCTGTTTCCTACTTTAGCAACCACCGGAGCGAAGTCCTTCGCATGAAGGATACCAGGAGAGATAGGAAGTCCTAAATACTTGAAAGGGAAAGAACCTAAAGCGCAATTAAGGAGCCTGGCAACTCGCAAGGCTTCCGCCCCGTCCACACCCGTCACCAGAACCTCACTCTTGGCGAAATTGATCTTCAGACCAGAAACAGCTTCGAAACACAGCAAGATGAATTTAAGATTGGCAATATAGGCATTATCCAACTCCACCAATATGATTGTATCATCAGCGTATTGCAGATGGGAGACACCTTCCGGCAGAAGATGGGAGATCACGGGGGTAATGTGCCCACAACGGGCCGCCTTGGAGAGCATGCAAGAGAAGGCATCGGCCACAAAGTTAAAGAGAACCGGGGAGGCTGGATCCCCTTGGCGAAGGCCCCTGCCATTCGCAAAGAAGTTACTAATAACGCCATTCACAGCAACAGCAGTATGGCCACCCGAGACCAACTGCATGATACGATGGACATAAGCACCGTCGAACCCTTTGGCAAGAAGGACCTGCTTGAGGAAAGGCCAACTGACCGAGTCATACGCTTTTTCAAAGTCTAACTTAAGAATAACCGCTTTAGCTTTCCGTGCGTGAAGGTCGTGAACAATCTCATGAAGGGAAAGAATGCCATCTAGAATGAATCGCCCTTTGATAAAAGCAGATTGAAAGGGGCTAATAACTCTATGCGCAATCGGGGACAGCCGATTTGCAAAGCCTTTGGAAGGGAATTTGGCAAAGTTGTTAATCAACGCTATAGGCCGAAATTGGGAAATAACATCAGCACCCTTGACCTTCGGAATCAGGGATATTACAGCGTAATTCAGACGAGAGATATCGACAGTCACAAGACAGAAACCTTGAATAACGCTACACACCAACTGTTTCAACTGGGGCCAAAATCTCCGAAAGAAAGGAATGGAAAAGCCATCTGGCCCAGATGCTGCATTGGGGTTAGCAGAATTAACCACGTCCCAGATTTCCTGATCAGAGAGCGGGATCATCAAGGAGGCATTCTCCTCGGGGGAAATTTTAAGACCAGAACTCCAAAGGTGGGGGGAAATGGACAAGCCCGATTGAGGTTTAGCCCCTAACAAAGACGAGAAGAAATCCACTACATGAGCTAGAATCACCGAGATCAGAGGAGCGCAGACCATTAATCATCAAACTGTTAATGTCACAGCGCCTACGCCTACCGTTCGCAATCGCAAAAAAATAAGCAGTAGGAGCATCCCCTTTGAGTGTCCAATTAAGAGTGCCCCTCTGGCGCCAGTAAATCTCAGCCTGATGGTGCAGCTGCAAAAGTGCAGCCTCCAGATTATAATGAACGGCCCATCCATCGTCAGAGAGCCCAATAGAGTCAGCAGTACGATCCAGCTCCAGGATCTGATTTTCAAGAAAGGCTTTGGAGCGTCGATCCTCCGCCGCACGGTTACGCGATCACCCTCTAAGAAATTTGCAAAGGGAATAGGAGCAAGAATGCCAGTCATCCAGAGGGCCAAAGGAGCGGAGGTTGGAGGAAAGGGAGTGGGAAATTTTCGCAGCGACCATATCGACAAAGCCGTCAACCGACAGCCAAGAAGCATCAAACTGAAATCTAGCCGGAGGTCTATTGCAGATGGAACCATCGTCAAGAATCAAGGGGGTATGATCAGACCCGACAATGCATTTAGCGAGAAGATAAGACCTAGGGAACAGGGCATCCCACCTGGGACCAAGGAAAACACGATCCAGCACGGATCTAATAGGGTTAGCCTGATGATTAGACCAAGTAAAGAGAGCTCCCCCCCGAGGAAGCTCACGAATGGCGTTAGCACTAATGAAGTCATTAAAAGCATTGGCTAAAGACCAAGAGAAATTATTATTATTCTTGTCAAGAGGGCAACGCAGCAAGTTAAAGTCTCCCCCAATAACCATCGGTAAAGTACAAGACTCAATCTTGGTCGAGAGTTCATTAAGGAAAAGGTTCGACAGAGAGTGGTCCGCAGGCCCATAAACAACGATGTACTCACAGAGGGTATTCATAGATTTGTGAGACAGAACAACACTAGCCCAAAAAAACCCATGATCAAAAGCAACGAAATCAAAAATATCCTTATTAGAGCCAATCAAAATCCCGCCAGAGTGTCCCGAAGCAGGTAAGAATTGCCAATGAAATCTATCCATACCCACGATAGCAGAGAGCTCACTAGGGGAGAAGGAATCCTTAAAAGTTTCAACCAGCCCCACAAAATCAATAGAGTTAGAACGAACCAAATCTTTAAGTTGGTCATGGCGCCCCCTAGCACCAAACCCCCTTATATTCCAGAATAAAGCCCTCATTTATACGACAGGTTCTTGATACGGAGACTCGACCTGCAAGGGGCCATGCAGGATTTAGAACGTTTATTAGCGCCCCTCTTGGCAGGGCAGGAAGGGGGCTGGCCACTACCAGCACCCGAAGCCTCCCCCGCAGCACAGCCAGCATTCGCGACCCGCGAGGCAATAGCCTCTTTTGCTTTCGCAATGGCTGCCTGAGCCAATTCATTAGCCCGAATAATGGCAAGAAGCGAACTAGGAGAACCAACAGAAGAATCGACCACCACACCCACATCCGACATAATGTTTAAAAGATGATCATCAAACATCGAAGATAAAACCACCCGAACCGGAGAAACATGTTGGAAATATGCCCTAGAGGCAATAATAAAAGCATTATTATTATATTTCCTTGTTCATGATAATTGTCTTTATTCATGCTATAATTGTGTTATCCGGAAATCGTAATACATGTGTGAATAACAGACACCAACATGTCCCTAGTGAGCCTCTAGTTGACTGGCTCGTTGATCAACAGATAGTCATGGTTTCCTGACTATGGACACTGGATGTCATTGATAACGAGATCACATCATTAGGAGAATGGTGTGATGGACAAGACCCAATCCTAAACATAGCACAAGATCGTATAGTTCGTTTGCTAGAGTTTTCCAATGTCAAGTATCTTTTCCTTAGACCATGAGATCGTGTAACTCCCGGATACCGTAGGAGTGCTTTGGGTATGCCAAACGTCACAACGTAACTGGGTGACTATAAAGGTAGACTACGGGCATCTCCGAAAGTGTTTGTTGGGTGACATGGATCAAGACTGGGATTTGTCACTCCGTATGACGGAGAGGTATCACTGGGCCCACTCGGTAATGCATCATCATAATGAGCTCAGAGTGACCAAGTGTCTGGTCACGGGATCATGCATTATGGTACGAGTAAAGTGACTTGCCGGTAACGAGATTGAACGAGGTATTGGGATACCGACGATCGAATCTCGGGCAAGTAACATATCGATAGACAAAGGGAATAGCGTACGGGGTTGATAGAATCCTCGACATCGTGGTTCATCCGATGAGATCATCGTGGAGCATGTGGGAGCCAGCATGGGTATCCAGATCCCGCTGTTGGTTATTGACCGGAGAGTCGTCTCGGTCATGTCTGCTTGTCTCCCGAACCCGTAGGGTCTACACACTTAAGGTTCAGTTACGCTAGGGTTGTAGGGATATGTATATGCAGTAACCCGAATGTTGTTCGGAGTCCCGGATGAGATCCTGGACGTCACGAGGAGTTCCGGAATGGTCCGGAGGTAAAGATTTATATATGGGAAGTCCTGTTTCGGGCATCGGGACAAGTTTCGGGGTTATCGGTATTGTACCGGGACCACCGGAAGGGTCCCGGGGGTCCACCGGGTGGGTCCACCTGTCCCGGGGGGGGCACATGGGCTGTAGGGGGTGTGCCTTGGCCTAATGGGCCAAGGGCACCAGCCCCACATAGGCCCATGCGCCTAGGGTTTGAAGGGGAAGAGTCCTAGGAGGGTAAGGCACCTCCTAGGTGCCTTGGGGGGAAGGGAAACCCCCCTTGGCCGCCGCACCCCCTAGGAGATTGGATCTCCTAGGGCCGGCCACCCCCCTTGGCCCTCCTATATATAGTGGGGGAGAGGAGGGACTTCATACCTGAACGCCTTGGCCTTTGGTTGCCTCCTTCTCCCTCTCCAACACCTCCTCCACCTCCATAGTGCTTAGGGAAGCTCTGTCGGAGTACTGCAGCTCCATCAACACCACGCCGTCGTGCTGCTGCTGGTGCCATCTCCCTCAACCTCTCCTCCCTTCCTTGCTGGATCAAGAAGGAGGAGACGTGGCTGTTCCATACGTGTGTTGAACGCGGAGGTGCCGTCCGTTCGGCGCTGGTCATCGGTGATTTGAATCACGTCGAGTACGACTACATCATCACCGTTCTTTTGAACGCTTCCGCTCGCGATCTACAAAGGTATGTAGATGCATCTAATCACTCGTTGCTAGATGAACTCCTAGATGATCTTGGTGAAACGAGTAGGAAAATTTTTGTTTTCTGCAACGTTCCCCAACAGTGGTATCAGAGCTAGGTCTATGCGTAGTTCTTCTTGCGCGAGTAGAACACAATTTGTTGTGGGCGTAGATTTGTCAACTTTCTTGCCGTCACTAGTCCTTTCTTGCTTCAGCGGTATTGTGGGATGAAGCGGCCCAGACCAACCTTACACGTACGCTTACGTGAGACCGGTTCCACCGACTAACATGCACTAGTTGCATAAGGTGGCTGGCGGGTGTCTGTCTCTCCCACTTTAGTTGGAGCGGAATCGATGAACAGGGTCCTTATGAAGGGTAAATAGAAGTTGACAAATCACGTTGTGGCTTTAACGTAGGTAAGAAAACGTTCTTGCTAGAACCCTAATTCAGCCACGTAAAACTTGCAACAACAATTAGAGGACGTCTAACTTGTTTTTGCAGCAAGTGGTTTGTGATATGATATGGCCAAAGTTGTGATGAATGATGAATGATCTATATGTGATGTATGAGATGTTCATGCTATTGTAATAGGATTCACGACTTGCATGTCGATGAGTATGACAACCGGCAGGAGCCATAGGAGTTGTCTTTATTCTTTTAATGACCTGCGTGTCATCGAGAAACGCCATGTAAATTACTTTACTTTATTGCTAAACGCGTTAGCCATAGTAGTAGAAGTAATAGTTGGCGAGCAACTTCATGGAGACACGATGATGGAGATCATGATGATGGAGATCATGGTGTCAAGCCGGTGACAAGATGATCATGGAGCCCCAAGATGGAGATCAAAGGAGCTATGTGATAATGGCCATATCATGTCACGTTTATTATTTGATTGCATGTGATGTTTATCATGTTTTGCATCTTGTTTACTTAGAACGACGGTAGTAAATAAGATGATCCCTCACAATAAATTCAAGAAGTGTTCCCCCTAACTGTGCACCGTTGTGACAGTTCGCTGTTTCAAAACACCACGTGATGATCGGGTGTTTTATTCAGACGTTCACATACAACGGGTGTAAGACAGATTTACACATGCAAACACTTAGGTTGACTTGACGAGCCTAGCATGTACAGACATGGCCTTGGAACACAGAAGACCGAAAGGTCGAGCATGAGTCGTATAGAAGATACGATCAACATGAAGATGTTCACCGATGTTGACTAGTCCGTCTCACGTGATGATCGGACACGGTCTAGTTTAACTCGGATCATGTAATACTTAGATGGATAGAGGGATGTCTAATCTAAGTGGGAGTTCACTAATAATTTGATTAGTTGAACTTAATTATCATGAACTTAGTCTAAAATCTTTGCAATATATGGCCAACGTAGTCCTCAACTTCAACGCGCTCCTAGAGAAAACCAAGCTGAAAGACGATGGCAGCAACTATACGGACTGGGTCCGGAACCTGAGGATCATCCTCATAGCTGCCAAGAAAGATTATGTCCTACAAGCACCGCTTGGTGACGCACCCATTCTCCCTGCAGAACAAGATGTTATGAACGCTTGGCAGGCACGTTTCGATGACTACTCCCTCGTTCAGTGCGGCATGCTTTACAGCCTAGAGCCGGGGCTCCAAAAGCGTTTTGAGAGACATGGAGCATATGAGATGTTCGAAGAGCTGAAAATGGTTTTCCAAGCTCATGCCCGGGTCGAGAGATATGAAGTCTCCGACAAATTCTTCAGCTGTAAGATGGAGGAAAACAGTTCTGTCAGTGAGCACATACTCACTATGTCTGGGTTGCATAACCGCTTGACTCAGCTGGGAGTTAATCTCCCGGATGATGCGGTCATCGACAGAATCCTCCAGTCGCTTCCACCAAGCTACAAGAGCTTTGTGATGAACTTCAATATGCAGGGGATGGAAAAGACCATTCCTGAAGTATTTGCTATGCTGAAATCAGCAGAGGTAGAAGTCAGGAAGGAACATCAAGTGTTGATGGTCAATAAAACCACTAAGTTCAAGAAAGGCAAGGGTAAAAAGAACTTCAAGAAGGACGGCAAGGAGGTTGCCGCGCCCGGCAAGCAAGCTGCCGGGAAGAAGCCAAAGAATGGACCCAAGCCCGAGACTGAGTGCTTTTATTGCAAGGGAAGCGGTCACTGGAAGCGGAACTGCCCTAAGTACTTAGCGGATAATAAGGCCGGCAAAACAAAAGGTATATGTGATATACATGTAATTGATGTGTACCTTACTAGTGCCCGTAGTAGCTCCTGGGTATTTGATACCGGTGCAGTTGCTCACATTTGTAACTCAAAGCAGGGGTTGCGGAATAAGCGGAAACTGGCAAAGGACGAGGTGGCGATGCGCGTCGGGAATGGTTCCAAGGTCAATGTGATCGCCGTCGGCACGCTACCTCTGCATCTCCCTTCGGGATTAGTTTTAAACCTTAATAATTGTTATTTAGTGCCAGCTTTGAGCATGAACATTGTATCGGGATCTCGTTTAATTCGAGATGGCTACTCTTTTAAATCTGAGAATAATGGTTGTTCCATTTTTATGAGAGATATGTTTTATGGTCATGCTCCTATGGTGAATGGTTTATTCTTTATGAATCTCGAACGTGATGCTACACATGTTCATAATGTGAGTACCAAAAGAAGTAAGGTTGATAATGATAGTCCCACATACTTGTGGCACTGCCGCCTTGGTCACATAGGTGTCAAACGCATGCAGAAGCTCCATGCAGATGGACTTTTAGAGTCTCTTGATTATGAATCATTTGACACGTGCGAACCATGCCTTATGGGTAAAATGACCAAGACTCCGTTCTCAGGAACAATGGAGCGAGCAACCGACTTATTGGAAATCATACATACTGATGTGTGCGGTCCGATGAGTGTTGAGGCTCGCGGTGGCTATCGTTATGTTCTCACCCTCACTGATGATTTAAGTAGGTATGGGTATATCTACTTAATGAAACACAAGTCTGAAACCTTTGAAAAGTTCAAGGAATTTCAGAGTGAGGTTGAAAATCAACGTGACAGGAAAATCAAGTTTCTACGATCAGATCGTGGAGGAGAATACTTGAGTCACGAGTTTGGGGCACACTTAAGAAAATGTGGAATAGTTTCACAACTCACGCCGCCTGGAACACCTCAGCGTAATGGTGTGTCTGAACGTCGTAATCGCACTCTGTTCGATATGGTGCGATCTATGATGTCTCTTACCGATTTACCGCATTCTTTTTGGGGCTATGCTTTAGAGACTGCCGCATTCACTTTAAATAGGGCTCCGTCGAAATCCGTTGAGACGACACCGTATGAATTATGGTTTGGGAAGAAACCTAAGTTGTCGTTTCTAAAAGTTTGGGGATGCGATGCTTATGTCAAGAAACTTCAACCTGAGAAGCTCGAACCCAAGTCGGAAAAATGCGTCTTCATAGGATACCCAAAAGAAACTATTGGGTACACCTTCTACCTCAGATCCGAAGGCAAGATCTTTGTTGTCAAGAATGGGTCCTTTCTGGAGAAAGAGTTTCTCTCGAAAGAAGTAAGTGGGAGGAAAGTAGAGCTTGATGAAGTATTACCTCTTGAACCGGAAAATGGCGCAACTCAAGAAAATGTTCCTGAGGTGCCTGCACCGACTAGAGAGGAAGTTAATGACAATGATCAAGATACTTCTGATCAAGCCCCTACTGAAATTCGAAGGTCCACAAGGACACGTTCCGCACCAGAGTGGTACGGCAACCCTGTCTTGGAAATCATGCTGTTAGACAACGGTGAACCTTCGAACTATGAAGAAGCGATGGCGGGCCCGGATTCCAACAAATGGCTAGAAGCCATGAAATCCGAGATAGGATCCATGTATGAAAACAAAGTATGGACTTTGACTGACTTGCCCATTGAGCGGCGAGCCATAGAAAATAAATGGATCTTTAAGAAGAAGACAGACGCGGATGGTAATGTGACCATCTATAAAGCTCGGCTTGTCGCTAAGGGTTATCGACAAGTTCAAGGGGTTGACTACGATGAGACTTTCTCACCGGTAGCGAAGCTGAAGTCCGTCCGAATCATGTTAGCAATTGCCGCATTCTATGATTACGAAATATGGCAAATGGACGTCAAAACGGCATTCCTTAATGGTTTCCTTAAGGAAGAATTGTATATGATGCAGCCGGAAGGTTTTGTCGATCCTAAGAATGCTGACAAAGTGTGCAAGCTCCAACGCTCGATTTATGGGCTGGTGCAAGCATCTCGGAGTTGGAACATTCGCTTTGATGAGATGATCAAAGCGTTTGGGTTTACATAGACTTATGGAGAAGCCTGCGTTTACAAGAAAGTGAGTGGGAGCTCTGTAGCATTTCTCATATTATATGTAGATGACATATTGTTGATGGGAAATGATATAGAACTCTTGGACAGCATCAAGGCCTACTTGAATAAAAGTTTTTCAATGAAGGACCTTGGAGAAGCTGCTTATATATTAGGCATCAAAATCTATAGAGATAGATCGAGACGCCTCATAGGTCTTTCACAAAGCACATACCTTGATAAGATATTGAAGAAGTTCAATATGGATCAATCCAAGAAGGGGTTCTTGCCTGTGTTACAAGGTGTGAAATTGAGCTCAGCTCAATGTCCGACCACGGCAGAAGATATAGAAGAGATGAGCGCCATCCCCTATGCCTCAGCCATAAGTTCTATTATGTATGCCATGCTGTGTACCAGACCTGATGTTAACCTTGCCGTCAGTTTGGTAGGAAGGTACCAAAGTAATCCCGGCAAGGAACACTGGACAGCGGTCAAGAATATCCTGAAGTACCTGAAAAGGACTAAGGAAATGTTTCTCGTTTATGGAGGTGACGAAGAGCTCGTCGTAAAGGGTTACGTCGACGCTAGCTTCGACACAGATCTGGATGACTCTAAGTCACAAACCGGATACGTGTATATTTTGAATGGTGGGGCAGTAAGCTGGTGCAGTTGCAAGCAAAGCGTCGTGGCGGGATCTACATGTGAAGCGGAGTACATGGCAGCCTCAGAGGCAGCACATGAAGCAATATGGGTGAAGGAGTTCATCACCGACCTAGGAGTCATACCCAATGCGTCGGGGCCGATCAAGCTCTTCTGTGACAACACTGGAGCTATTGCACTTGCCAAGGAGCCCAGGTTTCACAAGAAGACAAGGCACATCAAGCGTCGCTTCAACTCCATTCGTGAAAATGTTCAAGATGGAGACATAGAGATTTGTAAAGTACATACGGACCTGAATGTAGCAGATCCGTTGACTAAACCTCTCCCTAGAGCAAAACATGACCAACACCAGAATTCCATGGGTGTTCGATTCATCACAATGTAACTAGATTATTGACTCTAGTGCAAGTGGGAGACTGTTGGAAATATGCCCTAGAGGCAATAATAAAAGCATTATTATTATATTTCCTTGTTCATGATAATTGTCTTTATTCATGCTATAATTGTGTTATCCGGAAATCGTAATACATGTGTGAATAACAGACACCAACATGTCCCTAGTGAGCCTCTAGTTGACTGGCTCGTTGATCAACAGATAGTCATGGTTTCCTGACTATGGACACTGGATGTCATTGATAACGAGATCACATCATTAGGAGAATGATGTGATGGACAAGACCCAATCCTAAACATAGCACAAGATCGTATAGTTCGTTTGCTAGAGTTTTCCAATGTCAAGTATCTTTTCCTTAGACCATGAGATCGTGTAACTCCCGGATACCGTAGGAGTGCTTTGGGTATGCCAAACGTCACAACGTAACTGGGTGACTATAAAGGTAGACTACGGGCATCTCCGAAAGTGTTTGTTGGGTGACATGGATCAAGACTGGGATTTGTCACTCCGTATGACGGAGAGGTATCACTGGGCCCACTCGGTAATGCATCATCATAATGAGCTCAGAGTGACCAAGTGTCTGGTCACGGGATCATGCATTACGGTACGAGTAAAGTGACTTGCCGGTAACGAGATTGAATGAGGTATTGGGATACCGACGATCGAATCTCGGGCAAGTAACATATCGATAGACAAAGGGAATAGCGTACGGGGTTGATAGAATCCTCGACATCGTGGTTCATCCGATGAGATCATCGTGGAGCATGTGGGAGCCAGCATGGGTATCCAGATCCCGCTGTTGGTTATTGACCGGAGAGTCGTCTCGGTCATGTCTGCTTGTCTCCCGAACCCGTAGGGTCTACACACTTAAGGTTCAGTTACGCTAGGGTTGTAGGGATATGTATATGCAGTAACCCGAATGTTGTTCGGAGTCCCGGATGAGATCCCGGACGTCACGAGGAGTTCCGGAATGGTCCGGAGGTAAAGATTTATATATGGGAAGTCCTGTTTCGGGCATCGGGACAAGTTTCGGGGTTATCGGTATTGTACCGGGACCATCGGAAGGGTCCCGGGGGTCCACCGGGTGGGTCCACCTGTCCCGGGGGGGCCACATGGGCTGTAGGGGGTGCGCCTTGGCCTAATGGGCCAAGGGCACCAGCCCCACATAGGCCCATGCGCCTAGGGTTTGAAGGGGAAGAGTCCTAGGAGGGTAAGGCACCTCCTAGGTGCCTTGGGGGGGAGGGAAACCCCCCTTGGCCGCCGCACCCCCTAGGAGATTGGATCTCCTAGGGCCGGCCACCCCCCTTGGCCCTCCTATATATAGTGGGGGAGAGGAGGGACTTCATACCTGAACGCCTTGGCCTTTGGTTGCCTCCTTCTCCCTCTCCAACACCTCCTCCACCTCCATAGTGCTTAGCGAAGCTCTGCCGGAGTACTGCAGCTCCATCAACACCACGCCGTCGTGCTGCTGCTGGTGCCATCTCCCTCAACCTCTCCTCCCTTCCTTGCTAGATCAAGAAGGAGGAGACGTGGCTGTTCCGTACGTGTGTTGAACGCGGAGGTGCCGTCCGTTCGGCGCTGGTCATCGGTGATTTGAATCACGTCGAGTACGACTACATCATCACCGTTCTTTTGAACGCTTCCGCTCGCGATCTACAAAGGTATGTAGATGCATCTAATCACTCGTTTCTAGATGAACTCCTAGATGATCTTGGTGAAACGAGTAGGAAAATTTTTGTTTTCTGCAACGTTCCCCAACAAAACAGCGGCAAATGAGGATGGGGAGGTACCTGGGGGAGGGAGATCCTTCGCCGCAACCCGCTTCTCCGCCCGTTCCAGGATAGAACCACCAGAGTGCGCCACCCGTCTACCTTTAAGGGTCGTGGACACCGGGGAATGGATGGCAGGCGACCGCACAGCAGGAGAGCCAACATGGGGGCCTGAGCGGGACATGGAGCCCAGATCTTGATCAAGACGCCGACAAATCCCCGTCATTGATTGCTTCGAGCCCGACGAGTTCCGGCTCTTAGCCGAGTACTTGCGCACTGAGGATTTCTTCTTCAAGGGGGGCTGGGATTCCATCATATCACGAGCAGGAGAGACAGGAAGATCTTCAATTCCCGAGCGGGTGGGGGAGAGAGGGCGAGCAGGAAGATTGGAGCAAGCACCAGACATAGGAGTGGACGAGCAAGGCGGAGCCTTTGGTAGATCAGCAGCAGTAGTAGGAGCATTCTGAGCAGCAGGGCGGATCACCGAGTCATCACGAGGGGCATCACCATCAGGCGCTTGAGATTGAAACAACTCCCGTTCTGAGTCTGCCAGTCCATCCCATTCGGATTGAGTGAAGCGGAGATTAGACCCAAAGCTCTGATTAGGGCCACCAAAGGAACCATCCCCTTCCTTGTCATGCTTATCATGCTTATCCGAAGGATTAACAGACGGAGGGGGGGAGGTGGAGCTTGGAAAGCCGCCGCCGCCCCCTCCACCCGCACCCGCAGTCTGATGCCATTGGGAGATGGGTAAACATCAATGAAACCATGCACCCGTTCAGGGTCAACGCACCAAACCTTCATCCTAGCAGGACCAACCTTGTTCAGAGACTCCTCATCCACCTCAATGGGTTTCCCAATCAGAACCCCAAAGGACATGAGAAAAGCAGACGAGCGCAGGCCAGCCGGCAGATCATCGATCAACACCCACACTTGAGAGAGAGGGCCAACCGCAGTACCATTGTATGAAGCCGCTTTAACAGAAACCACCAGTTGGTTAAGGGGCAAGGTGAAACTGGTGCAGGAAGCGATCATACGCAGGCATTCTTTGGATGGGAACACCACAGAGAAGTCAAAGTCCGATAGCTGCACAACTTGCCAGTCCCAACCAGCCACATCCCAAATACGGAGCCCTTCCAGAAGAGTTTGGGGCGAGATCTTTTGGTCCTTGACAGAGACAATCGCCGCATTGGACAGCGCAGGTGCCACCTCCCGAACAGGCAGGTCACCATCAAAGGCGAAGAAAGAGCAACCAGGGAGGCCCATACCAAACTGGAAGACCGCGGGAGGCTTCTGCCTATCCATGCAGTTGACCGTGAGGTGACCATCAGAACGGCAAATCAAGCAGAATGGGGGGTTGGTGCAGCGAGACTGGAAGTGCCCCGGTCTATGGCAGGCAAAACAGGTGAGCGCCGAAGGGTTGCGGTTGGAGGAAGGGGAGGGGCGGGGTTGCTGATGCACCGGAGGAGGAGGAAGGATCCCAGCCCCCATGCCCGGAGGGAGGGGCGCCCCCGAGGCCGGACCAGGTGGCCGACGCGCCGGCCCCGCGAAGGAGCGAGGCGGCGGACGAAAACCAGATCCAAACCCAAACGCGCGAGGAGGCGGGGGAGGCAGGGGCCGAGACGGGGCAGACGAGCCCCGCCCCGCACCCTGAGTAGGAAGGGAAGCCGAGGACGAAGATACCCCACCGCCGGAGGCCACTGCCGCCTCCCACGGATCCAGCACCGGAGAGGGAGAAGGACCAGATCCAGAGCCCTGCGGACCAGATCCAGTCACCCCATCCCTCTCCGAGCGCTGCACCCGCTCCGGACCCGAAGCCCAGGCGTCGCGGCCACGAGCCGCCTGCTCGCGCGCCGCCTGCTCCGACTCCAGCTTGGAGCGGAGCGAGGCCTCTAGCTCCAGATCCACCGCGGAGGCGGGGGGGTCCTCGCGGCGCCGCTTGCTACCAGAAAGCGCCTCGCAGGAAGAGCCCCTAGATTTGTCCATGGAGATCACCGCAGCAAAAGTAAGAAGGAGGGGTGGAGGTGGAAGGGATCTAAAGACGCGACGGATGGGAAGGCGATAGCAGCGCAAATCAGAGGCGGAAGCAGGAAACCCTAGCAGGGGGGACGTCGAACCGCGTGGGATCCATATATAGCCCGAGCGAGCCGTGCCCCCCTGGGCCCGACTTGCCAAATGGGCCGAAGGAGGATGGGGAGCCGGTAGCCGGGTGTTGGGCCCAACTGGGCCAAAAGAAACGAGCGGGGGGAAATCGACCACCGAAGAAAGGAGGGGGGGAGGCCCACTAGCCAACACCGCCCCGATAGGCCCATCAGGCCCACACGAAGGGCAGGCCCGCAGGCCGGAGGCCACCGCACTGAGATCTGGATCTAGGGTACACGGGGCAACCGCTGGCCCCGCCGACGCCGCCACCGGCGACGAAGCCACAGCAGCCAAGGACGGAGAAGGAGAGGGAGAGGGAGATGGAGATGGGGAGCCTCCAAGCTCCCCATCAGGAGCACAACCCAAGATACCAGGGGCAGGAGATGCGACCGCAAACTTACCAGATTTACGCCGACGCCGCGAGATCCGGATCCAGCCGTC
>NC_041382.1:722831739-722832578 GCF_002162155.2 Triticum dicoccoides | reverse complement strand
AAGGAGACTGTGAATCCTCCACATCCGACCCCAGGGCCCAAAAACGAGAACCAAGCACCGGCAGCGGAGAGGAGGGAGGGGAGAAACCCACTTGCGAAGAGCCAGGGGGGAGAGGGGGAGAGCAGCTGCACACGGAGAGGATGGCGACCGGACACCGGCCACCGGGGAAGGGCAGGGGGCAGACCTACCGAGGCAAGGAGGAGGGGAGGAAGGGAGGGGAGAGAGGGAGGAGAGAGGAGCCATCGGGCACCTTCCCAGCTGCTTGCCACGGACCAGCGCGCGTAGTCGAATGAAGGGAAATTATTAAACCAGGAACCTCCCAACAGGTCAAACGACCAGGCTCGAATGCTCTCCAGGTCTGCTTCATGTGGGCTTTTGCAGCCGGCCAGTACTACTACACTACACTGACACAAATTAAAAGGAAAAAAATAACACTCAGCGTTACCCTCTGTTTCAGTAAGCAGGACTGCGTCACAAACTCACGATCACTGTGATAACTGTGACATGAGGCCGGCTGCTATTGCATTAGCCCCTCAGCCCACCACGATTTTGACCTGGCAAGACAATGGTACAACACAAGCCCAGGTCCAGAGTTGACACCAAACATCATCCACACGAGCAACAAACCAACGGTTACCCCTTAGGGGCCTAAATATGATGACGGTTGAAGAAAAACTTCGCGAGATTGTCTTAAAGAAAAGGTTACCCCTTAGGGGCTGCCGCAAGGGTCCAGTTTGTGGCATGCAAGCGCGTCAAGGGGAGCGTCGAGCCGTCGCCATGTGTCGTGTGCTGGGCACGCCCTCTTTTTGGTTGTTTTCATTTTTGCTAGCGTTTTCCGG
>NC_041382.1:722809729-722831729 GCF_002162155.2 Triticum dicoccoides | reverse complement strand
CTTTTCGGTTTTTGCCTGGATTTCCCTAAGTTTTTGAAATATTTTTTCCTTTTTTCTTTTGTGAAGCACAAGTGTGCTTGTTGAAAAAAACAAATTTGTGCTTCCTCGAGAAGCACAGCCTGTGCCTCCACGGGAAGCAAATCAATGCTTCTGTGAGACGAACAACCTTGCTTCCCCGAAAAAAAGGAAAAATCAGATAGTATGCTTCTCAAAAATGTGAACATTGCAACCATGCTTCCGTGCTCCGGCTTTTTTCTTCAGGTTATTTTCCGGTATTCATTTCTTCAGATTTTGTTTTTATGGATTTTTTTCTCGTTTTATTTTTGGATTTTTCATCAAAAAGTTCGTCAAAACATATTAACATAATATCTAGTTTCGGAGATCTCATCGCGAGGAATCCAATGGTGAAAACAATTCGGTATTTCGATGCACAGTTCAAGAGATAAAATATTTCCAGTAAACGAATCTAAAAAAAAGAAAAAAAACTCACAGGTTGCGACAGGTAGCACACATGCAGTGCACCCACTTGTCGGCACTTAAGAAGGTTGCATGGGTTAACCCTTAAGTAGTGATTTCAAACATCCACACCACGATAATTCCACCACTTCCCTAGAGATACTAGGCTCACAGAAATTTGTTGAGATGGTAAGTGCCCTCGATTTGGAGCCTCCTGCTGTCTCGAGCCTGTGGGGACACTAATTGGGTCCGTCTATAAGTGTGTGTTGTTGGTTTCATGTTTTGGGTTTTGTTTTTTTCCATCTATGTTTTACTTTTCATGATTTAGCACTTTTTCATTCATGAACATTTTTAAAAACTGTAAATATTTTTAAGATACTAATATTTTTTATGAATTCATGAAAATTTATTCGCATATATTTTTAAAGTTCACAAATTTTAAATTAGTGAAAATTGTTTTTGTTTGAGAACCTTTTAAAAATTCACATATCTTTTTTAAATCATAGATTTTTTAATTCATGAATATTTAAAACAACACCATTGTATTCTAGTCCACAAAATTTTGAAAATCTATGAACATATTTGATTTAACAAACTTTTTCTAATAAAATTTAGCTTTTTTGAGCTAGCAACTGAGTGAGCAGAGAAAAAGCTAAACAAGCGAGTGGTGAGGGGCCGAGTTGAGCAAGCCCTTCATGGGACAGCCCATGTGGGGCGTTATCATAGCAATTCTATGTTTATTTGTGGAGAAGTAGATCTCAAGTGGCTCACACAACCATCATCGGCTGACACCGAGGCCGAAACATGGAGTCATCACAACCATGCACCGAACAACTCCACTTTCCTCTCATAATAAATATTGTCTCCAATAACAATCTACTAGCATGCTAGAGAAAAAAAACACCGTCATAACATAATTTAAACCTGAGCAAACGGAGATAAAACCAAAACAAAACAGGAAGACCAAAATAATCTATTGGGGTTAATTCATGAGAAGTATCACGAGTGTACTACCAAAAAGTCATATATTTCGGAACAAAGGCAAGTAGATAAAAAGAGCGCTTTAGCTACTTGTAAGTTGCCTGAATTTTAAATTTGGGTCAGCCGATTTTTTGGGCCGTTGATTTTAGCTTTATGATTCATGCTGCATTTTCCCCCTATGCTGCTTGTTGCACTGGGCTTGTTTGTTTTGACTAACTGCATATTTGGGCCAGTCGATTGCCACCAGGCTGAAGCCCGTTAAAAGCGCGATCCAGCCTTCATCTTTCCCCCTTTGCCTGTTTCTTTTGTGGTTATTTTGCTTCATTTTCTATTTCTGTTTTCTGTTTTTATGAGTTTTTATTTTTCTTTTCTATTCCCTTTATTAGTTATTTTTTATTTTGTGGGCTGTTGGCCCTCCCCTCTAACTCTTAGTTATATTATGTTTTTATTTATTTTTGTTTGAGTTTTTCTTTTTCTTTATGGTCAGTTTGTTTTTATTTTGTGGAATTTTTGGATGTTAGGTTAGTGCAAATGTATACGCACAATACTATAAAGTACATGGAAATATCGCACTGTTATATACTTATTCTATGCATATTGTAAAATGTGCAATTTCAGTACAAAGTGGTGTGCAAGCTTTTTAATTATTTTTCTTTTTTAAAAGGATAATACCAATGTCACTAATTCATTTTTCTATAAAACTTCATTATTTTGATATATATTTTCTTAATTTCTATATTCTACTTTAAGTTGATAACAATGCCACTAATTCATTTCTCCCGAGAAAACTTTTTTTTGCAAAAGTTCCACTATTGTATGCTTGCTCTTGCATTTTTAGAAAAGCGCAATTTGTGTGTATATTTTTTATTGTTTGTTTTAGATTTTTTTTGTGTAAGTATAAATGCAAGTACTAAATAATATGTGTGTAAATTGTAGCAGAATGTGGAATTTCTATGTAGAATTTTTGGATGTTGGTTCGGTGTAAATGCATATGTACGAATACTATAAAGTACATGGCAAGATTGTATTATTACATTATTATTCTTCGCATACTGGAAAATGTGCAATTTCAGTGCAACGTGTTGTGCAAGTTTTTATTTCTTTTAACGGGTAATATCAATGTCACTAATTCATTTTTTCTATAAACTTCATTATTTTCATTATTTAGTTATTGTTATATTTTTCTATAAGTTAATAACAATGTCACTGATTCATTCCTCCTTTGGAAACTTTTTTGTGAAAGTTTGACTATTGTATGCTTATTTTTGCATATTAGAAAAAAGCGCAACTTGTGTGTATATTTTGTGCAAATTTTGTTATTCTTTGTTTTAGATTCGTTTCTCTATGTGTAAGTATAAATGCAAGTACTAAATAATATGTTTGTATCTTAAAGTAGAATATGAAAGTTGCACTATTATATGCTTATTCTTGCATTCAAAAAATGCAATTTCATTGCAAGTTTTGGAATGTTCTTCTTTTTCATTTGCTTTCTTTTTCAAGGGTTTCGTTTCTTTTCAGAAAACTTCATTATTTGGATTTTTTTTTAAAAAATTCTTCTGAAAGGGTAATACCAATGCCACGAGTTCATTCTTCCATAGAACTTCATTTTTTTTTTATTATTTTCTTTTGTAAGGTTAACACCGATGTCACTAATCCATTACTCTTTAGAAAACACTTTTTTGGAAATCTCACCATTATATGCTCATTTTTCTGTAATATCACTATTATATGTTTGTGGTGAGTAGTTGACTGATATTTGTGTAGCATGTTATGTTCTCATTATCTCTTTTTATATAGATGAGCTACGTGGACAGGGATGTGTTGCATTTGGCCTCTGCATATACGTGCATACATACGTAGGTATGCTTGTAATTTACAGTTGCATATGACGCTGTTTTGCATGTATGCATGCGCTTGTTGACAGCAATTAAGTGGATGTACGAGTTGCATATTAGGCATTGATACGGCAGCATCATGGAGGGGAGTCATCCTTGCATGCATTAGCTTCGACGGTGGCGTCATTACTTGCTCCTAGTAGGCACGGCCCAAAGAAATCAGTCAACTACCTCTTTGTTCCTTTATGTTTTTATTTCTTTTTGCTTTGGTTTTTTGTTTTTCTTAAGGGTCAGTTTTTTTGATTTTTTGTGGAATTTTTGGATGTTAGGCCAGTGTAAATGTATACGCACAATACTATAAAGTACATGAAAATATCGCCCTATTATATAATTATTCTATCCATACTGCATTTTGTGCAATTTCAGTGCAAAGTGGTGTGCATTTTTTTAATTATTTTCTTTTTTAAAAGGGTAATAGCAATGTCACTAATTTATTTATTTCAATAAAAGTTCATCATTTTGGTTTATTACTTATTGTTTTATTCTTATTTAAGTTAATAACAATGCCACTAATTCGTTCCCCCTTAGGAAACTTTTTTACGAAAGTTTCACTATTGTAATTCTTGCATATTTGAGAAAAGCGCACTTTGTGTCTATATTTTGTGCAAATTTTCTTATTGTTTGTTTTAGATTTTTTTTATAAGTACAAACGCAAGTATAAATAATATGTGTGTAAATTGTAGTTGAATGCGGAATTTTTGGATGATGAATCAGTGTAAATGTATACATACAAATACTATAAAGTACACGGAAATATTGCACAACTATATAATTATTCTTTGCATACTGCAAAATGTGCAATTTCAGTGCAAAGTGGCGTGGAAGTTGTTTTTTCTTTTAAAGCGTAATATCAATGTCACTAATGCATTTTTCCTCTAAAACTTTATTATTTTCATTTTTAGTTATTGTATTATTCTTCTTTAAGTTAATAACAATGCCACTAATTCATTCCTCCTTAGGAAAAAATATTTGCAAAAGTTTCACTATTGTATTTTTATTCTTGCATATTTGAAAAAAGCGCAATTCGTGTTTATATTTTGTGCAGATTTTGTTACTATTTGTTTTATATTTGTTTCTCTGTGTGTAAGTATAAATGCAAGTACTAAATAATATGTTTGTATGTTATAGTAGAATGTAAACATTGCACTGTCATATGCTTATTCTTTGCATATTAAAGAAAACAATTTCAGTGCAAGTTTTGGAATGTTTTTCTTTTTCATTTTTGGTTTTAAAGTGTTTTATTTCTTTTCAGAGAACTTCATTATTTTGATTTTTTAATTTTTTATTTCCTTTCTTATGGAAGAGTAATTCCAATGCCATGAATTCATTCTCCCATAAAACTTCATTATTTTATTTTATTTTAGTTTTCAGTTTTTTTGTTTTGTAAGGATAACACCAATGTCGTTAATCCATTCCTCTTTAGAAAACACTTTTTTTGTGGAAATCTCACTATTATATGCTCATTTTTCTATAATGTCACTATTAAATGTTTGTGGTGAGTAGTTGACTGATATTTGTGTAGTATGTTATGTTCTGTTTATCTTTTCTTTATATGAGCTACGTGGACGAGGATGTGTTGCATTTGGTCTCCGCATATATGTGCATACATACATATGTATGCTTGTAATATATAGTTATTTATGGCGTTGTTTTCCATGTATCCATGCACATGTAGACATCAATTAAGTGGATGTACGAGTTGCCTATTAGGCATTGATGCGCCAGTATCATGGAGGGGAGTCGTCCTTGCATGCGTTAACCCGGCGGTGGCGTCAGACTACTCATAGTGGGGAGTATCATATAATAGTATCATGCATATGATACTAGTGTATGATATTAGCTTCACAGTGCATAGTATCACAGCATAGTATCATAGATAATCTTATTTATTACAATGCATGACACAAAGTAGCACATCATTTAATATGATACGGTATCTATCTATGTCACTCTAACCATCTCTCTCTTCTTTAATACTCTGCCACATGAGCATGTTTACTATTCTCAAGTGCATGATACTAGCTAAGATACCGCCCCTATGGACAGGCTCATTGCTTGCTCCTAAGAGCATGGTTAATAGTACAGCCAGCTGAAGGTTGTATGGTGTTGGCATGTTATCTATAACCCATTTTATAGCCGGCAAGTACAATAGAAAAATATAAATATTTGCTGCTTTATTAATACATGGCCCACCTTTCACTCACACAGTACCTAGGAGCACATGCTGAAGCTGGCTCTTATTCTGTAGCCGGCTCCTCTTCTCTCTCCTCTTGTCTCCCCTCCATGTCAACAGAAAAATAATATTTGAAGTTTTATAGCCTGCTTACATAAGCTTATTGTATTTGCTCTAATAGGCACAATCTAAAGAAATCACAAAGAGGCAAAAGGTGACTGACCCAATATGATATTAAGTCAATTGGCATGTAGTCAATCCCTAAAAAGAGTTAATTTCATGAGCGAACAATGGCGTGTTAGCCTTTAGTAATACACAACTTATGGCGTTAGACTTGACTTTGTACAGATACCACGGAGAAGTGAGCTGATAAGCAAGTGACCAATCACAATGTCAAAAGAAGAAGCAAGTAATTAATCACATAGTACGATCACAGACATAGCTTTATTTTTCACAAACGAACATAGATCACACGACACACACTCGGAGTATTACGTGATATGCTTACTTTTGTGCTTCTTAGAAGCGGTAACACATACCACATGAGTAGATTTTACATATAAAAATAACGCGGAAATCTTTGACCATTGGATACTTTGGTAGGTTGGCAAGTACTGTAGTATAGGAGTATTATTTAGGTTCGCCATATCGTCGATCGACACGCCGGTTGTAGTCAAGCATCTAGACGACAGAGAAGGGCAATGGGATGATGTTAAGGATGCCGCCGAGGAGGCCGCCCACGATCTGGCCAATGAGGCCAATTAGGCCGCCAAGCCCCCCGAGGCCGCCGCTGCCGCTGCCACTGCCACTGTCAATACCCAGGAGCTGCACGGGTGCGGTCAACGTTCCGGTGACGCTCGCTAGGGACGCGTTGCATGCGGCCAACGGGGTGAGCACCACCACCTTGCACTGGTTGCCGAGTAGAGGGGCGAGCAGCGACGAGGTGGCCGGGCCCATGTTCATTGTGTACGTTCCGCTGCGGTCCGCCGTCGCGCTGGCCATCACATCACGGCCGCACACCATCTGCACAGCAGCGTCTGTCGGGAGCAAAGATGCAAAGCAAACGTAAGACGACGGTTGAATATAATTGTTACTAGCAAGATGCTCGTGCGTTGCATGAAACATCAAGATGCATTTTTTTTACAAAACATCTGTTGTGATTGATCCATGCAGGAGCAATCCAATGTGTAAAAACTAATGATATCTCGGGAAAGAGGAGAGATAAGGTGGGGAGGAGTGGAAAGTGGTGGTGATTGGTGGTCGAATTGAACGGAGGCATGGGAATGGACGACGCCGGCAGCGGCGACCATGCCAGATTGTTCCAGAGGCTTTCTTTTTTAATTGCTCAACAATAAAGTTGTGGGAGATAAAGATGAACGAGGAAAGGCCTTATGTGCAATTGTGAAGAAAGCAACGGGTATCTTTTTACAAAATTATCATAGTTTGTTTTCTATCCGTCATATATAGATCGGACGGTTTATATTGCAAGATAGCAGGTACATCATCATCATCAACTTAATTTTTTTATAAGAGTAGAGATAGGTGGCTATGGAGGCTGGCAGAGGTCCTTACTCGGGAATGGCGGAACCGCGGCTGCGTTGATGGAGTTCCCGGCGCTGCATGGCACCACGCCGGAGATCATTGCTAATGGCGGCTGCTTGCCCGCCGCCTCCGCACCGTGCGGCGCCAGGCTGACGGCGAGGACCAGGAGGGCGGCGAGAAGAAGGCTCTTGGTTGCCATTGGCTTGGATCCGCTCGATCGATCTGTTGTTGTTGTATGTGTGAGAGGATGTTGTGATGTGCTGAGTGTGGTGGCTTATGCTGCTGCATGGATCCTCCTTTTATAGGCGTGCGAGGAGGCCAAGTTGCCGCCGTTCAACACGACTAGGTAGCCGCAACACTTGCTGGTTTCACTGAATCACTGTGCGCATGCCGCATGCTTGCAGTGTCCTGGCTGTGCACGCTGCCGTCCGCGTCGGCCGTAGGAAGGATCCAAAGTTGCAAGCAACTTGGCCCAAACGCGCGCATGCTCCAAAGCAGCAGCAAAAATCTCCATCAGCTCAGTTCACGGGCCAGCGCATGCATGCATGCCAAGCTAGAGATTTTTGATAGCGAGAGCTATGTGCCCACGCCGGCCTTATTATTGGCAAATGATGAATGGAGCCAGATTAGTAGGATCAAGCAACGGATATCATGCTTGCGTATCGCGTAGCGTACTCCTCCAGCTTAGCAAGATAGGCTAGGGCGCGCGCGTGATCCGTGGGCGTGCTGGATTGGTGCATGCGTGTGGACTTAATGATTTTTGGTTCATGCAGAAGAATGGAGAAAGAGAAACCATATATAGCGACGTCCTTGTCAGGAAGAAAAACGAGGATCCTCCCAACGGCCCAACCGGCCAGGCTTCCTGTGGGCTTTTGCAGCCGGCCAGTCCTACTACACTGAGCGCTTGCGAGGGAGTCATTCCTACATATGAACTTTTGCATCACCGGAACATGGCGACCTCGCCGACGTGCTTGCTGTGTGGCGCAGCTGACTCATGGAGGCATGCACTGCTCGAGTGCACCATGTCTAGGAGTGTTTCGGCTCTATCCTCGGAGTCTCTTATGGAGCAGATGAGCATGGATGTGAATGCAAGTGCCAAGCAATGGCTTTTTAACATGAACTTTTTCTGCAAAAACAGAATTATTTTTCAAAAATGCGAACATTTTTCAAATTTGTGAACAAAATTTTCAAAACCCAAACAATTCATTAACATTTTTGTAAATGCGAGCATTATTGAATTTTTGAACATTCTTTGAAATTGCGAACATTTTTTTAAAAGCAAACAATTTTTGAATTTATCAAAATGTTTTGAAAACGAGAACATTGTCATAATTTTGAACTAAAATTTTAATCCCGGAACATGTTTTCAAATTTCTGAACATTTTCTAAAGAGAATATTTTTTGAAATTGTGAACAAATTTTGAAAAATAGAACATTTTTTGAACTTTCAAAACATAATTTAAAATTTTCAAACAACTTTGAAAAGAAAAAACTTGAAATTTAAATGGAAAAAGAAAAGGAAAAAACATAAACTTTAAAAGGAAAAAGAAAAAATGAATACTTTAAAAAGAAACAGAAAGAAATAAAAGAAGAAAAGAAAAAACTGAATGAAAAAACTAAAAGAAAAAGAAACAGATAAAACTGTTCAGAGAACCTTCTAGAAGTTTCCTAAACCGGTAAAACCACACAGGAACCTGCTAGAAGGTTCCCAAAACCGCACGAAACATTTCAGTAACTGGACCAGCCCAGTATACTCGTTCTGTATGAGCGTGTTTGGTTGCCCGCATAGAGCCCAACCAGACCCGTGCGGGAAGCAAGAGGCCTATTTGGTTGCATGGTTTCACTATTGAGCCTGCATCGCACGCTTCTTAAAGCAGCCCAAAGGCTGGCTCGCTGGAAACGCAGGAATCGACAGTTTCTCGCGAGCCAGGCCGAGGCGAGCGCAAGCCAGCGGGCCCTTGCACGAGTGGAGACGGGAGGGATGCGAGGTGATTACGTGAGTTCTTCTTCAACCCTCAATAAGCTCCTATCTAATCTCCTTCCTCTGATCTACACAACGGTGCTTCGATTTAAGGTAAGCTCTACACGAAAAAGATGCACCTCGATGCTACGGTTCCATTCAGGCGATCGGTTAGTAGTTTCGTCGACCATAAGTTCTTAATCTCGTCTTCCCGTTTGGAGCTATTCTGAACGAATTTTGTCAGATTCGTCGCGCACGATCGATCATTTGAAATTCCCTTTGAGCAGCAGCCTAATCTCACAGTTCCTCACAATATTCGTGTTGTAAGCTTTTGATTTCGACGATCGTAGCTTCATCTCTCTTTGAGCAGCAGTCTACTACCCTGACGCCGCCATGTCGAACTCCTCTGTCCTCTGCTCACAGCCCTCCTATTCGTCCCTCTCGATGTCGAAGTCCTTCCCCTTGATCTCATTGCCCACGCCCTACTACACTAGAGTCGTTTCCGGCATCACTCATCTCGGCATACTCTCTGTCGTCCTCCTACTGCACTGACGCTGCAATGGCGTGCACACTGCTTCTTGTGTCCTCTGCCTCCGTGCACACTGTCGTTCGCCGCATCGTCGACGGGGTCGATCATCTTGGCCTCCTCTCTCTCGCCCTACTACAATCGAGTCATTTCCGGTGTCGATCATCTCGGCCTCCTCTCTCGTCCACTGCACTGACAATACCATGATGCGGACACTGCATTCTCCTACTCTGTCGACTGTCTTTGCGCGAGCACCGCAACTAGTTCGCCGACGGTGTCGCTTGTCGTGCCTCCAACGGGGTCGCTCGTCCACGACTCGATGCTCGTCATGTCAGACACGGCACCACGGCCACTATCCACCGCAGTCGCCATGGTCGGGCACACACTGCATTTATTCTCCCCTTCCTTTGCTAGCTCTTAACTCTGTGTGCTAAGTGCAAGTGCTAGCTCTTAAACATACCCCATGCGGGCAACCAAACAGCGTGTAGTTGTATGCGCCGAGACAATGCAGGCAACCAAACAACATGCCAAAGTTGATCCACTAATGCAGGCAGTTCATATGCAGGCAATCAAACAAGATGCAGATGTCGCATATGAGGCTGTTTTTCGAGAGCCAGGCTGAGTGGAGAAGTGTATGTGATGCGGGTACTATAGCCGATGGCAACCAAACACGCCCTATGTGTTTGCTCCACATTATGATGCAACCAGCGTCAAATAGGGATTTCCTCTGGGTTGCTTGCATGAGCCGGTGATGGTGCATGCGCCCTAACCAACGTGTTGCATTGCGTGTGCCGGTTCGTCCGCTTGTCGGGTTGGGACGACTCAACTATCTATTCGGTTGTTGGCCTACACCGGACCAGGTTGTGACGGGAGCCTCTCCTGTGTTCCTGGGTCGGTGCAGGTTTTTAGGGCATCTCCAACGGCGACCCGTAAATTTTCTCCCGCATCCATGGACAGCAGGCTCCGTCCCGGACACAAATGTGGGAGGTAGCCATTCAACGTTAGCTGCATACATTTTCACTACAACTAGAAATAACCAGACGAAATTCGTTCAAACATGTCCAGATTTCATATAAACATGTAGGATTTCATATAAACATAATGGATTTCATTATAATTACATCAAAGTGGTGCTAATCGGGCTCTAGAGTATAATTAATACCTAATCTAAATGATCGCCGGCGTCCGATCTCCGTGTCCGGCCATCAGCCCCGAGAACTGAAGCTTCACCGTCTACAGTTCCGCCTCGACACTCTCTAGTTCCGCCTCCGTAACCTCCGCCTCCGGAGACCCGGGAACTGAAGTTCTCCACCTCCACGTCGCCTCCATGTGACTAATCGGCCGCCAATGTTGAGCCCACCAAGCTTGGCGTCAACGGGAGAGGAGGAGCGGTTGCCTTCTTGGAACCAGAGCGGTGGCAACCTACCGTGCATTAGTCTTCCTCGCTGTCGACGGCGCCTGCGGACGTGTCGGCTTCTTCGTGGTCGTGGTGGTGGGGTGCGGCCTCGGCATTGTCCTCCTCCTTCTCGTCGGTCTCGCCAAACAGAGCCTCGCCCGCCTCGTCGTCGCACTCCTTGCCGGCAGCTGCCACCTCCGCCACCCGCTGGTGGTACCACCTGCGGGCAAGGCAGATCTCGCAGGTGGAGCGGTAGGACTCGAGAAGCGCCTCCTGCTCCACGATCTTCATGTCCGGTGCGACCACCTTGCCAGCGGCGAGCTGCTGCTCCGCCTGTATATGCTCCTGGAGGAAGTGGTGGTTGTAGGCGGTGTCGGTCTGCACCTCCCGCTCCTCCCGCACCATGTCCATGTAATGGGCATGGTCCTCGCCCATGGTCATGGTGCAATGCATCAGCGAGCGTGGCGCGGAGGAGGGGGGTGGCGCGAAAGAGGAGGCTGGCACCGGCTCGTTGTCGATAGCGTCCTCCAGTGGGACACCGTCGTCCTCCGCTTGCCTGTCGGCCAGCCAGCCAGCAGCAATGGCGGTGATTTCCTTCTTCTGGTCTGGTGTCAACCCATCTTAGAGAGCTTTGGCAAGGGACGAGTCCATGACAGGAGTGATGTGGAGAAGGATCGGAGGTGGGATCATTATGGCTATATATGGCTGGGGCAGCTGTTTATATAGCAATGACGGGCGGCAAAGGAATGGGCGGGTGGCGTCGGAGGAGAAGCCTCGGCAACCGTGTACCTTCAATGTGGGAGGAAGACGGACCGACGGGCGATAGTCGTGTCGTTTGAACGTGCTGCATTCGCCTACACTAGAAAGCAGCGCAGGGGGGTCTCTCTGGCGCGCCGCTTCTATGCCGGCGCAAGTGAGCGGTCGCGTTCGCTCTGGCCGGGCATGAATACGGGCACTGATGCTCAGGAGTGGCGCTGACTATTTTGGACAGGAAGCGCGCGCGGGGGGAGGGGTTTTTTTTGTGGTCCAGGGCAGTCAGAAGCGGTCTTGGGAGTGGCCTGGACTCCCACAATGCCACTCACTTGTCTTTAGTTTGCGGGAGAAATCGCGTTCGGACAGGCCCTGCAAACCGATACAAAACCGCGTTAGAGGATTTCCATGGTCCGGACAACGCGATCCGGACGCATGGAGGAGATTTGTGAGTCAGCGTTGGTGATGCCCTTACCTCCTATCACAGTGAGTTTGCATTGTGCATGGGCTGGTGCCCAGTACTTGTATGCCCTCCTTTTGCTTACTTCGCATCTTCGTCATGTTTGCTCCGGGCCTCCGGCTTCATTTGTGATAAGCGAGTAACCAATTGCAATGCCAAAAAAAGCAGGTAAACAATCGCATATAGAATCACATGCATAACTTTATTTTTCATAAACGAACATCGATCACACGACATGGAGTATTGCGCGATATGCTTACTTTTGTGCTTCTTAGAAGCCGTAACACATACCACATGACTAGATTTCACATAATAAAGTGGGGACAATTGATCATTAGGTACATCGGTAGGTCGGGACATATTTAGATTCATCATTTCGTCGATCGACTCATCAGTGGTATTCAGGCATCTAGACGACGGAGAAGGGCTAAGGAAGAAAAGTGATGGCCAAGCTAATGACTTGGCTTTTTTCATTTTAGTGAGCCAAGATCACATTTAGTCTATTGATGTCTACTACACAACCTTCTTCTTGTACACGTTGTTGGGCCTCCAAGTGCAGAGGTTTGTAGGACAGTAGCAAATTTCCCTCAAGTGGATGACCTAAGGTTTATCAATCCGTGGGAGGCGTGGGATGAAGATGGTCTCTCTCAAACAACCCTGCAACCAAATAACAAAGTGTCTCTTGTGTCCCCAACACACCCAATACAATGGTAAATTGTATAGGTGCACTAGTTCGGCGAATACATGGTGATACAAGTGCAATATGGATGGTAGAAATAGGTTTTTGTAATCTGAAATTATAAAAACAGCAAGATAACTAATGATAAAAGTGAGCTAAAACGGTATTGCAATGCGTTGGAACAAGGCCTAGGGTTCATACTTTCACTAGTGCAAGTTCTCTCAACAATAATAACATAATTGGATCATATAACTATCCCTCAACATGCAACAATGAGTCACTCCAAAGTCACTAATAGCGAAGAACAAACGAAGATATTATTGTAGGGTACGAAACCACCTCAAATTATCCTTTCTAATCGATCTATTCAAGAGTCCGTAGTAAAATAACATGAAGCTATTCTTTCCGTTCAATCTATCATAGAGTTTGTACTAGAACAACACCTTAAGATATAAATCAACCAAAACCCTAATGTCACCTAGATACTCCAATGTCACCTCAAGTACCCGTGGGTATGATTATACGATATGCATCACACAATCTCAGATTCATCTATTCAACCAACACAAAGAACTTCAAAGAATGCCCAAAGTTTCTACCGGAGAGTCAAGAAGAAAACGTGCGCCAACCCATATGCATAAGTTCACGAGGTCACGCAACTCGCAAGTTGATCACCGAAACATACATCAAGTGGATCACGTGATATCCCATTGTCACCACAGATAAGCACATGCAAGACATACATCGAGTGTTCTCAAATCCTTAAAGACTCAATCCGATAAGATCACTTCAAAGGGAAAACTCAATCCATTACAAGAGAGTAGAGGGGGAGAACCATCATAATATCCAAATATAATAGCAAAGCTCGCGATACATCAAGATCGTACCACCTCAAGAACACGAGAGAGAGAGAGAGAGAGAGATCAAACACATAGCTACTGGTACATACCCTCAGCCCCGAGGGAGAACTACTCCCTCCTCGTCATGGAGAGCACCGGGATGATGAAGATGGCCACCGGAGAGGGATTCCCCCCTCTGGTAGGGTGCCAGAATGGGTCTAGATTGGTTTTCAGTGGCTACGAAGGCTTCTGGCGGCGGAACTCCCGATCTATTCTGCTCCACGATATTTCTAGGGTATATTGATATATATATATATAGGCGAAAGAAGTCGGTCAGGGGATCCACGAGGGGCCCATGAGGATGGGGGCGCGCCCAGGGGGGTAGGGCGTGCCTCCCTGCCTCATGGCCACCTCTAAGCTTCCCTGACGTCTACTCCAAGTCTCCTGGATTGCTTCCGTTCCAAAAATAAGTTCCGTGAAGTTTCAGGTCAATTGGACTCCGTTTGATTTTCCTTTTCTGCAATACTCTAAAACAAGGGGAAAAAACTGACACTAGGCTCTAGGTTAATAGGTTAGTCCCAAAAATCATATAAAATAGCATATAAAACATCCAAGGTTGATAATATAATAGCATGGAACAATCAAAAATTATAGATACGTTGGAGACGTATCAAGCATCCCCAAGCTTAATTCCTGCTCGTCCTCGAGTAGGTAAATGATAAATACAGATTTTTTTGATGTGGAATGCTACCTAACATATTTATCCATGTAGTTCTCTTTATTGTGGTAAGAATATTCAGATCCATAAGATTCAAGACAAAAGTTTAATATTGACATAAAAACAATAATACTTCAAGCATACTAACAAATCAATCATGTCTTCTCAAAATAACATGGCCAAAGAAAGTTATCCCTACAAAATCATAGTCTGGCTATGTTCTATCTTCACCACACAAAATATTTAAATCATGCACAACCCCGATGACAAGCCAAGCAATTGTTTCATACTTTTGATGTTCTCAAACTTTTTAAATCTTCATGCAATACATGAGCGTGAGCCATGGACATAGCACTATGGTGGAATAGAATGGTGGTTGTGGAGAAGACAAAAAGGAGAAGATAGTCTCACATCAACTAGGCGTATCAACAGGCTATGGAGATGCCCATCAATAGATATCAATGTGAGTGAGTAGGGATTGCCATGCAACGGACGCACTAGAGCTATAAGTGTATGAAAGCTCAAAAAGAAACTAAGTGGGTGTGCATCCAACTAGCTTGCTCACGAAGACCTAGGGCATTTTGAGGAAGCCCATCATTGGAATATACAAGCCAAGTTCTATAATGAAATATTCCCACTAGTATATGAAATTGACAACATAGGACACTCTCTATCATGAAGATCATGGTGATACTTTGAAGCACAAGTGTGGTAAAAGGATAGTAGCATTGCCCCTTCTCTCTTTTTCTCTCATTTTTTTATTTTTTATTTGGGCCTACTTCTTTTTTTGCCTCTTTTTTTCTCTCCCTTTTTTTCGTCCGGAGTCTCATCCCGACTTGTGGGGGAATCATGGTCTCCATCATCCTTTCCTCACTGGGACAATGCTCTAATAATGATGATCATCACACTTTTATTTACTTACAACTCAAGAGTTACAACTCGATACTTAGAACAAAATATGACTCCATATGAATGCTTCCGATAGTGTACCGGGATGTGCAATGAATCAAGAGCGACATGTATAAAAGAATTATGAACAGTGGCTTTGCCAAAAATACAATGTCAACTACATGATCATGCAAAGCAATATGACAATGATGGAACATGTCATAATAAATGGAACGGTGGAAACATGCATGGCAATATATCTCGGAATGGCTATGGAAATGCCATAATAGGTAGGTATGGTGGCTGTTTTGAGGAAGGTATATGGTGGGTTTATGGTACCGGCGAAAGTTGCGCGGTACTAGAGAGGCTAGCAAATGTGGAAAGGTGAGGGTGCGTATAATCCATGGACTCAACATTAGTCATAAAGAACTCACATACTTATTGCAAAAGTCTATTAGTTATCAAAACAAAGTACTACGTGCATGCTCCTAGGGGGATAGATTTGTAGGAAAAGACCATCGCTCATCCCCGACCGCCACTCATAAGGAAGGCAATCAATAAATAAATCATGCTCTGACTTCATCACATAACGGTTCACCATACGTGCATGCTACGGGAATCACAAACTTCAACACAAGTATTCCTCAAATTCACAACTACTCAACTAGCATGACTCTAATATCACCATCTCCATATCTCAAAACAATTATCAAGTATCAAATTTTTCTTAGTATTCAGTGCACTTATATGAAAGTTTTTATTATGCCTAAAAGAAAATTGCCATGTTGTTCTGAAGGAGTCTCAAAATGATATAAGTGAAGCATGAGAGATCAATTATTTCTATAAAGTAGAACCACCGCCGTGCTCTAAAAGATATAAGCAAAGCACTAGAGCAAATGACAAACTACTCCAAAAGATATAAGTGAAGATCAATGAGTAGTCGAATAATTATGCAACTATGTGAAGACTCTCTAACATTTAAGAATTTCAGATCTTGGTATTTTATTCACACAGCAAGCAAAACAAAATAAAATAAAATGACGCTCCATGCAAAACACATATCATGTGGCGAATAAAAATATAGCTCCAAGTAAAGTTACCGATGAACGAAGACGAAAGAGGGGATGCCATCCGGCGCATCCCCAAGCTTAGGCACTTGGTTGTCCTTGAATATTACCTTGGGGTGCCTTGGGCATCCCCAATCTTAGGCTCTTGCCACTCCTTATTCCATAGTCCATCGAATCTTTACCCAAAACTTGAAACTTCACAACACAAAATTTAACAGAAAACTCGTGAGCTCTGTTAGCGAAAGAAAACAAAACACCACTTCAAGGTACTGTAATGAACTCATTCTTGATTTATATTGGTGTTAAACCTACTGTATTCCAACTTCTCTATGGTTTATAAACTCTTTTACTGGCCATAGACTCCTCAAAATAAGCAAACAACACACGAAAAACAAAATCTGTCAAAAACAGAACAGTCTGTAGTAATCTGTAACTAACGCAAACTTCTGGAACCCCAAAAATTCTGAGAAATTTGGAAGTCTTAGGAAATTTGTTTATAATCTACTGCAAGTGGAATTGGTATTTTATCGCTCTCTGGTAAAAAAATGAAAATTATTCTCGTGAGCGCATACTTTCTGTTTTTTTTACAGCAAGATCAAATAACAATCACCCAAGAAGGTCCTAAAGGCTTTACTTGGTACAAAAACTAATTAAAACATAAAAACACAATCATAACAGAAGCTAGATGAATTATTTATTACTAAACAGGAGAAAAAATCAAAGAACAAAAATGAAGTTGGGTTGCCTCCCAACAAGCGCTATCGTTTAACGCCCCTAGCTAGGCATGATGATTTCAATGGTGCTCACATAAAAGATAAGAATTGTAACATAAAGAGAACATCATGAAGAATATAACTAGCACATTTAAGTCTAGCCCACTTCCTATGCATAGGGATTTTGTGAACAAACAACTTGTGGGAACAAGAATCAACTTGCATAGGAAGGTAAAACAAGCATAACTTCCGGATTTTAAGCACATAGAGAGGAAACTTGATATTATTGCAATTCCTACAAGCATATGTTCCTCCATCATAATAATTTTCAGTAGCATCATGATTGAATTCAACAATATAACTATCACATAAAGCATTCTTTTCATGATGCACAAGCATAGAATTTTTATTACTCTCCACCTAAGAAAAATTCGTATCAACAATAGTAGTGGGAGCAAACTTAACGAAATAACTATCATGTGAGGCATAATCCAATTGAAAATTAAAATAATGATGACAAGTTTCATGGATATCATTATTCTTTATAGCATACAAGTCATCACAATAATCACCATAGATAGCAACTCTGTTCCAATAATCAATTGGAACCTCTTCCGAAATAGTGGATTCATTACTAAATAAAGTCATGACCTCTCAAAATCCACTTTCATAATTATCACAATAAGATTTAACACCCTCCAAAATAGCGGGATCATTATTTCCTAAAGTTGACACTCTTCCAAACCCACTTTCATCAATATAATCATCATAAATAGGAGGCATGCTATCATCAAAATAAATTTGCTCATCAAAACTTGGGGGACAAAAAATATCATCTTCATCAAACATAGCTTCCCCAAGCTTGTGGCTTTGCATATCATTAGCATCATGGATATTCAAGGAATTCATACTAACAACATTGCAATCATGCTCATCATTCAAGTATTTAGTGCCAAACATTCTAATGCATTCTTCTTCTAGCACTTGAGCACAATTATCGGAATCCTTATTCTCATGAAAGATATTAAAAAGATGAAGCATATGAGGTACCCTCAAATCCATTTTTAGTTTTCTTTTATAGACTAAACTAGTGATAAAACAAGAAACTAAAAGATTCGATTGCAAGATCTAAAGATATACCTTCAAGCACTCACCTCCCTGGCAACGGCGCCAGAAAAGAGCTTGATGTATACTACACAACATTCTTCTTGTAGACGTTGTTGGGCCTCCAAGTGCAGAGGTTTGTAGGACAGTAGCAAATTTCCCTCAAGTGGATGACCTAAGGTTTATCAATCCGTGGGAGGCGTAGGATGAAGATGGTCTCTCTCAAACAACCCTGCAACCAAATAACAAAGTGTCTCTTGTGTCCCCAACACACCCAATACAATGGTAAATTGTATAGGTGCACTAGTTCGGCGAAGATATGGTGATACAAGTGCAATATGGATGGTAGAAATAGGTTTTTGTAATCTGAAATTATAAAAACAGCAAGGTAACTAATGATAAAAGTGAGCTAAAAAGGTATTGCAATGCGTTGAAACAAGGCCTAGGGTTCATACTTTCACTAGTGCAAGTTCTCTCAACAATAATAACATAATTGGGTCATATAACTATCCCTCAACGTGCAACAAAGAGTCACTCCAAAGTCACTAATAGCGAAGAACAAATGAAGAGATTATTGTAGGGTACGAAACCACCTCAAATTATCCTTTCTGATCGATCTATTCAAGAGTCCGTAGTAAAATAACATGAAGCTATTCTTTCCGTTCAATCTATCATAGAGTTCGTACTAGAATAACACCTTAAGATACAAATCAACCAAAACCCTAATGTCTCCTAGATACTCCAATGTCACCTCAAGTATCCGTGGATATGATTATACGATATGCATCACACAATCTCAGATTCACCTATTCAACCAACACAAAGAACTTCAAAGAATGCCCCAAAGTTTCTACCGAAGAGTCAAGACAAAAACGTGTGCCAACCCCTATGCATAAGTTCACGAGGTCATGGAACTCGCAAGTTGATCACCAAAACATACATCAAATGGATCATGTGATATCCCATTGTCATCACAGATAAGCGCATGCAAGACATACATCAAGTGTTCTCAAATCCTTAAAGACTCAATCCGACAAGATCACTTCAAAGGGAAAACTCAATCCATTACAAGAGAGTAGAGGGGGAGAAACATAATAAGATCCAAATATAATAGCAAAGCTCACGATACATCAAGATCGTACCACCTCAAGAACACGAGAGAGAGAGAGAGAGAGATCAAACACATGGCTACTGGTACATACCCTCAGCCCCGAGGGAGAACTACTCCCTCCTCGTCATGGAGAGCACCGGAATGATGAAGATGGCCACCGGAGAGGGATTCCCCCCTTTGGCAGGGTGCCAGAACGGGTCTAGATTGGTTTTCGGTGGCTACGGAGGCTTCTGGCGGCGGAACTCCCGATCTATTCTGCTCCTCGATGTTTCTAGGGTATATTGATATATATAGGCGAAAGAAGTCGGTCAGGGGAGCCACGAGGGGCCCACGAGGGTGGGGGCGCGCCTCCCTACCTCGTGGCCACCTCAAAGCTTCCCTGACGTCTACTCCAAGTCTCCTGGATTGCTTCCGTTCCAAAAATAAGTTCCGTGAAGTTTCAGGTCAATTGGACTCCGTTTGATTTTCCTTTTCTGCGATACTCTAAAACAAGGAAAAAACAGAAAGTGACACTAGGCTCTAGGTTAATAGGTTAGTCCCAAAAATCATATAAATAGCATATAAATGCATATAAAACATCCAAGGTTGATAATATAATAGCATGGAACAATCAAAAATTATAGATACGTTGGAGACGTATCATCTATAGGCATGATGTCACTATCAAATGGGTATGATGTTGCCAAGCTATGTTTCTTCCTCTTTGTGCTTAAATATCAAACTCCAATACCCTCAATGTACTTTCATTTCCTCACTATTTCTACCGACAGTTTCACACTTCGATGCTCTCAAACTCTCCCGGTTTGTGCCGCGGAGATGCTCATCCAAATATGGTCATTGCAAACCCTAGTTGTTCGGGGCTGCCAGGCATTCCACTCGGAATCACCGAACACTTTGGCAAATTGTTTCCCTCTCGGAATTTCCTAAGACCATCGCCCGGAATTTCACAAGAGTTATTAGAGGTTGTGCGACTTGCGAGGTTGTCCACTCCGAGCCTCTCAACATCTTTTGGTTAGACCATCCTAGTTAATTGAAAGTTGCCACATTTAGCATTGTTCGGAGCCTCTGTTATGTTAAAAAAAGTGTGTAACGATCAGAATTTTTGTCCAACATATAAAAAAACCCACCAATACCATCAGTTCACTCGAAGAAAATTCCACTCATATCGTATCTTCTGAGATAGAACGTCACCTGCTTGTGCTAATTTCAAAGAGATTTCCACTCCAACCATCAACATAAGTCTTTGAGATCTAATTACCTCTTTGCTTCCCACACCTACTCCAATCAAAAGCCATATCTTGAGGGAGTTCGAGTGTGGAGGATATTATATTTTGAAGCACAAGACTAAGGGATTCGTCATAATCAACCTCAGTCTAATCTTCTATATCTAAATAGCTAGTCCCCACTAAGATATTTCTCTCAATATGCAAGCATGCCACCTCATCATTCAACATGCATAGGAAAAGGCTCACCTCAACATGCAACAATGCATATTAAAAATCCACTTTGAAATGGAAACATGCATGCATGTACAATTCCATTCTATTATGCTATTTACATTTAATTCTAATATACTTTCATCAACTATTTTTTCAAATATTCATGTTCCATAACCAAGACCTCACTGAAATATTGCAAAATATTCCCGCAACAACGTGCGGGGCATCATCTAGTTACTTCTAGAGGTTGGGCACCTCTTAGATCGGCTAGGTGCTTGGGAATCTTCTAGCTTGTGAAGAACGAAGAAGTTTGTAAGGGCTTGGAGACTGCCTAATTCAATATGACCTACCCCGAGTGAGGCTATTCCTTCGTGGTTCTATGCCATTATGACCTAGGTTGTTTGCTCCTTCGTGGACCCTTAGTGGGTGTTTGTCCTTTGTGGACTAGTTCCTTGGTAGAAGTCGCAACCTTGATCTCCATGATCTTAGAACCTTCGCGGTTTGAAGGCTCCATCAACTTGGAGTAGGATAATGCCAACTATTCAAACCACGGTTAAACAAATCTCCACCAAGACAACTCGTGTTTGCATTTCTTTTACTCTACTCTTATTTGTACTCTTTGTAATTCTCTACATTCCCGCTATACCCTATTAGACTTGCATGTGTAGGGTGCTTGATATATGATACGTCTCAAACATATCTATATTTTTGACCGTTTCATGCTATTATATTATCACTTTTATATACTTTTTATAGCAATTCATTATATTATTTTGACGGACTAACCTATTAGTTTAGTGCCTAGTTTAGCCGAAATCCAACTCGGTGCCCAGGCTCATCTTCTCCCGCTCAAAAAAATCAATTTTTTGGGGTGGTAGATAATTTGATGTGTGAGGTGTGCTCTAAATTTTAACTCATTTGGACATCTGAGCAGCTCTCGGCAAAAAATACAAATCGGGTCTGTCTTTTTTGCCGAGAGCTGCTCAGATGTCCAAATGAGTTGAAATTTGGAGTGGACCTCACGCATCAAATTATCTACCACTCAAAAAAATGGAATTTTTTGAATTTTTCTAGCATTCTTTTGATTTTGTTTTCTAAGAGGGGGTGCAGGTGAACCCGGGAGCAGAAACTCCGCGTCCCTAGTGTAGTTCCTATTCTCTGGTTGCTTTTGGTTTAGCATGAAATCAATATCTATGGAGGTCAAAATAAGTTGCTGACTTAATACAATTTTTTTGGGTAGCAAGGAACACATGAAGCTTCGAGCCATCTCAAGAGGAGCTGCCAAGGACCCACACGAGTGTCC
>NC_041382.1:722793546-722809531 GCF_002162155.2 Triticum dicoccoides | reverse complement strand
CCGTCTTAGTCCAATTCCACCGTCATAATTCCCAATTAATACAGAAATTATTCGTCGTACCTCGAGAATAATTTTATCGCCGCCGCAAGTCTCTATTCCACGAAGATCCCAAATGCAGGACTTTTTCGAAGATCCGCCGAAGTGGGGAGCCATTATCGGAGCCATCTTCCTCAACCTTGATTCCTCCATGACCATGTGTGAGTAGTTCTGTTAGGACCTACTGGTCCATAGTAGTAGCTATATGGTTCTCTCTCTTTTTGGATCTTTAATACCATGTTCTCGTTCTTGGTCTAGATCAATCCAATATAATTTGTGTGTGTTTGTTGGGACATGAGGAATTGTCACCTTATGATCAGATTTTTTATTGAAATCAAATGAATGTTTTGATGTTTTGTTGCTGCATGATTAAATAGCTTTGTATGCTCTTTGTTGTTGCATAATGTTGCGGTGCTCTAACCCAGTGACAATAAGGGCCAAGACACATATTGTATTGTTGTCACTAAGGATAAAATGACGGGGTTTATATATTTATTGACTTCTTATCTATATTGTGTCATCTTTTTTATTGTGACACTCTGTTTGATATGCATGTTAGATAGCGGTTTCAAGGTGGAGTATTAGTAGTAGATGTAGTTGGATTAACGATCTACTTAGCACAAATGTAATGCCAATATGAGATTATGCCATAAATGATCATAGTCGTGAATATTGCAATTCAGTTAATTGCCAACTTTAATTTGTTTACCATGCTACTTGATGTTTTTGAGAGAGGTGCCACTAGTGAACCTATGCCCCTCGGGTCGATTCTCCATTAATAAATTCTTCTACACAATTTACTCTTTTTATTTGTCGTGCTATTTTACCACTATCTGTCTCTATAATTTTATTTTAATCTTGTAACTAGCAAGGCAAGGGGCTTCACAACCCTCTTGCCACGTTGGGTGCAAGTTTGTATCTTCTTTGTGTGTAGGTGTTGTTTATATTGTTAGCATGGAAGCTTTCTACTGGATTGATAACCTTTGTTCCCTAACTGAAGGAAATACTTTGCTGTTGTTCTACATCATCCTTCCTCTTTGGGGGAAACCTAATAATCCTATGGGAGACAACATACTACAGTAGAAAAGCTTAAAATTGCAAGGAAACTAAAAGTTGGCAAGCAGTCCCCTTTATTAATGGTAGTCTATTCAACCCCTTGATACGTCTCCAATGTATCTATAATTTTTTATTGTTCCATGCTATTATATTATCTGTTTTGGATGTTTTATATGCATTAATATGCTATTTTATATTATTTTTGGGACTAACCTATTAACCTAGAGCCCAGTGCCAGTTTCTGTTTTTCCCTTGTTTTTGAGCTTTGCAGAAAAAGAATACTAAACGGAGTCCAAACGGAATAAAACTTCACGATGTTTTTTCTTGGACCAGAAGACACCCAGGGGACTTGGAGTCCAAGTCAGAAGAGCCACGAGGTGGCGGCAAGGGTGAAGGACGCACCCTAGGGGGCGCCCCCTACCTTGTGGGCCCCTCGGTGACTCCCTAACCTAGCTCTTCCACTACAGGAATCAGGTTATTTGCCGTCTGCCATGGCAGACAGCAAAGGCATCAAAGGCGGAAGGCAAACCTCTTTGTCGTCTGCCACAGATGGCAAAGATGTCTGGTAAAGAAGGTGATGGTAAACAGGTTCTTTGTTGTCTGCTTTGCCGAAGCGGACGGCAAAGGCCCTTTGCCGTCTGTGGCTGACAGCAAAGAACATGGACGACAAATAATAGGCATTAGCCACGTTAGGTGGCTAAGAATGGCCTTTGTCGTCTGCCTTGTGTATTCGCAGACGACAGAGAATTTTGGAAAATATAAAAAAGTATCATTCAACGAGCTACGTGTCCGGCGTCCGGCGAGCAGCGTGTCTGACGACCTTTGAGCAGCGTGGCCAGAGTAGCGGTGGACGACGGCGGGCATGGCCGGAGCAGCAGCAGGCGTTGGCAGCCATGGCCAGGCTCCAGCGGACGGCGCACAGATGCATGTTGCTTCGGTAGTCGCCGGAGTTGCCAACTCCCACAGAGGACGGAGGAGGATCTCTTGCGCTCGGGCAGAAAGGAGTAGTCTGGCGCATAGTAGCCGGAAATGGGGAACGGTGGACCGTCCCTCGATCCGGATTCACCGACCCAGAATCAGATTCGGGAACGGAGGTCGATTCGGTAAGGTTCGATGCGGATTCGGCGTTTCCGCAGCCGGTTCGTCGATTCAGGCTCGGCGACTCGACAGTCTTGGTTTTTGAATCGATCGAGTAAGCAAAAGGTCAGCCATATCAATCACAAACTCCTCGTTTTACTCCCTGTCCCGTTCTTTTCCACTCCCCTAAATAACTCCTCGTTCTGCTCTCCAATTACTCCAAGGCTGCTAATAAATTTTCCATTGGGAAGGAGATGATTTATTTTAGTCTTCATGGATCCACGATGCAGCCAGCTAGTAAAGATTCACGTTCCTCGTTCCATGGTACCGTACCGGATTCATCGTACCGGAATTGAATGGATCACGTTTCCGCTTTAGATAAATCGTTCTAGAGATGTATACCCCCGTTGTACCCTATTTTTTCCAGCCTCCGACTCTCGTCCCCCGTTCCCGTTCCTCGTTCCCACCATACCGGAAACATGGCAACTATGGTCTGGCGCAGGGCGCCCGTGGTGGAGTCCGGCGAGGGCGGAAAGGAGGAGGTCGAGGAGCACGATGGGTCTGGCAAGGGGCGGCCATGCCGGGGTCCGGCGAGGGGCGGCCGCGGCGGGGTCCGGCCAAAACGGGGGGGGAGGAGGGTGGGGAGGCCGGGGTCCGGCAAGGGGCGGCCGGGGCAGACTCGAACGAGGGGCGGCCAGGGTGGACTCCGACGAAGGGAGGTCGCACACGGACGAGGAGGCACCCTTCTCTGGCGGCGGCGGTTGAAGGAACCAGCCTGGTCTCCTGGCCGGCGCGTGGTGCTCGCCGGCTCTGGTGTCCGTTGCCGGTACGTGCGGTCGTGCGCTGCTCCTCCGCTTCTGTGAAGGAGAGAAAGAGATCGATGGGTGGGTTATTTTTTTATGAGAAAGAGATAGAGGATTGGATGTATACGTGCATGTGGGTGGGGCTAGCTAGTGCGTCTGATGGGTGGTGGGGGCGGCTGCCTCGCGACGTCATCGATCCAGGGGTTGGTTGTTCCAGCCAATAGGAACACAGCAAACATTTTGTGTTTGTTTAGCCTACTAATATTCACCGAGGGCAGCTACATCAACTCTATTGCCCTTCCGATGAAGCGTGAGTAGTTTACCACAGACCTACAGGTCCATAGCTAGTAGCTAGATGGCTTCTTTTTTTTTTTTTTTGATTCTCAATACCATGTTCTCCTCGATGTTCTTCGAGATCTATCCGATGTAATCTTCTTTCCTGGTGTGTTTGTCGAGATCTGATGAATTGTGGATTTATGATCAGCTTATCTATGAATATTATTTGAATCTTCTCTGAATACTTATATGCATGATTTGATATCTTTGTATTTCTCTTTGAGTTATCAGTTCGGTTTAGCCAACTAGATTAGTTTTTCTTGCAATGGGAGAGGTGCTTAGCTTTGGGTTCAATCTTGTGTGATTTCACCCAGTGAGAAAGTAGGGGTAGCGAGACACGTATTGAATTGTTGCCATCTAGGATAAAAAGATGGGGTTTTCATCATATTGCTTCAGTTTATTCCTCTACATCATGTCATCTTACTTAAGGCGTTACTCCGTTCTTTATGAACTTAATACTCTAGATGCACGCTGGATTGCAGTCGATAAATGGAGTAATAGTAGTAGACGCAAGCACGAGTCGGTCTACTTGACACGGACATGATGCATATATGCATAATCATTGCCTTGGATATCTTCATAACTTTACGCTTTTCTATCAATTGCTCGATAGTAATTTGTTCACCCACATATTATTTGCCTTCATGAGAGAAGCTTCTAGTGAAACCTATGGCCCCCGGGTCTATTTTTCATCATATTAGTTTTTGATTTACTATTTTGTAATCTTTTATTTTCAGATCTATAAACCAAAAAAAACCAAAAATATTTTATTTTTTGTTTAGTTCTAGTTATCTCTATCAGATCTCACCTTTGCAAGTGATCGTTGATACGTCTCCAATGTATCTATAATTTTTTATTGCTCCATGCTATATTATCTACTATTTTGGACATTATTGGGCTTTATTATCCACTTTTATATTATTTTTGGGACTAACCTATTAACCGGAGGCCCAGCCCAGAATTGCTGTTTTTTTGCCTATTTTAGGGTTTTAAAGAAAAGGAATATCAAACGGAGTCCAAACGAAATGAAACCTTCGGGAACGTGATTTTCTCGCCGAACATGATCCATGAGACTTGGACCCTACGTCAAGAAACAAAGGAGGAGGCCACGAGGTAGGGGGCGCGCCTACCCCCCCCCCCTCCCAGGCGCGCCCTCCACCCTCGTGGTCCCCCTGTTGCTCCACCGACGTACTCCTTCCTCCTATATATACCTACGTACCCCCAAACGATCAGATACGGAGTAAAAACCCTAATTCCACTGCCATAACTTCCCGTATCCACGAGATCCCATCTTGGGGCATGTTCCAGAGCTCCGCCGGAGGGGGTATCCATCACGGAGGGCTTCTACATCAACACCATAGCCTCTCCGATGAAGTGTGAGTAGTTTACCTCGGACCTTCGGGTCCATAGTTATTAGCTAGATGGCTTCTTCTTTCTTTTTTGGATCTCAATACAATGTTCTCCCCCTCTCTTGTGGAGATCTATTTGATGTAATCTTCTTTTTGCGGTGTGTTTGTTGAGACCGATGAATTGTGGGTTTATGATCAAGATTGTCTATTTGAATCTTCTCTGAATTCTTTTATGTATGATTGGTTATCTTTGCAAGTCTCTTCGAATTATCAGTTTGGTTTGGCCTACTAGATTGATCTTTCTTGCAATGGGAGAAGTGCTTAGCTTTGGGTTCAATCTTGCGGTGTCCTTTCCCAGTGACAGTAGGGGCAGCAAGGCACGTATTGTGTTGTTGCCATCGAGGATAACAAGATGGGGTTTTTATCATATTGCATGAATTTATCCCTCTACATCATGTCATCTTGCTTAAGGCGTTACTCTGTTTTCATGAACTTAATACTCTAGATGCATGCTGGATAGCGGTCGATGAGTGGACTAATAGTAGTAGATGCAGGCAGGAGTCGGTCTACTTGTCTTGGACGTGATGCCTATATACATGATCATACCTAGGTATTCTCATAACTATGCTCAATTCTGTCAATTTCTCAACAGTAATTCATTCACCCACCGTAAAATACTTATGCTCTTGAGAGAAGCCACTAGTGAAACTATGGCCCCCGGGTCTATCTTCATCATATTAATCTTCAATACTTAGTTATTTCCTTTGCTTTTTACTTTGCCTTTATTTTACTTTGCATCTTTATCACAAAAATACCAAAAATATTATCTTATCATATCTATCAGATCTCACTCTCGTAAGTGACCTGAAGGGATTGACAACCCCTCATCGCGTTGGTTGCGAGGAGTTATTTGTTTTGTGCAGGTACTAGGGACGCGTGCGCAACCTCCTACTGGATTGATACCTTGGTTCTCAAAAACTGAGGGAAATACTTACGCTACTTTGATGCATCATCCTTTCCTCTTTGGGAAATCCAATGCAGTGCTCAAGAGGTAGCAACCGTGAAGGGATTGACAACCACTACTAGGGAAAACCCTAGTAGTAGCGCGGGTTTTGAGGCTATCAGCAGCGCGGGCACCGCTACCAATAAGGCGCTACAGCTAACTATTAGTAGTAGCGCGGTTTGCACCCGCGCTACTACTATTGACTATATCTGCAACGCTTTTCTAGAACACGCTACTACTAGTTAGTTGTAGCGCTTTCCTAGCCCCGTGCTACTGCTATGTGTTTCACCATTTTTCCCCGCTTCCTACCCAGTTTCCTCCCCAGTTTCAGTTTCAATAAACTGCAATTTCCAGATACTAGGTACTACTAGATATCAATTTCATAAAGCATTATAGGTACTAGGTAGTACTACCTTCGTTCCAAATTACTCATCGTGGTTTTAGTTCAAATATGAACTAAAACCACGACGAGTAACTTGGAACGGAAGAAGTACTAGATAACAATTTCATATATAGTCAACATGCATCCTTAAGTAGTAGAAGGTGATATCGATGACGATCATCATATATAGTCCTAGATGATATCGACGATGATCATCCTATGTAGTTCTATATGATATCGACGACGATCATCATATGTAGTTCTAGATGATATAGCCACACACATATATGTAGTTCTAGATGATATTGACGACGATCATCACCCTAAAGCCTGGGCAGTGGGTGTTCCTGATAGTAATTAGGATGGCCTGTCCAACAGAAGATTCTTGCCAACGAGGAATCTCTTCCACCCAACCGAGTTTAAGTGTGTCAGACCATCTGTGTCCATGCGGTAAGTATAGGTGGTGACGGAGCCCCTTGCGGTAAGGCGTAGTCCAGTTGAACCTTCTTCATCAGGCTCGATACCACAACTCACATATAGGTTCTTTGACAATTTCTGAATAAGAAAAACATATCAATTAATAAATAGCCTCGCACATACTCTTGCAAATGTATTTCTATTAAGTATAGATTTCTACACTATCAAAAGACATAGTACTACGCACTTGTACTAATTAAGCATGAATTCTACTAATAAATATATATGGATTATCTACACTATTAATAGTTCCTTGGATTCTACACCAATAAGCATGTGATCAGACTCTACACTAAAGCATATCATCGACTAGATTCCACAAAGCATATCATTGGACTCTACACTAAGCATATCATCGGATTCACTAAGCATATCATCGGATAATTTGTATTTGTAAGTATAACAATAAAGCATATATATATCATCAAATTATTACAGTCGGTATAACATACCATTTCATGCCGATCGACCATGGTACTTGTCAGGCAGGTCACGAATGGCACCCCGACAAAGTCATCACGTGGCGGAATTATGTCCCATAGGTTGCACACCTCCTCCTCGCTCAGCCTCATTCTTTGAGCTACAATGGCTTCATGAAGTGGGTTCTCATCATCTTCATCGAGTGGGTCCTCATTATCTTCATCATCTTCGTCATCTTCATCATCTTCGTCATCTTCATCATCTTCCACCAGGTTGAGATAAATGACAGCCAGCTTGGGTCTTTCTGCTCTGAAGGAGAAGCTGATCAACTCACCACCAGTAAGACACATGCGGGCGAGGAAACGGGCCCATCCATCTCCTCCAATCTGTGACATATTGCATCCTTTCTCGACCTCCATAGTGTACGGCCCCCTAGGAGCCTCAAATGTCACAGTGTCTCCTGTCAGTTTGTTGAATTTCAACCTCACATTGAATGGGACGATCTGTGTTAAAAAAGAAAAATGACACAATGCAGTAATGCCAACACTAAAAATAAAATAGTTGTTACATTTCATCTAATTTCTTACCACCGCTTGACGAAAACTCGGCTGGAAGTAGATGCCGAACAGCTTGCCAGTTGCAAGGTTGTTGGTGCACCTTGACTTGCACAGTCGACATGATGGTGGTGGCGCCATTTTCCTAAAGCAATATGAGCAAAGGATTAACAGCCCACTTCACAAGAAAGAAAAACAGTAGCATGTGATATTTTTGGTTCTTCTTCAGTTATATTTTCATAGTGGAACCTGATCCCAAAAAGTAAACAACAAGCTCTCAGTTAACTTACTAACACCTTCTATAATAGAACCAACAACTAGCAGCCCAATGCCAAATCAGCCAACAAGACTCACAGACAACAAGTTCTCAATTAGCTTACTAACACCTTCTAGAATATCTCTAGATGAAGAGATTCTTCCGCGAGAAGCAATTTCAGGGGCACCTATTGACAAAAAAACTATTTGGCCCCTACCAAAGGTATAATCCTAAGATCTGTAATAAGTTATCTACCAAATCAAGGTACCACCTACCAAGACACATTTCATCTAATTTGGCCCCTATTGCCTAAGATAACTGATTAAAAAAACAAATGAAAATTTTAATTGGGATTAACTTAGCACTTGCAAACTAAATACTTGTACCACCTACCAAAGCATTTCAACTAAATTGGCACCTACTTTTTGCAAAAAATAACTTATTACAGAAAAACAAAGGAATCTAGTTATCCATATGAAATTCGTAAGCCCTTGCTGCATCTAGGTAGGGCAACCCTCGGGGGGTGCTGATGAGGAGGATGGATGGCATGGTGACCTCGGTCGGGGGTGCTGACTAGAGGAAGGTCGGTGACTTTCCTATGAGAGGGGGCGGCGACAGCGGCCGGCGAGGGGATCGAGGGTAGTCGGCCAAAGGTGCCCGGCCAGAGCTCGCGGGCGGCGACAGAGTGGGAGGCAAGAGGGTGGAGGAGCAGCTAGAAAAGGGGCGGCTAGAGGGGGAAAAGCATTACCTATGGCGGAGGTGGTGGTGGCGCGCGGTGGCGGAGGAGAAACCCTAACCGCAGCTGCCGGCGTCGGGCAGAGGGGGACGATTGAGAGATGAGCGTGCGGGGGGCCGGGCTGCGTGTTTTGTTTTGCTGTAGCAGTAGTGTGGGTACAGGGAGCGCGCTACTGCTAAGCCCAATATCAGTAGCGCTTTGTCCTGAAAAAATGCTACTGCTAAGGCTAAGCATGTAAAAACATCAAACATATACATTGGTCATCATTGATCTTTTTGTGTAGAATCTAAATAGTCAACATAAATCCTCATCATACCAGTATAGGCACAGGTGAAGATTCATATTGCAGTCACAAATCCTACACATACAGTTCAATGAAGACCAAGTGTTCAAGATAGTTTGAGAAGTAACATATTTAAGGTGGCAAACACCTTGTTCGCTTAGCAGTATGGGACTAAACTTAATTAGTTGCAAGAGGGGATGATACTTAGCAGCAGCGAGTTTTGAAAAAATGCTGCTACTAAGTACTTTAGCAGTAGCGCGTCCAGGAGAAGGGCGCTACTACTATATCTAGCCTGAAGGCAACACCGTGGCAATTGTAGTAGTAGCGCTCGTTTCACCTAGAGTGCTACTGCTACTGGGCTATTAGTAGCGCGGTCTTCTAAAGCTCGCTACTGCTAAAACTGCTAATTAGCAGTAGCGTTTGTTTTTAAACCTCGCTACTGCTAAGATTCTGTGTATAACGTTTTCCCTAGTAGTGAACCCCTTTATCGCATTGGGTGCAAGTGTTTGATTGTTTGTGCAGGTGCATCTATTGGGGACTTGCGTGTTTCTCCTACTGGATTGATACCTTGATTCTTAACTGAGGGAAATACTTATCTCTACTATCCAGCATCACCCTTTCATCTTCAAGGGAAAAACCAACGCGAGCTCAAGAAGTAGCACCCCTCTAGACTATGTTAAATGATACCACACTTGTGTGGCACTCTTCCTATCCTAGGCTGGTTTTGGTCGTCTTCGAGCCACGGATCGTCGGATCTTTCTCAACGATCATTAGGTCGTTTTAAATTCGTATGTGTCACATGTATGGTTTGGATCTTTCTTTAGCATTGTTTCTTCTTCCTTGATACGCATGCACCTCTTCTACATGATTCGGAAAAAACACACGCAAAAACATCATTGACCTGTGTTAGGGAAACCAAGAGCAAAACATAAATCAAGCAAAAGATAGACCAAGTTTAGAAATATGGTATCAACAATGCAAGAAAACAAATTAAGAAGACACTAACACAACAAACAAAGCTTTTTTATATAGAAGGGGCGAGACACATTACAAAGCTATTGCTATATTCTGGAGGTCTAAATTACACAAGTGTAAACTATGTACACAACGTGATTCTGTTCTCTTGTGGTATTATCACATAAAATAAATAAATTTCCTCTATTTTTAGCCGTATGTAAGGGATGGCTTGATGTACATACACATCGGTGGATCGATCCTCATGATGGACAGCATCGCAGAAGGTACACTCCACATACCATCACCACATATCAAACCAGAAGCAACCGCACCTGCAAAGTCCTCGGACTCCTTACGGTTCACCCTCTCCCAGACAAACAAGATGACAGTCCCAACAAACATGTCAATCGCAAAGTATGCCCCAATGTAAAATGGAACAGCCATGGCCATAGGGAGTGGGATGAATTTGGACACGCTTTTTGGGGTGATGTCTCGCATGAGGTTGATTGCTATGGCTACAAAGAAGAAGACAAAGCAGATTGCTAGGCAATTTTGTGGCAGCACTGAGAATCCCTCGACACCCATGATTGACATCTCACGGTAGATAGCAGCATATGGAGCTTTGAACATGCCATCAGGATTTCCAATATCGAAGGCCACCCAGTAAAGCCAAAAGGTGAGGGGAGCAATGACACAACCAAGGGCAGTTCCAATCAACTGTGACACAAACATAGACCTTGGCGAAGAGAGGGTAAGGTACCCAGTCTTGATGTCCTGCATGAGATCTCCAGCTGTGGATACTATGGACATCATAACACCACACGCTGCTAAGCCTGCAATCACACCACCATGATGGCCAACCCATGAGGCAAAAATGAAAAGACCAATCTTTCCATATGTGGATGCAAGGCTCCAGTTTGTTAGGTCGGTGTTGTATGAGTTGCAGAAGGCGAGTAGAGGAGCAACAACATAGGCAGAGAGGACAAGGTACCACTTGAGTTGTGAGAACATTATCGGTACAATTGCAGTTGAAATTGCTGCAAGGCCCACATAAGCAGATGCTGCCAACCAAGGAGGGATATTGTCTTTTACAAACACCTCATTTAGCAGCTTTTCCTTGGCTAGTAATTTGGAAATTTTATCACCTAATAAATGGAAAACAAAATGAGAGCCATGATATATGATATGTTGGTAGGTGTAGTACGTAGAATAAGAACATGACATTACCTTCCTGAACCCAAACAAGGGGAAGCCTTCCTTGGTTTGATCGTGCATTCATTGTTTCCTTGATAGTAGAATAAATGATTTTGACGAGGTTATAAATACCATCCCCAAGTATCAGGGATATGGATACAAAAACCTAAAAGGGTGCACACACAACTTAGTTTTTGTTGGACATAATGTTTGCAAAAACTGGTTGGTTAATGTACAAAGAATAATTAGGATGTTAATGACAGAAATGACCCGTATATATGTTCTTGAACTCGGTTTCATGGTTCTCACAAATTATGACAACTATGCCCACAGAAGAAATGCATTAAAGAGACTCGTACATTCACAGCAAAAACAACTGGCAGATTTATTGGGTTTATTTAGCATGGAGAAAAAGAAGACTTTATTTTGTCAAACCTTGTAAACAGTAATTCATGATCTTATTCTTTTTCTTAGACTGATTCATTATACCTCGATCTATTGGTTAACAACCATTACAGTTGAGTTGATAAAAAAACATAATCAAGGTACAACAAGGAATTGGCTATTAATTCATTATGAACAATCAGAATCCTTCACCACCATACCTTGTACTCATAGAGTCCTTTGAAGTCATTGCTTTCGAGCTCAGCTGGATACCAATCCCCAGCTTTTGTGGATATATATGGCCATAGAAAACCCCAAGATATGATAGCTCCAATAAGTGCAGAGCAGCTAACAATATGCGGACATATAAGGCCACATCCAATATAGGTTGGACTGAAGTCAAAATAAAACCTATAAAAATAGAACTTGTAAGCGTTTGGATATAATGCATATGATATTCCACCTTAATGGATGAGTAGTTTCATATGATAATCCACACATATCCAAATAAGCCCTAAAGAGGATAAGGCAATATTTTGTTCTGACTTCAAAATAAAAGGAATTATAAAATGTGAACTTCAAAATAATATCACAAACGTATTAGAGCAAGCTTACGTGTTCTTAAATGCTGCAAGGCCGAGGGAAGGGAAATTGTCGAAGCCACATGAGTCCCCAACACCACTGAAGAACCACTTAAAGCAGTTCCAAAGAAAACTTATGCTTAAATACTTTCCAAGACAGCTAATTTGTTTTCTGGAAGCACAAAAATAAAGTTAGTACCAAAACTTAAGAAATACAATAGCCAAAGAATATGTTGTCAACAATGAAATTGATATAGAGGCATCAACGTTCATCACAAGCTGACAAATAGATCATTCATGATTTTCCATAAAAACTGATAAAATGTGATTTTGTATTTATCAGAAGATTCACCATCTGTTATAATCTACAATTTTTAATTTTTACCATACCCTGCTGCTAAAAGTATAAGCAGTTTTGTATGGAGATCAGACTATCAGTGTGTAACATATGGAAAAGGCGAACTGGAAGACCATTTAAATTTAAATAAGTCGCTAACGGCTGGGAGATGCAGCTAAAAAAATACTCAAGTCACATGGAACCCATAGTAAACTTTGATGGTCTGGTATAGACCGTAAAAGGGCCATAGGTCCATAAAAACCATTTTTCAGTTATTAATGCCATCACCAGACAAGAAGCATGTCAATTCAACAATAATGATCATCCTTGTGAAGATAGCAAGCTTAATTTGCACAAAATTAAGGATCAATGCCGGTATGTTTCTTACTCCACAAGTTCAACTTCAGTAGTAGTGTGGACGCTATTTATCAACATTGCAGTGGCAGTTCCACTAGGATATGTTAGCTTGTAATCAATCACCATCACCTAGCAAACACCAAAACTTAACTTAGTTTGCCAAATTTGTATTACACAAAGAGTTGTCCAAGTTCCTGCACTTGGTTCAAAATAAAAACGTAAATGTGAAAGACGCAGGCATCTAGTAAGAAGGATGATTACCTTGCGCAGAGCAACGAGACTAAAAATACCAATGAAGCTAACTAGAAACATAAACCCGATCATCCAACTCAGCGAGAGATTCTTCACATCCACTGCCGTGTTACCGGGATAATCAGTCCCGATAAGCTCATAAGTTTTTTGATCCATTGCAAGCATATACGATCCGAATCCCCCTGCATCGACGGAAACAATGATTAACATGTATCCTGCAAACTTTAACCTTTGTTCTAAGAAAGGTAATTGTAAACATCAGCCTGCTAATAACTTCCTTAATGATACAAAAAAAAGAACTATGCTATAAAAAAAACTAATCTTTCTCTAATCCCTGGCAATGCTTCACCCAAATCTACACCATTGTGGCCAACCCAAAAACAATACACATGCAACGTGTGCGCGCACGTAGCACAAGGCAGCATGAAAAGTCCACACATCATTATTTTTTCAGGTAAGGATCAAAGCAAATGCAGCCCCAAATCACACGCTAACCCCAAAAGCTCAACTGAAGTCCCTCACAGAGGCACATACCGCTGATGGCGAGGCCATAGCAGGCGACGACGCAGGTCTGGATGACGGTGTTCTCCTGCTTGGTGAAGGGCTTGGAGACGACGCCAAACATGCCGAGCACCGCCGTCCAGGTCCGCACGAGGACGTAACCGAGCAGCCCCGCGGCAACGTTGAGCGACGGGACGATCCCCACCGTGAGGTTGAGTTTGTGCGTGACAAGGCAGAAGAGCACCCCCAGGATGGCGCTCACCACTATTGCCCGAACCGTCAGCTGCTCCCGCCACGGCGGCACCGCCTCCACCGCCGCCGGAACGCCGGCAAGGAGGGGCCCGGTCATCTCCGCCGAGTCCGCCTCCGATCCCATCTCTGGCGGATGCTAGCTAGCAGAATCAAGGCAATGCCTACCTCCCTCTCGAACTTGGGGTGCTGGACTGCTGGTAGGATTGGAGGCTGACGAGGTCAAGGTGAGGATGAATGAATAGGCGGGAGCACAAGGTATTTAAAGGGCGTGAAAACTGAAGCTTGGTTGCAGGCCAGGGAACTGCCATGGCCCATGGCCATGGGTATTCGAATACAAGCAACACGTCTAGTACACGTGGTATGGTGGCTTCAGTATGTTCATTCGCATCCATGCAAAAGAAAAAAGAGTATGTTCGTTCGTGCTGTATGATGCGTGGGGCCTAGCGTTTTAGGTGACCTTTTTTTTCCGGTTGTCAAGGTGGCAAGGGACGTGGATCACTCAGGAGCCGGGAGAGGAGAGACGTGCTCCTACGAGCCAGCCACGTGGCGTCTGTATACACCCCAGCAGGCCAGCACGGTCATTTTCTTGGTAGGGGATCGGGACAGGATGGGCGTCGTGAATCGTGCTGCTTCCCCGGACCTGTGTCTCGTGATCTTCTGCGGGGCAGTGAAAACCTGACCTTGGGCTGGTTCAATCTCACTGGCTGGTGAATCTGAGGGACCCTTCTGCAGTGGGAGAGGAGCTTGGCTCGTCAGATTGCTCCGCGTCTATGGTGTCTGGCCCGGGATCTGAAATGATGGCGTACCGGCACGGGACGCGTTCACCTCCGTAAACAAGCGGGTGGTGCTACCCGGCCTCTCGCTGTCCGGTGGGCCTCGTCGAGGTAATGGTGGCCACACATTTCTACTGCTTGCGTGCTAATTTGATTGTCTGTGAGCCACGATTAAGTGTTAAGTATACTTTGGCGGGGTCGTATCCAATGGCGGCCACAAATGTGCAGTCTCTGGAACCACCCCTACGCCTGGATTATATACCGTGGGTCCGGATGTAATGGTGACCACGGACCATGGCATACAATACATTAGGCCTCCTTTGGTTTTGGTTTAGAGAAATCTTGTATAAATTTCATAGGGTATGATTTCTATAGGAAAAATTTCTTTAGAGCCCTTTGGTTTGTAGGAATGAAATCCTATTCCTATGAAGAAATTCTTCCTATCCTCAATGGAAAAAAATTTATAATATGAATCAAAGGACATCTCTTTTTCTATTCCTACTCATAGGATTTGAAATACATGTCATCTCATTTCCTATGACTTTTTTATTCTTACGATTTTTCTATCCTATGAACCAAAGAAGACCTAGAAGTTTTTCTTTTCTTGGGAATGCGCATGCCGTACTTGATTTGGTCGTGCGGTGCGAGAAAGCTTGTTGGACCATGCAAATGTCCGCCAGCTTGAGACCCTTTATTGGTGTGTGTTTCTAAAACCAAATCGATATACTCATCATCAAATCAGTACATATAACACTACAAATAAAAATTATATTCATGTCCATAAATCACCTATCTACAACTACAAACGCTTGGGCGAGCCGAAGGCAAGCCCGTCATCGCCCTCTTTCATCACAGCTAGGCAACCCTTGTTACAGTAGACATGCGAGAAATCGTTGTGCTAAAGCCCAATAAAACCAGCACATCAGAACAACAATCATCGCCAATAAAGAGAAGGCGCCCCTATGCCTCGCTTTAAGCGAGACCCACGGAAACCCTCACAGGAGGACAGCTCCAGATGGGCCGGCCCAGGTGCGTTGGGGGCACATCCTCTTGGCTTTTTTTGTTCTTCTTTCATGTTTATTTTTTATTTACCTACTTTTTTACACATATAAAAATAACATATATATTACAAGAATATAATTTACATGATATTTTGAAAATTTTAATCATGCATTTTCAAAATGTAAAATGTGTACAGTGAATGTTGACCAAGTATACTAAAAATATACAATGTATAAAAAAGGTTGATCAGGTATTTTTAAAACTGTTAATCAAGCTTTTGCAAAAATGTTAAACAAGTATTTAAAAATATAATCAAACACTTAAAAAATGTTATATCTGTATAGAAAAAAGTTGACTATGTATTAAATAATATTAAACTTGCATTTTAGAATGTTAAATGTGATAGAAAAAATGTTGACCATGTATTAAAAAAATCTTAAACTTGTATTTGAAATTTTTTAAATGTGTATTGAGAAAATATTGACCATGTATTCAAAAAATGTTAAATGTGGTAGAAAAAATGTTGAACATGTATTAAAAAAATATTAAACTTGTATTTGAAAATGTTAAATGTGTATTGAAAAATATTGACAATGTATTCAAAAACATGTGTAACTTGTATTTGAA